>NC_086171.1:9634902-9999805 GCF_023053635.1 Elgaria multicarinata webbii | reverse complement strand
GCTCCATCCGACGAGCGTTTTATTGCACGCTTGTTACTGGGCACTCACTTAAAAAAACTTTTTTAAAATTGTGGGGAAGGAAAAGGGCAGCTGGAGGGAGAGGAAGAGAGGGATGTGTGGCACCCGGATCTGTCTCTCCTAACTCGGCGCTCCCGGAGCTCTGCCCCTTCCCTGTCCAACTGATGACTACCTATCAGGGGTCGCTATCAACTGTGACATGCCTCCACAGCAAAAAACACATGGGGTAAGTCCCCGACTTTTTTAAAGCGGAGATTCAGGGGGTTGCCCCTGGATGGCTTCGGGATGGTGGTTGCATCATATAAATTAGGGCTTTGCACGGAGCCCCCGATCCGCCTCAGACTGATCTGGACCTTCTGAATCAGGCCCGATCTGCCTCAGACTGATCCGGACCTCCCCCAGTCCACCTCAGAGCCGGATCCAAGGTGAGATTCAGACCTCCGAATCGCAATTCGGATGAGTTTCTCCATAGAGTTCCACTGGGAGAAATAAACACCTATAACTTTTTCATTTTTCAAGATAGCACCATGAAATTTTCTGAGCTTACAGATGGATTCATGGTTTTCATCTGTGGAAATTTTGAGAATGATCTGTTCACAAGTTTTGTTGTAATTAATTTTTAAAAATTAGATTTTTCAAAGGAACAGTTCAAGCAGTCTCCCTTAGCAAAGAGAGAAGATCTGTGATTTTTGAGAAGATCAGAGACTATCCATTGAAGTGCAAATCAATCTCCACCATCAGTGTTGTTTTGTGTTGTAAAAGCTGGGCTAGCAGAGCCTGAGGGTGTTCCTGCCACGTCACAGGCTCTGAACACCAAACCTCACAGCTGCCACCACTTTCTATGGGGCGACACAGGCTCTGAACACCAGACCCGGCCGAGGCTACTCCCTGCTCAAGCCAAGCACCACCGCTTGATATGCCTGAGGCAAGGGATAAAAACCACCTTCCTCCAAACTATGTGGAGAAAGGGGTTTAAAATGGAGGATTTTTAATAAATATAATAATGCGCTGTGAGTTATATCTGCTTAGGTGAATGATTGTCAGAGTGGGTGTTATATGTGTAAACTTAAGATGATAAATGCCAAACAGACACGTGGGCTTTTTGTGGTAGTTTAAAAACAAAACAATCAAAATTTATTTTTAAAAGTTCATAAGCTTTGTTTCAAATAACAACATTTAAAAACCTTTTTGAAACCTTTCATACAATCCTGTCACTCATTCACATTCGCGCTTTCCTTTTTCTCACACAATCACTCTTGAACTTTCTTTATTCTCAGTATTGATTAATATACTTCCACTACGTACACACCACACTCTAAAGACACCACTCACTACACTGACTCTCAAATTTCCCAGAACTTAAGTACCATAAACACAGAGAGCACTACAGACTCTAAGAGTACCTAACAAGTCTCCCTGAAAAGTTTTTCTGAAAAGATCTCTCAATCCCCTCAGTCATTCCCTTATATATCACTCCTCCCCCTCCCAAGACATTCTAACTCCGCCCACTCAGGCCAACATTCTAAAAACCACAGACTTACAAACTGCAGACATACATTTGGAATTGACTTGTGGGGTCTAACGCCACAGTTCCCATTCAGACTCCAATTACAATTAGCAGTGAAGAAATGCAAGTTAGGAACTAGATAGGTACAGCACAGAGAATGTGGCTAGTGGCTATGCAAAACGGAAGAACGTAATACTGGACACCTGTGCAAGTGCTTCACACAGGCAGTCATACACACAGTCAGAACAGTCACTGATGATTGAGGAGCGCAGAAGTCAGTGAGCCCAAGATTGTCTCTATTTTCAATCGTGCAGCCTAAAAATGCAAACCGACCCAGCAAGGCGGGCAAAGTGTTGCCGAACCAAGGAGAGATGTTTTGCTTTGGCATCCCCTTAATCAGAGGCTAAGTAGGTATAGGGATGGACCCTTTGGGTTCCTTCCTTCCTTCAGAGTTGGGTTTATGAATGGCAGGCGAGACAGCCTGCCTAGTGCTCCTGGGCACAGCACTCACACCTAGCCCCCTGCCTCGTGCTGCCTGAATCCGTCTGCTGCCGCGTTTCATTGTAAAGATAAGTTTATATTTATAATATATGTGTTTGTGTGCGGCTTTGCCAAGACAAATTGTGTGCTTGTGTACACAGCCTGCGTAACACAGGCAGCCCACCAACACACAGACACACACACACAATAGAATTACTTTTTTATATATATGTTAAAGTTTTTTAAATAAACAAGACTGACTGAACATACACACAGAGACAGAGAGCGAGAGAAAGAGAGGATAAGATATATTTTAAAAATTATTATTTTTTGGTTTTTTCATAATGTAAACACACTCAGATAAAAACAAAGGACACCTGACTGGAACAAGGGGGAGGGAAGAAAACAAACACACATGGAATGGAACAAACAAACTAAAGTTTATATAATATTTATTTATTTATTACATATTTATACTGCTCAATAGCCGAAGCTCTCTGGGTGGTTCACAAAAATTAAAATCATGAAGAGCATGAAAACAACCAATAAAGAGTAGAATAAAATTAAATGCTAAAGAGAGAGAGAGAACAGGGAAAGTTAAAGAAAGAAGACGTAAGCAAAATTCCACCAAACACCTCCTAAACACAACAACAACCCAGAGCTCCAAAAAACCATTCTTTCTCCTTCTAAGTCTCTACCCACAAAGACACAAGGACGAAAGATCTCTGCTGATCTCTCCCTCATTAAGCCCACCTCCACCATTGTGATTGGTGGCTGCTGGACACTTGAGCAGGATTGGGGGATACAGTGCTACAGGCTTCAGGACGATTGGCAGGTCAAGGTGACAATCACACACACACATCCCAAAAAACTCCTTCTCCCCCTCCCTTCTTTTAAGTTTTTTAAAAAATTAATAGCAACAGAACCACTGAACATATCTGTCTGAAAATTACACACATGACATACACGAGGCCATCTCTAAGTTCCCCAAGTTTCAGGTTTCTATGTTAAACAATAAAAAAGTTATAGGCGTGGTTTCTTCCAATGAAACCCTATGGGGGAAAAACGCGGTTTGGCCTAAAATGGCGTCCGAATTGATTCGGATCCACCCGAACCACTTTGGAGAACCCCTGAACCACCTCGGATCAGTGATTCGGAGGTCCAAATAACCCTGATCCGCTTTGGATTCAGGGTTTGATCCGAGGCAGGGCACAGCCCTAATATAGATGACCTGCTGCCACTCCGTATCCACCCCGGGGCAAACCCCTTGTCAAGATGTACCACATATAACACGAATGTGCTGGCACTGATGCAGGGCAATACCATAGGAGCCTTCATGCTGAAAGGGAAGGAAGTCGCAGAACCTACCAAGCATCATTATATAGCATTTTCTATGGGATCTTTAGAGCCCACCCAAGCCATGGGAGTCTATTCTACTTCATTTTACACAAGAACAATTCCCCTTGACGCAGATAGAGTGCTGCTTTAGCTGTGGCATCAGAAGCTGTTTCGGAAGATATATTTTACAGTAGATTGTTTACAATTCAAGCAGTTCTTTGCCCAGCATTTTACTAGTGTATGAATACCAGCTTTATAGATTGGGCACACAGCCAATGAACTTGGTGCACCGCTTGCAGATCTGGCATGTATGTTGACATTTGCACATGAGGTACAGAACTCCTGTTTGTCTTGAGCTTTTGAATAATAATAATAATAATAATAATAATAATAATAATAATAATAATATGGAACTGGGAAGAAAATGATGGAAATACCAAAAAAATGGTGTCCTGTGCCTATAAAATTTAATCACCCATAAAATTGATGGGTAGATCTACGCAGTGCCATTCGTAAAGAGACAGAATCTTAGGAGAAAGTATTGCCATGACAAAGATGGGGCTGAATTACTTAACATCTTGCTATGATGTGGCACACATCCAGACTTTCAACCATCTGTAATGACAACAATGTGGTCACTCATCCGAGATAATACAGGAGGGGTGTGAATGAATTTCTTCTGTTTAACTAGAAAGGAAAGTCTTCAATAAAGCCAACATTAAAATACAGCCCATACACCACTAAAAAAACCCAATCCCAAACACAAACAAAACCAGATTGGCCAGAACTCAAGTCAAACAACAAATGTACTTTAATATTGGTTTAACTCTTAAACTTAGAGAAGTGTGATTTGATCTCATCTGTACTCTTCTCATCTGTCTTTGACTCCATCTCCAGAAACAAACTCTGGGAAAAACTCAAGGCATCAACAATACATCGTCTCTTGCTACTCCTTATACATAAGTTACATGAAAGAACCTTTTTTAAAATTAGCTGTAACTCAGAGGTCTCTTGTGAAATTCCATCCCAACCCTCAAAAGAGTAAAGCAAGGCTGTATACTTGCCCCATTGCTGTTCAACTTTTATATAAACTCATTAGTCAAGACTCCCCCCTCCCAAGTTAGGCTAGCAATGTATATTGATTATGTTATATGCCGTTTATGAGAGCCAGTGTAGTTTAGTGGCTAAGGTGTTGGACTGGGAGTCGGGAGATCCGGGTTCTAGTCCCCACATGGCCATGAAAACCCACTGGGTGACTTTGGGCCAGTCACATACTCTCAGCCCAACCTACCTCACAGGGTTGTTGGTGTGAGGATAACATGAAGAGGAGGAGGATTATGTACGCTGCCTTGGGTTCCTTGGAGGAAAAAAGGCAGGATATAAATGTAATAAATAAATAAATAATACAGTAATCATATCCCAGTCACCTATTGGCCTTAGAAGAGTGTTGTGAGCACCAGCTCGCCATTGCCATGACGAACACTTAGAATTAAACTATCAAAAGACAAATGTCATGGTCTTTGCTAAAAGACCTAGAGTGGTCCATAAATGGGCATTTATATACTGGGGGTGGGTGGGTGTTGTCTTTCAAGCCAACAGTGGTCAGAAGGTGCAAGCAGAGTATGCCGCACAGACTGCCCAATGACACACTTCTGCGCTATTAAATTTCTTTCAGACCATAGAAGGTCACTATGTACTGGCAGCTATAAAGCTGTTCAAGACTAAAACATTAGCATAACTTCTATATGGAGCTCCACTTGGACTTTATAATAGCTTTACATCTCTGGAAATAGTTCAATCAAAATTCCTATGGGCGATATTTCATGTTCTCCGCTGCGTATCCAATGCTGCTCTCTTTGTAGAGGCTGGCCTCCAGAAGGTGGAAACTAGAGTCTGGCTTACTTCTGTGAAATTCTGGCTGAAACGTATCTTTCTGCCTATTGGGTTACCTCCTCTAACTTTACAGGATAACTTCCAGTCAGCCTGGAAACAGCGTCTTCCTCGCAAGCTCCAGTCATATGGAATCTCTCTGGAACATCTCAGCCCCCAAGGGTTTATGAAGGCAAATGCAATTGTTAGGCAACACATTGCAGATGTGGAACGTCCGCACAAACTAAGTTTATCCTCCAATTTCAGCTAGCTCAATAGGGCACTTCAGCCCAACAAACCCGCCAGATTCCTTTACACACTCTCAGTTCCAAGACATTGCAGAGTATTCACGATGGCATGCTTCAATGCCTTACCAGCAGCGATCCTGGAAGGCAGATATAGGAATGACTCTTATCATGAATGTATGTGTCCCTGCGGTTCTGGAGGCACTGAAACGGCGACTTATGTCCTCCTGCATTGCCCTTTTTACCGGGATCTGCATAGAACTCTTATTGAACCTTTCCTACCTGGCCGATCAAACGAACATTTCCCTATGTTCTTACACTGTTAACTGACCAAACCCCAAACAGCACCATCAAAGTAGCCAAATTTTGTGCAGCAGCTATCAGAATCTCCTGAGATGTGAAATCAGCCATTTCATAAACTAGTGTATATAGCAATTTTGTTTTCTGCTTTTAATTTGATGCTGGTCACGGACCTTAACAATGAAGATTGATTGATTGAACACATTGAGCGTCATCAGACGAACGTTTTATTGCATGTTCGTTACTGCCCACTCATGTTTTTTCACACAACCTTTAGACGACACTATCCACCTCCAGGGTGCTTCCCACTCCTTCCGCTAATTTTTCCGTCACAAAAAAATATCCGGAAAATCCAACTTGTTTTTTTTTTCCAAAATGAAACCTGACACCATTTCCTGCTGTGTGCAGGAAAAGCAGCGCAATAAAAACGCCAACTGAATGGGCCATGTAGTCCTTGCTGCTTCCTCTTTCTCTCACCATGCAAAGAGATCGTTGCTGTTGTGGGACAGCGGCAGGAGGCCATGGCGACGACAGGGAAATGTGGGGAAAAAACTGTCTGATGACACCCATTGTGTGCAAAAGTGCCAAACAAAGTAAAAGTGTTATTGACATACCCTACTTATGTGCACAGGTGTGGAGAGTGGAAAGCAGGGTTCAATATTGAGTCTTATCAAGATATTTCATCCACTCGTGCTGCAGCCACTGTAGAATGGATGATACCCCAAGGGTTTTGTGATGGTTATTAAGTACAGAATTTATTTATTTATTACATTTTTATACCACCCAATAGCCGAAGCTCTCTGGGCGGTTCACAAAAAACATATGTCAAAGTTAATGCTAGGTTGAGAGTAACAGAGCTTTTGGCATCTTCTTTTTAAGCACAATGTCACTGGTTTCTCTTTTCTAATGAAGAGAGTAAAACAGATGGCATATTGTAATTGGCATAAGGAAAATTCCACAAGCACACTGGCTGAAGTGAACAGAATGATAAAAAAAAAAAAAATAGAACCCAGTTAAGGATTCGCTTTTAGCCATTTTAAGCCTTGATGCCTCAATATCAAGGGCCGCAAATCAATTAAGGGTGCAGTCCCACACATGTTTCGAAAGCATAGCTGGCTGTGTAGTGCTGGGGATTGTAGGACTTTTCTTTGAACACACATAGGTTTGCATCCTAAACTGAGGGTTATAATGGTCAAACTTGGCCATTTTTCATGTCTCTCATTCCATGAGGCACTGGGCAACCTAGGTATAATCCCAAACACCTCATTATCCCAATCTTGAATCAGCAAAATTATTTTTTGGAGGGATTTGAAAAACAAACAAATATATTTTACTCAAAAGATGGAATGCGCCAGCTTCAAAAAAGTGAAAACAATCACAAATTATGTTTGAATGTTGGAGATACCATAAGCTGAGACTCCATAAGCTAAAAACTGTTTTCCAAAATTATTTGCTTTTTTTTTTAATGAGCCCAAGCCACATTTGCAGGATAAAGGGATTAAAAGAACTTATCAGGAGTTGTAGCCAAATCATCAGATACTTGCTTAAAGCAGGGCTTTTTCGTTTCCCCAACCTCATTTAAATATTATTTTGCTTTTTCTTGAGTTTAGCTGGAAAAAAATCATCTATCATTTATTTCGCCATGAAAATTATAAACTTATAAGAAAAATCACTTATGAGAAATATGTGGAACACCAAATAACTTTAGTTTGGATAAATATTTGCAAGGTAGTCCATAATGCAGGTTGGTGCAGGAGTCTTTGCAGGTCTTTTAAAGGCAAAATTATAAAATGTTTTATTATTTGTTTGTAAAAAAGAAATAGCTACAGGCTCGCCTCAATGTATGCGCTGGGATATCTAATGAAAAAGAAAACTTCCAATTGTGTATATTGCCACTTGCTTATTTTTACTGTGTGTGTATGATTTTCATGACCACTGCACCATAACATGAACAGCTGCAATCTTAAATGCACTAACTTGGGAGCCAGCTCCCTTGAACACAGCAGGACTGACTTTGAAAGCTCCATCACACCTGCACATTTGCCCTGGTTTAGCCTTGAATTATCCGCCCTCGTTTCCATAGCGTATGAAAGCTTGCAGACTTTCCAAGCGTATGTTCCAAGCTTCTTTACACTAGGGCTGTGCACGGACTCCCTGAACTGCTTCATGGCCCAATCCGCAACTTTCGGATCAGGCTGATCCACTTCGGGCTGATCCGACCCTCCTCCGCTCCGCTCTGTGGAGTGAGATCCGGAGGGGCGGATCGAGATTTTGCCCCCCTTCCCTACTTACTTGCCTCCGTGTTGGGTGGCAGGGGGGCAGGTAAGTAGGGAAGGGGGGCAAAATGGGGGCCGAATAAGCCCCCCTCCCCCTTACTGTGGTGGCAGTGGTGGAGCCAGGTAAGCCCCCCCTTACCTGCCTCCGTTGCGGTCCAGCGCAGGCTTCAACTGAGGGCTAGGCCTCAAACCAGAAGAGCCCCCTCCCCCCCACTTACCTGCCTTCGTCGTGGTCCAGCACAGGCTTCAACTGGAAGCCTGGGCCTCAGTTGAAGCCTGCACTGGACCACGACGGACACAGGTAAGCCCCCCTCCCTCCTTACCTGGCTTCACCACTGTCGTTGTATGGACAGCAGCAACAGCGGCAGTGCCAGGTGAGCCCTCTCCCCCCTTACCTGCAGTTGGAGCTCTGGATGGAGGCGAACAGCTTCGCCTTGATCTGCAGCTCCCCGATCCGATTTGGATCCACCTTTGGCGGAGGCGGATCGGGTCGCTCTGCTCCAGATACGCAATCTGAATCGGAGCGGAGCACAGCCCTACTTTACACCTTTCCTCTACTACGTGCTGCACATCGCTGTTATCCCGCTGAGGTTTACTCTCACCTTGTTCTTTTTGCTATCGCCTCTGCCCATTGATCTCCTTTGTACTTCCCCCTTACAGTTTATTGGTTGTTGGAAGTTGGACAACTCCCCCTCCATTCATCCTTACCGACAGCCAGGTCTTGCACTGCTTTTTCATTGGGAGTAGCTTCTCTTGTTGCTGAACAGTTTTGAAAAAGAACTCTTTCTCCCCTAAGTACTGGCAATGTATATTCGCAAGGCTTGGCTAACCGTTTCCACCTGGAGGCGTAGGCACATTGCATGCATAGCTTTTAATAAAATAAAACTATTTCTGAAATCTCCAGCAGCGGTGTATTTCCCAGGACAGGGCGGGTGCCTCTTACAGCTGGTGTGAAACATTTCCAAATGAAATGTTTTTGCTCCAGAGTGACTGCTCATAACCCACATGCAACGTTTACCCACACATTAACTCATTAATCAACTACAACTACTATCAGCTGTCAGTGGAGGATGCAGTGTCTCCAGAGCACTTCTTTCCAGTGTGCTGTTTTAAGACTTAAAAAAGAAAGCTTCTGAGTGACCACACTATTAAAAATCAGTTCTATATGTGTTTACTTAGAAGTAAGACTCTCTCTGTTCAATGGGGTTTACCCAAAGGTAAGCCTGCATGTGATTTTAGCAGTTGAAATCAATGGGCTTTACTTTTGAGTAAGGGATCTGTAGTTTATGAACTTGAAGATGTTCATAAACTACAGTCTCCTGGTGCTATCCCAGCAGCCTCTGCGAGTTGTGCCAGCTGTAGCAGAGTGGCCGGCACAATTTTGGCCACTCCTGCCCAAGAACTCTGTAGCCAGCTGAAATTGTCCACTCAACCCCGCAAAATAGTGCACTGAGCCCGATAGACAATAACCCAGGCATGAAAAATGTCCATCCAGTGTGCGGCCCCTGAAAAGAAGGCAAACCCCATGTTAGGCATGATAAGAAAAGGAATTGGGAATAAAATGGCCGGTATACTACTGCCTTTATATAAATTTATGGTGCCACCATACTTAGAATACTGTGTACAGTTCTGGTCACCCCAGCTAAAAAAGGATATTATAGAGCTGGAAAAAGTGCAGAAAAGGGCAACTTTTTGGACTACTGCAACCTTCTTCTCACTGGCCTTCCTTTTTCTCACATCAGTTCGTTGGTTTCTGTTCACCACTCTGCTGCTAAGATCATCTTCTTGGCTCGCCGCTCTGACCATGTTACTCCACTTCTGAAATCTCTTCAATGGCTTCCAATTCACTTCAGAATCCAATATAAACTTCTCCTGTTGACCTACAAAGCTTTTCACTGACTAGCTCCCTCCTATCTTTCCTCTCTCATCCCACACTATTGCTCCGCTCGTGCTCTTCGCTCCTCTGATGCCATGTTTCTCACCTGCCCAAGGGTCTCTACTTCCCTTGCTCGGCTTCGTCCATTTTCTTCCGCCACCCCTTACGCCTGGAACGCTCTTCCAGAACATTTGCAAACTACAAGTTCAATCGCAGCTTTTAAAGCTCAGCTAAAAACTTTTCTTTTTCCTAAAGCTTTTAAAACTTGATTTTGATCTGACTTTTATACTGTTAGTTTTACTCTCTCCTGTGCCTGTTTGGTGCATTCTCTTCCCCTTCTTATTGTTTTATTATGATTCTTTTAGAATGTAAGGCTATGCAGCAGGGTTCTGCTATTTTATTGTTTTACAATAAAACAGCACCATGTACACTGATGGTGCTAAATAAATAAATAAATAAATAATAACTCAAATGAGCCAGGGGATGGAGCATCTTCCCTATGAGGGAAGGTTACATCAACTGGGATTGTTTCGCTTGGAAAAAAGGAGGCTAAGGGGAGACGTGTCCACAGAGGCACAGTATCCCACTACACAAAGGGGACCAGGCAGATCCAGATAATCTTACATCTATATGCCTAGATTGGGACATTATACAGGTAATACACAGGTAAACTGACCAACAAAGATGTGGGCTCAGATTAGTAGGACTCAATATACATCCATATGCATGCACATACACAGATTAATTGTGTCTCAGCAAATTGCCCTTATACACAAATACCGAAAACACACCCCATACAATTTAAAACTCTACTAAGAAACCATTAAGAGTTGAATAAGCAATATCTTTTGAAAGTGATATTCCTAATATAATGCATTTCGAATCTGGCCTCCCGTAATATACACATTTGTGTAGGTATTTTCGATTGGCAACTCCCCTGAAAGATTCGGGGAAGTGCGAATTTTGAAAGAGAACCAGCCTTCAGTTCACACAGTGCAAAGGATAGAGCTTTGTGGTTCTCCAGATGCTTTGGTCTACAACTCCCATGATCCATCACCATTGGCTTCAAATGGTAGGTGTGATGGGAGTTATAAGCCAAAACATCTGGAAGGCCATCAGGTGGTTTTCCAGATGTTTTGGTCTACAACTCCCATGATCCATCACCATTGGCTTCAAATGGTAGCGCTGATTAGAGTTGTAGGCCAAAACATCTGGAAGGCCATCAGGTGGTTTTGCAGATGTTTTTGTCTACAACTCCCATGATCCATTACCATTGGCTATTTATCAAGGGCTGATGGGAGTTGTAGACCAAAACATCTGGAAGGCCATAAGTTGCTTAACCTTGGCATAGTGGCACAGATGTGCAAAATTCAGTAAGTTCGTGTTACAGTGTGGACTAAGGACATTTCTGCTCCATCCCTAATCCCAAATGCTTCAGGGTCATCTGAAAGGTGACTCCTGGATTAATTTAATGCTGTGCATCCCAGATTGTAAAGGCTGAAGACTACTGGTCAAGAAACTGGGCTACCTAGATATGATTTCTGCCTTGAAAAGGAATCATTTCTCAGCAGACCTCGTTATTCTCATGTTTATAACAACATGGGAGAGCGGGTGTGTTCCAGTCATCACAGCTAATCACATCCTGATTACTGCATGGAGCCTACAAGAGGTTGTTCCAGATGAAAGAAACTCCTGAGGCTTTCCATAATTTAATTAAAACCATTTCAATGACAAAGCATGATATTATCATGAATGTTCGTTTTTCAGGGGAACCACACACCGACAATGAGTATTACTTAAAGAAGGTGTGGGCCCCTTCCTTCTCAGTTTCTCTCTGCAATTAATTGAGCCAGACTAGTGGCCTTCTTTTTAAGTAGCCGTGCCACTGAATTTCGGAATTTGCCCACTCGCTGGTCGAACCTCTCCCGTTTATGAAGCCCAGCTTTTTAATTAGTTTATGAACTCACTTATGAAGTTCAGAACTGATCCCATATTTATTTATTTATTATTTATTTTATTACATTTATATACCGCCCCACAGCCGAAGCTCTCTGGGCGGTTTACAACAATTAAAAATAGTAAACGTTTCTGAGCATGCGCACTGTGCGTCTCAATAATACCACTTCTCTGTGTGTACTGCATTGGTTGCATGAACCCTTTCTTTGCCTAAATTGGTGCCACTGACCTCCTTCCCATTGCCACCACTCTGGCTCCACAAGATGGGAGGAGGAAGCTGTTTTGAAGTGCTTACATGTATGAAGTTGTGTCCAGATTCATTTTATGGAGGATGTCCCCAGTGCTCAGGAGCAGCTCAGTAAGCTGTGGGGCAGAGCAAACCCACAGAGGATGAGAAAATGAAGGGAATCTTTACTTTGCAAGACGCCATTCCCAATTTGCATGGAACACCCAAGAAGCTGGATCATCCTGACTCTTCCAGAAGGAGGGGCAAATGCCTTCCTTGAGAACACCCATCCCCCAATCATGGGTCCAACACCACCTTCCTCCATTATCTCCAACTTGAGGGACCTCAAGTGACCAAATGGTAAGGGAAACATCTACACTTGCTGAGGGACAATACCATTGGGTCTTTTGTTCATAGGCTCTCCAGCTGAATCTTGGTGCAGTTGACATTCATAGCCATCTTTGGACCTCCAACTCACCTTTTTGATTAGGAGCAAGCATTCCACCTTTAAAGACGGCCTAGAAACCACTGTAAATAAATGCAATACAATAAAAAAGAAAGAAAAACACATGAAGTAGAGTGGGGACAACCTAGGGTGACCCTATGAAAAGGAGGACAGGGCTCCTGTATCTTTAACAGTTGCATAGAAAAGGGAATTTCAGCAGGTGTCATTTGTATATATGGAGAATCTGGTGAAATTTCCTCTTCATCACAACAGTTAAAGCTGCAGGTGCCCTGCCCTCTTTTGCATCTGGTCACTCTAGTATAGCTCTTGCAGCTTTAACTGTTGTGATGAAGAGGGAATGTCACCAGGTTCTCCATATATGCAAATGACACCTGCTGAAATTCCCTTTTCTATGCAACTGTTAAAGATACAGGAACCCTGTCCTCCTTTTCATATGGTCACCCTAGACAACCCACTAACCCACTGTTGTGCAGAGAGTCAACTCTGCAGAGTGTTGGTTATCTCAGTTGGTTAATTTGGGGAAATAGTCAACCATGGGGTGGGTTTTGTCATCTTCTTGGCCCGCCGCTCTGACCATGTCACTCCACTTCTGAAATCTCTTCATTGGCTTCCAATTCACTCCAGAATCCAATATAAACTTCTCCTGTTGACCTTCAAAGCTTTTCACGGTCTAGCTCCTGCCTATCTCTCCTCTCTCATCTCACACTATTGCCCCGCTCGTGCTCTCCGCTCCTCTGATGCCATGCTTCTCGCCTTCCTGCCCAAGGACCTCTACTTCCCTTACTCGGCTTCGTCCTTTTTCTTCTGCTGCCCCTTACGCCTGGAACGCTCTTCCAGAACACTTGAGAACTACAAACTCAATCACAGCTTTTAAAACTCAGCTAAAAACTTTTCTTTTCCCTATAGCTTTTAAATATTGAGTTTGTTCTGACTCTATACTGTTAGCTTCACCCTACCCAGTGCCTGTTTACACTTCCCTGTGCCAGTTTACATTCTCTTTCCCTCCTTATTGTTTACTACAACTTTATTAGATTGTAAGCCTATGCGGCAGGGTCTTGCTATTTACTGTGTAATCTGTACAGCACCATGTACATTGATGGTGCTATATAAATAAATAAATATAATAATAATAATAATAATAATAATAATAACCAATCCTTGACCACTCAACAGACAGTTGACTACTTAAACCACCATTGGATATTGTCTTGTCTGAACCCAGCCAAAGAAGAGCTCATAGTATGTAGGAACACTGCAGCTAGAACTGCCTGCCAGCTTTTGAACGGGATGCCCTTGGGCCAGCAGCTGCCAGATCTGAGGTTAACCAAGTAAGGTACTTAGGGTGACCATATGAAAAGGAGGACAGGGCTTCTGTATCTTTAACAGTTGTATTGAAAAGGGAAGTTCAGCAGGTGTAATTTGTATATATGGAGAACCTGGTGAAATTTCCTCTTCACCACACCAGTTAAAGCTGCAGGTGCCCTACCCTCTTTTAAATCTGGTCACTCTAGTATTGCTCCTGCACTTTAACTGTTGTGATGAAGAGGGAATTTCACCAGGTTCTCCATATATACAAATGACACCTACTGAAATTCCCTTTTCTATGCAACTGTTAAAGATACAGGAGCCCTGTCCTCCTTTTCATATGGTCACCCTAAAGGTACTTCCGTGGATAAAACTCTTCAGTGCAAAAGCAGGATAACAGCAGCGTGATACAATAAACAGAAACACCGTTGCCCACTGCCTCCCTTTGTCCTTGACATCAGACTCCCCAACCCGGTGCCCTCCAGATGTGTTGGACTGCAGTTCCTATAATCCCCAGGCAGCATTTGGAGGGCACAAGGTTGGGGAAGGGCTTAAAGCAGGTTCTCTCCTTGCTGACCACATTTACTTTAACTCCTCTTACCTCCGCCTCCTTAGTTGCGTTAGGATATGACTTTAAAAGCTAAGAAAAAGCTGCCCCTTTTTAAATTTTTAAATTTATTTTTTACCAAGAGGTTGGTTTTTTTACCCAGTCCGGATCGGGGCCCTAGCCATGCCGGATGTGCGTTTTGGAGGAACTTTTAAGAGCTAATTTTACTCCAGAATAGAGTAGAAGAGTTACCCTGCCTGCGCTGATACTGGAATCAAAATGAAAAGAAGATATAGGGGCGAGACGCACATCTAAAGTAACGCCTGTTTCGGGAGATGAACCCTTCCAGGGCGGGAGGGGCCGAAAGGGCAACCCACGCCCTTCCCCAAACGTTGCAGGGATCGTGTCCGCTCCTCCCTCTTCTGCATCGGCTCCAGCCTCGGAGGCGACCGGCGCGCAAAGGTGGAGCTTGGTGCCCTTGCTTGGGGCATTTTCCCGTAGGTGGGACGCGCGAAGTTCTCGGCCACCAAACTTCCTGTTGAACTCGCCCGGGCGACAGAGAGGGTCGCGTCTGCGCCGCTTCTCGGGTCGACGCGGACCACTGAGGCTGCTGAGCGATGGGGAAGCTGCTGGCGCTGGCTGTCGTCGGCATCTTGGCCGCCCTGATCGGAGAAAGGCTGATGGCGTTTCGGTAAGACGCGGGTGCTGTCGCGCCACCCTGGTGTGCTCCGGAGTCAGTCCCGCGGGGTCCGTTGGGGCGCCTGATCTTGTCTCATCCCCACGGTTTGACGAGGCTTGGGACGCTTCACTCTGCACGAGATCGGTCTGCTTCTGTGTTAAGCGTTGCAGCCTCTCATTGGCCCGACCAGCGGGTGGGAATCGGTGCATAGAGGAAAGCGCAGGCTATAACAGTCTCCATTGTGCTACTGATAAACATGCTTGGGACCTGTGTGGATGCGACTAGTTTGGTTTAGTCACCCTCGGTTTTATCAAGCCCTGCATCAGCAGTACAATCCTATGTATGCATGTTTACTTGGAAGTTCTGTCCCGATGTGTTCGGGGGGGGGGAAGGGGGAGTGTGACTTTCTCTTAGGTAAATACGCCCAGATGCAGCCTGCCTAACGCTTGCTGAGGCGTACTTAATCAGCATGAAACGGCTTGGAGTATGCATTCATTGCATGTTTCGAAGCAGACGCAGTATGTTTAAGCCTTGTGGGTATTGGTCTCTGCATCAGGTCCGGGTTTAAAAAGCATGAGCTGTTAATTCGACGCGTGATAGAAAAGGAGCGACGCAGCAGCTTCCCTGGCTCAAAAAGTGGGTGTGGGGGCAGGAGTTTAAAGAGGGGAGAGTTCATAATGACTGAATTGTTAGGCCCTGGGAAAGTTGTGTTCCTTTAATTAGATTATATTCTAATGATTAGAATATAGTTTGGGGCGTGGAGCAGGAGGAAAAGCAGCCCCAGTCAGCATGGTCAGTGATTGGGGATGATGAGTGGTGTAGTCCAAAACATCTCGAGTGCATTAGTTTGGTAGAGGATTATAATGAAGGCTATCAATGGTTACTAGCCTTGATGGCTAAATGTTACCTCCAATATCAGAGGCAGTATGCCTTTATACACCAATTGCTGGGGAACTTGGTGGGAGGGTGCTGTTGCACTGATGTCCTGCTTGTGGGTCCCTGGTTGACAGCTGATTGGCTACATTGGCCTGGTTCAGACAACACGCTAAACCATGCTGCTTAACCACAAAATGGTTAAGGGAATGCATTATGCATTCCCTTAACCATTTTGTGGTTTAGGGTGTTGTCTGAACCAGGCCCGTGTGAACAGAATGCTGGACTGGATGGACCCTTGGTATGATCCAGCATGGCTCTTCTTTGTTTAGCGATTGCATGTTGATTCTGGGTAAGATTTAGGGTGCTTCCACGCAAAGTTTTTCGTTTCCTATTACTCTGCCTCATTCATGGAATTTTACCAGTGGTTCTGATGGACAATATCTTCCATTTGTAACCTTCATGTCTTTTCCCATTGCTTCTTCCATCTTTTTTTGTATCACAAAGGGGTCCTTCCAGACAGAGGGCTTCTAGCACTAGCATTCAAAAGGCATTGAGAGGCTCTTCTGTCTTGTCCTCCTTAGCTGATTCCCCACCCCACCCCCGCCCAGGTAAGACAAAAGATGAAAGAAGCTGTGGGAAAACATGGGAGGGTAACAAATGGAACCCAGTGTTGACATGTGGATCCCATGTATGTATTGTGTAAGGGAGATTACACAATAAAAGCCTTGTTTGGAAGCACACCAAAAACCTGTTAAAGAGGGAGAGGCAAATAGCTGCACAAGGCCTTTAGCTTATAGCACCAGGAGCCGTCTGTCTGGAAGCACTCTTGTGATGCCATTTCAAGCTTCGACCCCACACAACAGGAGTGCTGCCAAATGGAGGGTCCCAAGTGCAAAGGATCTGAAGGCGTTGTGAAGCTCTTCTGTCTTTTCCTACTTCGTGGATTATCTGGACCTTCTGTAAAATTCTGTGACTGAGGCAGGGTGATGGTGCTCTCAAAACCTTATGTCTAGAAGCACCACAGGCACCTTGGCAGTTGTGTCCAGGCATCCCAGGCCTGCTGTGGGCAGCAGTGGTGTAGTGCAGCCGGGTCTCACAGGGATGCCACGCCAGAATTTCTTTTATTAGCAGGGAGGCTGATGTCACCCATCACCCCCTCTCAGAATTCCCTGCTCCCTCTGCGCTAAGCTGTAACCCCCACATTAGCTAGGGGGAAATGAATTTTCCCACTAACAAAATATTGTTCCCTGTTGAGTACATTGAGGTGGCTTGGTCATGAATGGGTGAATAAGATCCGTCAGGTTTGCAAAAGACCTGCTCCTGATGGGGATGGGTTGTTGATATGGGTCAACCCAACCACCTGAACTTTTGGCCTCTTCTTGGGAGCTGTTCCACCTATGGGGATTGTCCTAATCAGTGCCTGCACTTCAACATTTTCCATTACACCACTGGTGGGCAGAGAGGGAGGGAGGGAAGGAAGGAAGGAAGGAGGAGGATTGAGGTTCTCTTCAGCCCTTTTCAGGCATCCTATAACAAGAGTATAATAAACACGTGAGGTAGGGAAGCATTCCAGTCTGGCTCACCTCCAACATCATTTATGTCACCTGCTACTTGTGGAGAGTGACTTTATGAAGGGGAGAACCTCCTGTATCCGTGGAGGTGCCCCACACAATTTTGAACATTTCCGGTATCGGAGGCGGTAAGCCTATAAAAAGGCTGTACTCTTGCTGAGAGAAGAAGGTTGTTACATTTAACCTCTGGTTGAGGTGTAAGCATAATTCCTTCTGACTTTGAAACGGGCATCTATTTTTGGAATATGAGCAAACATTGTGCTAATTGGACAGTTAATTGGATGGAAGAGTGTTGTAGTCCTCTGGGTTGGGTAAAGAGAGAAGTCTGTTTATTTGCCTTTATTTTCTCCCTTTCTGCGTCTGCAGATGGTTCACTCTGTGGTGCTCTTCTTGTAGTTGGACCTTAACATTGTTTGAATAGCAAACCAATGCCTCAACATTTATTTATTTATTTATTTATTTGAAGTGTTTCCTCCCCCCGCTGTTTAGCCAGAGTGACAGACAAAGAGCAGCGGCTTACAGTACAATGTACACCTGTGAATAGCCCATGGCAATCTCCCTTTCTGGTCTGACCAGATAGCATAGCTCACAAAATGGCGGCGGCTGTTCCCGCCATACAATTACTTGATTGCAAGTGTGGGGAAGAAGGCAACAAAAGATCCTGCACCTAAACACGTTTGTTTTAAAAGAAGTCCATTTGTTGTACTTGGAGCTTACTTCCATGTGTATTTAGGTTGGTTAGGCTGCAGTCCTATGCACACTTACTTGAAAGTAAGTGCCACTGAATTTAATGGGACTGAGTGGACATGTATAGGATAGCACTGTTAAAAACACAACCCTGTGCATGTTTAGACAGAAAACATCTGGCATGCTAGCTGGGGAATGCTAGGAGTTGTAGGAGTTTTTTTTCTGTCTAAATATGCATAGGATTGTGCCCTGAGGCCCTCTTTCTACCTTGCATTATTACACGTGGCAGAAAGTGTCTTCTGAGAGAACAAATGTGTTTTAGGCGCTTGGCGCTAAATAGCCAAAGACAGCGTAATGTTTTGCTTTTGCGGACATGGCAAAAGTATGCCACAACTGTTAGGCTTGAAAGGAAAACTTGGGAGCATCATAAATGTGTTGTTGTCATGGTTGGAAGCAGGATATTTCAACTAGTAAAGCATTGGTGATTTGAGGCCAAGTCGTTTTGTCGAAAACTCCAGAGGGAATCACTTCGGCGGCCTTATGGTTTACAAGTAGTACGCAATGAACTGCATTATTTGTGCAATTGCCGAGAGGGTTAATGCAACAAGTTAGACCCAGTGTGTATTCAGAGGAAACAAGACCCGAAGCTTTGTAAAACCCTTCTTAGTGGATGAACTGTATTGAAGCACAATAAATACAATGGGTCTCCGTGTGCAGTTACTGAAATACAAAAGAATCTGCTTAAAACTGTGAAGAGAAAACATTCCTTTCTGGGGGAAAGAATAAAGGGGTGGCAGCCAAAAATTCAAACACATTTACATGGCGTGAATCCCACTTTGGCTGCAATCTTATACACTCATGGGAGTAAGTTCCGTTGAACTCAATGAGGCTTACCTCTGAGTAGACACATAAAAGATTGTATTGCAACTTCCAGGGAAGCTTGTATAACAGGGGTGGGTCATATGTGGCTCTTCAGATGTTTTGGCCTATGACTCCCACCAGCCATAGCCGGGGGTGAGGGTTGATGGGAGTTGTATTTATTATTTATTTATTTTATTTATTACATTTCTATACCGCCCAATAGCTGGAGCTCTCTGGGCGGTTCACAAAAGGCCCAGAGATCTGAAGGCTGTATACCTCTGCTGTATATCAGCTCAAGATAGTGCCCTGGTTGGAAATGTATTACAGAAGGCTTTACAGTCATTTGTTCAGATTCTTTGTTCTCTTTGACATATTTGCATTTGGGTAAGAGCACTCTTCAATGTAAGCCTGCTATGTTGCAATCGTACTTATGCAGCAGTAAAATGGAGAACTTGAAAAGCGGGTGAATCTAGCTGCTATTTAGATGCCACAGGGCGATGTAGGAAGGATAGCCATGGTTTGGTCTCTGCTGTCTTCCGTTTTGTCCTCTTTCTGGCAGACTGTTATGGAGGAATCCCTAGAAGAAAAGTTTACTACTGCATCTTTATTGGGACTTCCTCAGGCATTCTTGCTTCAGCTACAGAGAGACTATGTGGAATGGTTTACAAATGTGCATCCTTCAGCTTCTGTCTTGGAAAACTTTGCTCATGTGCAAGTGTCCAATACCGGATTGGATCCAGACCTCTTGATCCACAAGCAGAAGGGCTCCTTCCATTCTCAGAAGTAGCCCGGATACTGCAGGAGTTCCCACTGGGGGGAAGGGCTTTTTCCCTGCAGCCCCCAGTGCTAGTTCCCATGCTAGTCTGGAGGGCTTCCCAACCTCCTGGAGCAGATTTTCGGGGCATACGGGGCTGCAGGGTGGAGGAGGAGTGGGCAAAAATGTCCTCTCCACATTGCCTCCAGTAATTTGCTGAATTCTGCTCTGCACAGCTCTGGATCCAGCCCACTGCATTTGAGGTCGTGGATGAGTTTTATGTCTGGTCAAGTATACTTGATCTGAAGCCTCCTCCCCCTCCACTGCCCTGCTTCCATGTAGTGTACAGTTTGCTTTGCTTTATTGATTCATCTGAACACAATTGCTTTGCAGGCATTTTCTGTGGGGCTCTTCTTTGCTTCTGGCACATCCTGATTTGGATTGCGTAGGCTGAGAGTAGATGGTCATAGATTTTGCTCTGGTCCAGGTTCCTGCAACAGCAGAATTCTCTACACGTAAACCAATGCTGATAGCTGTGCATTCAATTTCTTCTTAAAACATCTGTGGAAGCAATTCCACAAATTGTTCCATTGTCTAGAACTGAGATGGGCCAGGAAGTGTTTCTGGATGTTCATCTTAAGCGCATGATTCGCTAGGGAGATCTCCTGTACAAGTCCCTTAAAATGAATGGCGGCTGAACGCAGAGCATAGAATCATAGAATAGTAGAGTTGGAAGGGACCTACAAGGCCATCAAGTCCAACCCCCTGCTCAATGCAGGGAGCACTGGCATGCATTTCAGCACCGCTAGATGTCTTCCCACTGGGTTGAGCCCTAGCTTGTGTCCTTGCCCACCCCTTTGCTTTGGCAATCTCTTTAAATATTTGAGAAGTTTTCTTTTAAACATTTGTTCGATCAAGTTAAACATTTCCCCATTCTTTTCAGTGTAATGTGTTTGAAATTCATGTTTCCTCAGAGTCAGTGTAATGTAGTGGTTTGAATGAGACTGGGACACAAAGGTCATTGGGTGACCTTGGACCAATCGCCTTCCTCACAGGGTTGTTGTGAGGAAAAAGAGGTATTATCATATCCATGTGATGGCACCTGAGTTCCTTCAGAGGAAGGGTGGGGTATAAATATGATTACATTCCCCTTTAAGTTCATTGGGATTTATTATTATTATTGTTATTATTATTATTATTATTAATCATCCTACCTTTTGCCTAATGATGGGCCTCAATGCGGCATTACAAAATCTAAAACATATATATTAAAAACCTATAAATAGAAATATACAAAAGTTAAGAATATATTAAATATGTTCCAATATTAAAACATTTAAATATTTAAAATGACAATTCTAAAAGTCCTTGGCACAGGTGGAGGTTGTACTTGTAAGTAAAGATGTGAACACTTGGGGGGAAACTGGAAAACAGAAAAATTCAGCAAAAACAACCTTCTTCAAATTTTCCATAAAACACTCAGGGTGGGGGGTGGAATTCAGAAAAAAACAGTTTGGTTGTCCCCCCCCTTAAAAATCTAGGGTGGGGGAAAGAAAGAGTTTTCTTCTTATTCTTTTCATCTTCCTGCTTCTTCTCTCCCCCCCTCCCCCCCCGGCCTTCATATCTGTACTCCGAAGTAAATATACATTAGATTGCAGCCATCAGTGTTTTTCTTGCTTACCTCTGAATGTTCTCTAGCTGGTTGTCCTCTCTCAGAATGGGAGGGGCCGATAGGGGCAGCTTGACTGGTGCTGAAATGTAGTAAATGCATCCCAAAATGTACATTGGCGTCAAACTGCTAATTATTTGGGGCCTTCCGCTTCTCAAGATAGTTCCAATGTGGCCCTTCATGCTGTCTTGAGTGCAGTGGGTGCAATTCTTTGGCATGACACAAACAGAAGTTTGTGCTGCAATAGGAAAATGAATGCCCCATCACTACCAAGCCTTAAAAGGACTTATTAATGCACTCTTGATGCCACGATATTTCACTAAAGCAAGGGGTGTGTGGCTGCTTGTCTTCCACCAGCTGGGAGGATGAGGTGTAAGAGGCAGGCAGTCATTATGCCTCCCCTTACAAGCTTTCATGGCCTTCAAAATATGCTTTGCTGCATGGCACACAGTAGCTTCCTTTTGAAACACTGATCAATCAGTTCTGATGGTGGTGTTAGCCCAATTGAGGAGTGGTAACAGGGTGGCTGCTGGGTGTCTTCTTGTACCGGTGCTGGAAGCTTAGCACAGAAACTCCTTTGTTCTGCACACCAGGTTACAAATACTTGGGAAAGATAAAGGCAGCAGGGGTGTGATGCTATTACTGCATGTCCTAAAATGATTATATCCTAAACTGTTCCTCTTAGAAGTCATTGGCCTCCTGAGACCTCTGGGTCTCCTAAGAACATAAGAATCATGCTGGATCAGACCAAAGGTCCATCTAGTCCAGCACTCTATTCACACAGTGGCCAACAAACAGGACCTGGTGCAACAGCAACCTCCCACCTCTATTCCTCAGCAACTGGTGTATATAGGCTTATTGCCTCTGATACTGGAGGTGGTCCATAGACATCAGGACTAGTAACCTTCTCCAGGAATTTATCCAACCCCCTTATAAAGCCATCCAAATTGTTGGCTGTCACTGCATCTCCTAAAAACAGTTCATTGAACCTTGAAATAGAGCAGTCTTCCCCAACCTCATGCCCTCCAGATGTGTTGGGCTGCAATTCCCATAATTCCCAGACAGCATGGCCCATTGGCTGGGAAATATGGGAGTTGCAGTCTAATCTATCTGGTGAGTACCAGGTTGGGAAAGGTTGAATAGAGAGTCATGTTAGATTTTCGTTATGGAAATGCATGGATGACCTTTGTACGTGATTAGGTGTTGGATGATTACTATTGTTCTTGGCTTTTGTTGAAGTAGTTTTGATATGAAATGGTACAGATTATAGCAGAGTATTTAAGTTTACAATCCTATACCAATTTATCTGGGAGTAATCTATCTATATAAATAAAAATGTAAATGTTCGTTTGTTCCTAATCTAAAATCTCTGAAAGTTCTTCACCGATTGCTTTGAAATTTTGACACAACGTTGCATTCGAATACGCGCGTGTTTTTATGTAATTATATTATATATGGGGACAAAAGTGTGTCTTAGAATCGAAGAAATAGGGTATATAAAAGCCCAGAGGCCTCCTCCAAGCCACTTATGCAAATAGGAGAGAAGTCATTGTGACATCACCAACCAGTAGGCCAATCCACTGCCTCTGCCTTCTCTCCTATTTGCATAAGTGGCTTAGAGGAGGCCTCTGGGCTTTTATATACCCTGCCTAGCAGAGGGGCCAAAACCCACTAACCTCCTCACTACACCTGTGACAGGTAAAAACATTCTTTTTTTGAAAAACATTGCCATCTGTTGGACGTAAAAGCAACACATGCTATACTACATATTGTACGATTCCATTTCAGTGTTTCCAATTTTCTGCGTTTCAATTGAAATATTTCATTAGTTTTTTAAATTTTAGCTTTGTTTTTTAGTTTGTCTTTCTTCCTTTTTTAATGTTTTGCAATCTAAAATCTCCAAAAGTTCTTCACTGATCGCTTTGAAATTTTGATGTTAACTGCTTTCTTCACGTTATGTCAAAATGACGCGTTTGCGAAAACACTGCTGTATTCGGAAGTGCCTACGTATTGCACATGGAATGCGAGTAGAAAATCATTTGAACGACGCAAACGAGGAGAGCGAGTCGACGGACAACCTGGCGTATTCAAAGAGACTACGATAGGCAGACTGTACACCGTGCATCCCAATCAAGATGAATGCTTCTTTCTTTGCATGCTGTTGGTAAATGTGCCCGGTCCAACGTCTTTCCAGCAATTGAGAATTGTCAACGGCATTACACATCCCACTTTCCGCAGTGCATGTCAAGCTCTGAATTTATTGGAGAACGACCGACACTGGGATGTATGCATTAATGATGCGTACAACACGTCACATCCAAATCAAATTCATGCATTGTTTGCCATCATATTGACCACCTGCTATCCTTCATCTCCAACAGAGTTATGGGAGAAATATAAATCGCACATGGCTGAAGATATTTTCCATCGAATACGCAAGGAAAATTCAAATATGAACATGGATTTCACAGCAGAAATCTACAACGAAGCGTTGATAATGATTGAAGATTTGTGCTTAGAAATCGCGAACACAGTTCTCAATCAATTGGGAATGCCATCACCGAATCGATCTGCTCCTGCTTCGTTCGATGTAGAATTGTGTCGTGAACAAAATTACAACACGGGTGATCTTTTGTCGTATGTGCAATCAAATATTCCTAAGCTAACGCTTGAGCAAAATGGCATTTACGATCAAATAATGCAAACTGTCAATAACGGGGTTGGAGAAATCTTCTTCTTAGATGCGCCAGGAGGAACTGGTAAAACGTTCCTAATTAGATTGATTCTGGCAGCAATTCGATCCCAAAATGACATAGCCTTAGCTCTTGCGTCGTCCGGAATAGGTGCGCCATTGCTACCAGGTGGAAGAACTGCTCATTCCGCTTTGAAATTGCCATTGAACATGCAATTCATTGAAACTCCCACGTGCAACATTTCCAAAGCATCCAACTTAACAATATTATTCAGTCTAACATTCAAAGCTAGGCATTCACATACAAGTCCGTCGACACTGTTGTGGAAGCAGATGAAGCGGTTAATTATCCAACAGAATTTTTGAATTCACTCGATCTCCCAGGGATTCCACCGCACGTATTACAATTGAAAATCGGCATGCCAATTATCATGTTGCGAAATATCAACCAGCCAAAGCTTTGCAACGGCACGCGGCTTGCAGTAAAAAAATTACTGAGCAACGTCGTAGAAGCAACAATCTTGACAGGACCTTTCAAAGGTGAAGATGTCCTCGTTCCTCGCATTCCTATGATTCCAACGGATATGCCATTTCAATTTAAGAGATTGCAATTCCCAATTCGATTGGCGTTTGCAATCACCATCAACAAAGCTCAGGGCCAATCTTTAGAATTGTGCGGTTTAGATCTAGACACGGATTGGTTCTCACATGGACAATTATATGTTGCGTGTTCTAGAGTCGGCAAACCAGACAATCTCTATATCTGCACAGACAATGGAACAACAAAAAATATTGTATACCCACAAGCATTGTGAAATTAAACATATTAGAAATGTGCGCTTTCTCTTTTCTTTCTTTTCCATTTAACCAGACTGAACCACAGCAACGCGTGGCCGGGTACAGCTAGTTCCCAATAAATTCAATGGGACCAATTTTGAGTAGACCTGTACAAGACTGCTCTGTAGGACTTAAGGCATTCCTTGATATAACATTACTGAAATAAACTGATATTTCGGAGGAAATCAACAGAACCTGGGAAGCGTCCCATTTAGAATGAATCATTCCTAGGGGATGAAGATGTGTAAGTCTTTCAGATCATCCAAACTGGGCAATGAACAATGATAGCGAAGAATTGGGCAATGAGTCTTCAGTAGGATGCAAGGAAAAATACATGTACCAAAAGTCCTTGGGAGAGGAACACAATGTTTAAGTGTCTATATGCAATTACTAGAAACCTCTGAGCTGAAGTATCAGTTCTGGGGATCAACAACAAAAGAATTTTCATGTCCTACTGGTGGCTTCCTGGAGACATCTGGTTTCCCACTGTGGGAAGCAGAATACTGGAGCACATGGTGTCCATGTGCAAGTGCCAATGATGTTGCACTAGCATAAACCAAGATCAGTAGTACTTGCACAAGATCAGCAGTACTTGCTAGCATGATGGGTTTTCTGGGAAACCCTTTGCACTAGTAAGCACTATTGATCTTGCTCAAGCGCATGGCCACCATTGGACCCTTCCCCTTGTCTGATCCAGCAGAGTTGCGTTTATGTTCTTAGATATTTTCCATTTGCTATACTATCATTTATCATTTTAAGATGTTTATGCTACCTTTCTCTTGCAGACATAGAACGTGCGCCTCACGGGAATTGAAACCAAAGCGGCTTCCAAACTGTCAACTTATTAAAGGAATTGGTAGGTCTGTTGCGTGCCTGATTTGAATTGGTATCCTTTGAATGTCATTGCTGCATGTTTAAGCTAGTTGGACTGGAAATTCCGCGTTCTGGAAATTCCACATTCTCAGTTAACTAGAGACATGTTGTGTGGTAATAATGCATGTGAGACTGCAGCCAGTGAAAGTGGATGAATGTTGGAGCTGGAGAAATGTTTTTCCCTCTTGGGATTGGGCAAGTTTGGTGCAACAGTTGCCGGCCTCACTAGAGATATTAAATTTCCGGAAATTTTGAAGCCATGGAAAAAATGTAAAACAGAAATTTTTGAAAAAAATGAAAAAATGTATTATTAGCACTTTTTACAGATTGAAAGTCACTTTACTTTAGGAACAAAAATGTAATTATGTACAAGTTGGTTTGCCATAGAATTATCACATTTAGTATATTAAAAGTACAGTGTACTCTAACAATTATTACAAATTGAATTTACTTTTTAATTTTTTTAAAAAAATTGCTACAAGCTCCTGAAGTGTAAGGAATACCTGAACTGTAAGGAGCCTCTTTGGTTTTGCCAGTTTATGAGGAGGCAAAAAAGAATTAAAAAAAAAAACCCAGAAGAAACCATCCACATTAGTAACAAAGAAAATTATTTATGTCTCTGCTAGTCTTCCACAGTGTCAAGCAGACATAAAGCACCCATTCTCATAGAAAAACTGATATCTTTTTTTTCCAATTTTTTCAATTTTTCAGAAAAAAACAAAAAAGTCTTTTTAAAAATGTTTAACGTTTTGTTTCCATCCCCCCACCGGGCCTTCACATATCTAGGTCTCACCTAAAGTGAGACTTATCAATTAAATCTTGTTTTGTGACAGTTCCTGTGTGTATGTTAATATTGCATGTACCTAGGGATCCTCACCCTCTCAGTGTTCTCAGACACATGTTTAAGTGGACTTATTCTAACCGTTTTCCATGCTAATTATGGGACATACCGAAGTGTGCACAGTAGCTGTGTTTATCGCACAAAATATTTCTTTATTCCATTTTTATCCTAGCTTTCCTCTGAGCAGTTCAGGGTAGCATACATGGTTCTCCCACCTTCTTCCCTCACAACAACTCTGTGAAGTTGGTTAAGCCAAAAGATAATGACTGGTTCAAGGTCACCTAGTGAGCTTTGTAGCTGAGTGGGGATTTGAACCCAGGTCTTCCGACTCCTCATCCTGCTGCAAGCATAGCGCTGCCCAAAGTGACCTGTTACTATGGTGAGCTACGTTTGGCACGATCAACTTCGCAAGTACAAACTTGTTATATAAGAAATCGTTCTTGCCAATAACAAGACACTGAGCTATTTTTTCAACCACTTTGATTTGTCCGGCACGAAACGCTTTCATACAGATTGATGTGGAAGTGCCCTATTTTTGGCAAAACCTAAATAATTGATGCTTCATGAAATAGTGTCAGAATTCCCATGCCACTTATTTCAGAGGGTGGCATTGCGGGCACGATGAGTTGTTCTCTTTCTGGAACACAAAGCCAAAAAAGGGAGAGGTTTGTGAATGACAGAGCCTGTAAAGAAGGGAACCGAGGCCGTGTGCTTTGAATACCAATGTAAAACAGGCATTTTGAGAGATAGTTAAGCCCCTGGTTCACAAGTGCTGTGACCCAGCCCTCCTTCCCAGCCAAAGATTAGTCAGCTTTGCAGTCCTTCGTCTTACTGCATTTGCTTCTTGCAGGAGGGATCTCCGTAGCAACGGAGACTTTTACAGTTTGGAGTCGCAGATAAGAGAATTTATCTTTGGGCAGCTTGTTGCCTGTGAAATTTTTCCCCGTGATAGCACATCCCCCTGTTAGAGAAGGCGAAGTTTTTATGGGATGCATCTTTTGTGTATGTGTGCTGTGAACACAGTTTTTATAGGATGCATCTTTTGTGTATGTGTGCTGTGTGATGGCCCCTGAAAATGTTAGCATAGCTGAATAAGCTCTAATTGTCCCTGCAGAAAGAGCCAGGGGCTCCACTTTCCCCAACACATCTGTAAATTATGGGATATAATTCTACCATTCTTGTTGATTTTTTCACTCCTTCATGTCCCATTATATAAGACCATTAAAAAACCATACACAGTAGCTACATCTCCCAACTAAAGGCTTTTAGTAATAAGAACATCACAGTTGCCTTAACTATGTGGTACATGGAAGTGTATATATGGGCAAAGGCCAGTATATCTTTCTACTGGTAAGAAGTAACACCCTATTCCCTGTCTTCAGTCTGCAGGCTCCATTGACCTCTGTGGAACGTGTTGATAAAGATGCATTGGGCTAAGCTGTAAATAAATAGCGCCAGTGGGCTTCAGTTGATGAGTTAGGAAGTTTCCATACACTGAGTCAGACCATTGGTCCATCTCATTCAGCATTGTCAACACCAGGGGTGGGCAGAAAGAAATCTCCAGAAGGTTAGGCATTATAAAAAAGGGAATTGAGAATAAAACAGCCAGCATCATACTGCCTTCATACAAATCTATGGTGCGACCACACTTAGAATACTGTGTACAGTTCTGGTCACCACACCTAATATATATATATATAATAGAGCTGGGAAAAGGGCAGAAAAGAGGAACTAAAATGATTAAGGGGCTGGAGCATCTCCGCTACGACGGAAGGTTACATCAACTGGGATCGTTTAGCTTGGAAAAAAAGGAGGCTAAAGGGAGACATGATAGAGGTGTACAAAATTATGCATGGTGTAGAAAATGTGGATAGGGAGATACTCTTCTCCCTCTCTCAGAATGCTTGAACCCGGGGTCATCCCATGAAGCTGATTGGTGGGAGATTCAGGACAAATAAAGGAAGTACTTCTTCACACAGCGCATAGTTAAATTATGGAATTCACTACCACAAGATGTAGTGATGGCCACCAACTTGGATGGCTTTAAAGGGGGGGTTGGATAAATTCCTGCAGGACAAGGCTATCAATGGCTAGCAGCCCTGGTGGTGATGTGCTACCTCCAGTATCCGAGGCAGTAAGCCTGTGTGCACCAGTTGCTGGGGAACTTGGGTGGGAGGGTGCTGTTGCACCATGTCCTGCTTTGTTGCTCCCTGGTCAATAGCTGGTTGGCTGCTGTGTGAACAGAGTGCTGGACGAGAGGGACCCTTGGTCTGATCAGCATGGCATTTCTTATGTTTTGGACTTCAGCCCCCCAGCATTCCTGACCAATGGCCATGCGGGAGGTGTTTCTGGGAATTGAAGTCCTAAAACTCTGGAGATTTTCTGCACAGCCTTGATTCACACTGACTTGCAGTGGCTCTCCAGGGTTTCAGACAGATGCTTTCCCCTGACCTATCTGGAAGTGCTGGGGATTAGACCTGGGACCTTTTGCACAGCAAGCATCTTCTCTAGCACTGAGCTTTGACCATTTCCCTAAAGTCGTGACCCACAACTGCATAGGCTGCTTCCAGTCATTAAAAAATGACTGTGTGCTCCATCTCTCATGGATGTCTCTGCTCACGCTCGTTTTTGTCCCCTTTGCAGAGGCTGGCTCAGAAGACATTGACATACTTCCAAATGGCCTCGCTTTCATTAGCTCTGTAAGTCTTTCTCTTCCATCTGGAAAGTTGTATTTGAGTTTATTGTGCACGGAAGGAACGGTTGCAAATTGCAAGCTGGATTTATTTTACTTTTTTACAGTGTAACTTTAACCATATCTGTAATTTGATGCCACAATACCCATAATGGACTGTCTGCTAAAGAATGAGAGTATGGGTCTGAGTTAGTTCATCAATTCAACCAGGCTTGCATGTCCTAGCCGGACACTTTTTAAAAACAAGGATAGTAGCCTCTTCGACCAAGCAGATCCACCAGCTCGCTTCTCCTGACTGCTAGCTTGCTTGGTTTCTCTGCTGGCCATGGAGGAAAGGGCTTGCCTTCCTTCACGGCTAGCACAGATATACAGTGGGCTGGCAGAAAAGGGATGGAGCAATTCCTCCCTCCTTTGCCAACTTGCTTGCTCACCAGGATAGAATCGCTAGTCACTGGTGGCGACTAGGCTAGTGGTTAAATTCAAGGCTGAACTGAATAGATTTGTGAGTTGGTGCTGGGTATGCCTGTATGGGTCAATGTGGGCAGAGTTCCTCAGGGTCCCCCCAGAGCTTCATGTGGCTGCCTGCGCATCTCAATACTTCATGCCGCTACTGCATTTCTAGTAGTGGCCTTCACTGATAAAAGTACTCGATCCTCCCAGAGTGCAGGACACAGAATAATGGGCTCAAGTTACAGGAAGCCAGCTTCTGGCTGGACATCAGGAAAAACCTCCTGACTGTTAGAGCAGCACGACAATGGAACCAGTGACCTAGGGAGGTTGTGGGCTCTCCCACACTAGAGGCCTTCAAGAGGCAGCTGGACAATCATCTGTCAGGGATGTTTTAAGGTGGATTCCTGCACTGAGCAGGGGGTTTGACTCAATGGCCTTAAAAGCCCCTTCCAACTCTACTATTCTATGATTCTGTTGTGCTGGTAGAATATGTATTTGCCAAACAATATAGAAAGAGAGGAGGTAAAAATGAAAAGAGTTCCAAAGGACTGGTGGACCCTTGGGTACCTAAATTGAGGAACTATGATACTTCTTGCTATGAAGTGTGAGCAGGATCAATATATCTTAGATATACTACAGCAGCCTTCCTCAACCTGGGGCGCTCCAGATGTGTTGGACTACAACTCCCAGAATGCCCCAGCCAGCTCTGGCTGGGGCATTCTGGGAGATGCAGTCCAACACATCTGGAGCGCCCCAGGTTGAGAAAGGCTGTACTACAGGTAAAGCACATCAGGGTCCAACTTGGGTTCACAAATTAAAGGCAAATTCTTAATCGTATCTCTCTCAATGGAATATTCCTGTGACAAAAGGCCTACTTTATTTTGTTTCCAAGGGTTTAAAATATCCCGGTCTACAAAGCTTTGCCCCGGATAAAAGAGGGAAAATATTTCTGATGGATTTAAAGGAAGAAAACCCTCAGCCAGTTGAGCTAAAATCAGCCGTGGCTTTGATCTGGCGTCTTTTAACCCTCATGGGATCAGCCTATACGTTGGTCAGGGTAAGTAGATCTGCCCATAAGCAAGGGTTATAGAGTAAGGAATTGGAACCTGTCACTGGATGTCCCCAGTCCCCATGTTCTTAGCTTTCCAACTGGAGTCAGACAGTCACCTTGGCTGGTGACCATGGCTTTGAAACATGCTCTCAGGGTGGTGCTGTGGTCAAGTCATGTTTGTTTGTAGGGTCAGTGGCCGAATTTTCCCCAGCCTTTTAAAGCTACTGATTAATCCAGAGGATGCAAGGGGTCATGGCTTCTCATCCCTTATTCTTGTGTGGCCCAGAGTCCTGCTTGTTATAGCATGTGCAAAAGGGTAAATGGATGATAAGATGGGAGAAGGAAGAAGTGGGAGAAGCCTTTTCCTGAGCTGAGGATGTTTCAGGATTGGACCATACTTCCCAGCAAGCTGAAGTTACCCTCCTGGATCATTTGACTAAGGAGGTAATTTGGATGTCAGGAACACATTTGCCTTTGCCTGGAATTCCCATGTTTTGGACAATACAGAAGGGTAAATCTTCTCAAGTAGGGCAGAGGACACAAAGGTCGTGAATGCAAAGTACAATCAAGGTGGGCAGCTTAGCACATTAACGTCAGGATCCTTTTGCTCTGAGCTCCCATGGGTCCCATGCTCATGCAGCCTTTCCCAGAACAAAAGACATATTAGGCACTATACAAACCATCACAAGTGAGATTCTCACCAACACCTCTGCTCTCCACTTCTTTGCCCAGAGATCCTCATATTCTCCACCATGGTTAGCAACTATGAAATTATGTTTCAGAATCACCGGAGGAGGAGATTCAGGAGAGGCTCTCTACTCCCTCTCCCAGATACATGCTGGGGCTGAAAATGTGCATCCCTGACCTAAAGCTTTATTGCCTGCTCCCCATAGACCTGTCAAACAACCTCTGCATGACAGACCTAGGTTGCCAAGCAGACTATGCCCCAAGGTGTGAGTCCTAGACCACCTGATTGGGAGGAAATGCTCTACCATTAGATTGGGCCTAGAAGTCCTTTCCCACCTCCTTACTCTGGATTGGTGGATCCAACTCCCCCTTGTCCTCTTTTCCTAAATCTCCAAATTCAGTGTTGTGCAATGGAAAATTATCTTCTGAAGGTTCATGTTGACCCTGCGTATTTGTTGCATGTAAGAATGATCATGGACTTGAGATGTGGTTGAAGGCTCAATCTTATGCATGTTTAGATAGAAAAATGTCCTACAACTTCCAGCATGCCCCAGACAGCGACGCCCAGAGTTGTAGGACTTTTCTCTGTCTAAATATGCATAGGATTGGGTCCCAAGTTAGTTAGAAACTGTATTTTTATTTTGTTTGTTGTGCCCTTTGTTTGATCTGTTTACTGTCTGTTCACCCTCCTTTTCTGGTCATAAATAAATCTTTTTAACTTGGCTGTGGAGCTTCAGCTGTTCGACTTTATAAACTCACCTTCCTCTCACGTGAGAAACTGGTTTTTTGTGCTACAGGCATGAAGGAATGGGAAGCTGTGCTAGATTTAACCCATGGTGATGAAGGAATTCTGGCTACTCAGTGTTTTCACCCTGGATTTAGTGATTTTCGAACCTGGGCAGAGCTTCCAGCCCTGGGGTTATGGTTCAAAGGAAGTGGTGGCAATGAATTTTCAGGCAGTTGCTGTCTTTGGATGTATTTAGGAGCCAGCTGTGTGTCAATATCTCACCACATACACACATTGAACATATTGGGGAGTGGTGGTATGGTGGGCTGCCTACACAACACCAGGAGCAAGCCAACAGTGTGGCTACAGTCATGATACGCAACCTTGTAACTCATGAAGGGGGCTTACATTAGGTTGCATGGAAAGACGGCAGATCAGTGGATCTGTCCTCTTATTCCACCTTGGGTTCCTGGGGGGTGGGGAAGGGTTGCAAAGGTGGAAACATGTTCTTCACATGTAGGACTCTCCACCAGTTGCAGTAGAAGATCACTAGATACAGGGAAATATTTAAGGGCATCTTTATTTTGCCATATAAGCCCTTGAAAAGGCAATTGTGTTCCATTGCAAGTTCTGTCAAACTCACTCGCCTTCACTTTCCCTAGATGATGCGGTCTACCTCTTTGTTGTAAATCATCCACAATACAAGTCAACGGTGGAACTCTTTAAATTTGTGGAGGATGACAATTCTCTTGAGCACCTTAAAACTATCAAACATGAGCTCCTGCCAAGGTATTTTGTAATGACCCATGTTTGGGGTTTGTGTTCGGTATGGGGAGGAGGAAGGTATTTGCTTAACGTATATAATGTTAAGGTAAGTAGGAGGGGGAGTTGGGAGATGCATGGAATGCCAGTTGGGGGTGGGATGGGGATTTGGTCTGTTGACAGTTGGAAGAGGATGGAGGGAATTAACTGGGGGGAGGGGTGGCTTTACAAGGTCTCTTGGCCTTTACCCCAGACTTCAGCTTACTGTGAATTTGTTTTCATTGTTCCTCAAATAAGCAGGGTCTGTTGTGAACCTTGAGCAATTGTCAGTGAAACCCACATTTAAAGAGTTTGAGCAACTAACCTGATACCTACATAGTATGAGTAACCAGAGTAAGTGTGGCAATATACTATCAAAGGAATTCTTCCTCTGTTGACTTTGAGGAGTGCAGCTTAATGTATATAAGGCCTTTTGCAAAATATACTGAACATCCATTTAATACCTCTAGGGTTGGATCCAGAATTAGTCATAATTTTCTTAAGTCCCATTGATTTTGGTGGGTCTACTCCATGTATAATCTATACTGTCAAGTATGAGCACTAGTATGTTTGAATGAGATCAAAAATTGGATACAGCTTGTCTGACTGGACCTGCTCAGACCTCCTTTGTCATATTACTACTACTACTACTACTATTACTACTACTACATTTGTATCCCACCCTATATCACTGGGATCTCAGGGTGGCGTGCAGATAAAACACATAACTATACACAGCTAAAAAAAGTTTTTAATTGTAAACAAATTAAAACCAGTAGAAACAATTTTAAAGCAATAAAACAATTAAAACTATGTGTGACCTTGGTGCTTTCTGACTTCAGCCCATGAAATGATCTGTGGCAGCTGTGTGTAAAGAGATTTCAATGTCTATACAAAGTAGACTAGGCAACTCTTTACTTTTTGTTCTAGTGTGAATGACATTGTGGCTCTCGGCCCCGACAGTTTCTATGCCACCAACGATCATTATTTCACAGAGACCATCTTAGTGTCCTTGGAGATGTTCCTGGGCTTGACCTGGACAAATGTTGTCTACTACAGCCCAAAAGAAGTTAAAGAAGTGGCTGCAGGATTTTACTCTGCCAACGGCATCAACATGTCACCCGATGAGAAGTAGGTTTCTTATTGATGAAAGCTCTGCTCCCATAATCACCACCACCGCTGGGTAAACGAGTGCAGGGAGAAGGGAGCGGCGGCTGTGACTGGCAGTGGCAGTGGCATGGTGCCATGGCTCTGATGGTGGTGGCGGCGACGAGGTTCTCAGCATGTGTCCTGAAGGCAGCAGGGCCAACAGGTGATCCCCTGCTGTTAGACCTGCAAGGCCAAATGGCCAGACATTTTCCTTGCCAGTTTTGGAATGCGCTGCAGGAAAAGTTCCAAAAAGTGCAGGCTTAACATGCCCACAGCACACCTTCGGTTGTGTGGACAAAAGAGTTCATGGTGGTTCTCAATTGGTCTCAGTATTAAATTATCCCAGGGTTGTTGTTTTTTTAGAAAAAAATGTAAACTAACAGGTGTTCCATTGATGTGAACTATTGCTGTTTTTCTGTTTGACTTATTGCTCTTTAGAGTTTCAAACTCTGATTGCCAAACTAATGGGGCATTTGTTTTCCTGAAATGTAATAACTAAGGCACTAATGTCATACTTGACATCCACCTTAATGTGAAAATGAAGTGATGGCTGATTTCTAATTGTGCTAAATCAGTGTGTGAATGCTCAGAAGTTAATGAGGAGAATTAAAAGAACTGTTTCTGAGAACAGGGAGTGAAATGTGTGTGTGGGGGGCCCCCACAAACATCTGAACTGGGCCTACTTTTTCCTCTTGGCATAAAGAAACATTGGGCTCACGTGCACCTCCCCTTCATCACCTTCTTCATCGAATCAGAGTTTGCTGTTACATCCGAAGCAGGTAAACTATTCTTTATGCAAATCATATTTGGGCTGAATTTGGATGTAACAGTAAACTGGTTTGCCGGGAAAGAGAGAGTGCATGAGCCTGCAGGATCTTTCTGTTCCTCCATGCCAGCCTTTCCCAACCTGGTTCCCTCTAGAGGTTTTGGACTGACACCTCCCATCAGACCCAGCCAGGTGGCCCAATGGTCCAGAATGATGGCAGTTGTAATCCAGTATCTGGAGGGCACCAGGTTGGAGAATCCTGCTTCTTACCATAGTTTAAGAACATGCTGCCCCAACACGCCCAATAGTGTAGCTGAGGTGGGAAGCGAGGATGGATAGACAGAGACTGGGTTTGGATGACATGATAACCAACCGTGGGTTAAACAGTCAACAGTTGGTTATTGTGTCATCTGTTGCGACTTTTCCACATCACAATATGTCCAAAATAACCAGCACAAATGACCATGCAGAGTTGATGATCTGAACAACTGTTGGTTATCGTGTTGTCTATTTTGTCGCTCACCATTGGTTATTTTCGGCAATTGTAGGGTCCCCTGACAAGGGTGACCAAAGTGGCTGCTGCTGCTTTAGTCCAGCCGGCAGAACTCGCAATGGCTGATGGGATGCCAATGGGAGGACTGAGGGTGGGGGAAGAGCGGGGATGTGTCAATCAAACATGCCGTTGACTAATAGTCAACTCGATGCTGGCCTTAGTCCGCACCATGGTTGATTACAATCAGGTCATGTGGGGAGTTCCCCAGAGACTTGTTTAATAGGTTTCTCAAGATCATAGGTAAGTGTTTTCTTGCTGTGAATTTCTTGCTGCTTATAGGAGTAGTCCAGTTAACATCCCAGGGATAAATACCGTAGGGTCAGTTTCCATAAGTAAACTACTATCTTAGAAATCTTCCAGTAATTTCACTGCTGGAATTTAGGAGGAATATAAAAATATAGTATTTTTTCCCAATCCTACTGATGACACTGATCTTACAGATATGGTCACTCTCTCTCCCCCTCCCTCTTACACACACACACACACACACACACACACACACACCACAAATTAAAATTTCTTAAAACTTTACCCTAAATTACTATGAGCATCTTAACTATCCAACTTGAACACCTCTTATGAATAAGTATATGAAAAAATTCACTGTGTTCCAAGCCAACATTTGTAAAACTGGAAGACCTTCATAAAAGGAAACAAACTTTCAACTGTTTTATTTCATTTTAAGGTACCTCTACGTTGCCGATCTGCTGGGTCATAACATTCATGTCTTCGAAAAACATGCTAATTTGAGTTTAACTCCTTTAAAGGTAAGCTTTGGCCAGTTTTGGAAGAGAACTGTCCAGGTATGGTCTGCATATCTGAAATAAAGCAGGGATGTTTGGTAATGCCCCCTTCTCTCTCACACACACACCAAGTAATATAATTATTTGTGTAAGAACATGAGAATAGATGGGTGCACATTAATGAATTAATATTGTTGGTGCTTAGGAATTCTGTTGTGTGTTGATGCCAGTGAGGTGTTGGTGACATTCTCTGAAGGGGAATGGGTAAAATACCAGTGGGTCCCCATAGGCAACCCCTGAATGGGTAAAATACCAGTGAGCCCCAAAGGCCTCCCCTGAATGAGGATGGAGCAGCTTTCAGGGACCTCTTTGCCTCCCTGGAATCCTGCAGGGGTTGTGAAACCTACCCACCCTGGTGCCAGAAGTGGCTGTGCAGCCAAAATCCAAGCAGTTCTGGTGATAAATAAGGCACACAGGGTGCAGCCAAAATTGTGTTCTCCATGTTCTCATTCTGCAGAGGAACAGGGCACAGGATCCCCACATGCTGTTTCTCTGTAGAAACAGTGATTCTGCTGGAAAATAAAGCATGTGGGGATTGTGCACCCTATTTCCCAGCAGAATTGCGGTCCCGACAGCTTGCCAAACAGCGGGGAATTTCTGCTGGAAAACAAGGCACTCGTTCCATGTGCAGCTTGTTTCCTAGCAAACTTGTTGGGATTTCAGCTGCACAGCAACGGCAGCGGCAACTAGAGGGGTGTCAGATCTCTGGGTGATTTTTAGCAGATCGTGAAGACTCCTAGTTGCTCAACCACCAAAGCAGCCACAAAAAAGATTCACTTTAGGCAGCTGAAATTAAGGAAGCACAGAGGGAAATCAGGAGTAGATTTCTGTGTGCAAGTGCTGTGAGCTCATTGCTGGGGGCTGAATGCATCTTTGTGGGTGGAGCAGGTGCTCTGCTGCTGAGTTCTAAGGGGATCTCAGCTATTGCCCCATCCCAACCCAGCCATTATTTTGCACTTGGTTCTTGTTGATAGATCTTGGGGTCTCTAGTAAAAAGCAAAAGTATTGTTGGAAATATTTAGCTAGATGGACCAATGCTTTGAACTCGGTATAAGGCAGCTGTGCTCCTAACAACCAGAGTTTTATGGATGTACTCAAGGGGCTTGTTCAGACAACAACACACTAAGCCATGGTTAGGCTGCTAACCTTTTTGCAGCAAACAGTTAGTGAGCATGTTTAAACCATGGTTATGTAGCCACCATAGTTAGGAATGATTCACACAACATGCTAAGCCATAATGTTTAGCTCAAAATGCTTAACTACCATGGCTTAGCGTGTCGTCTGAACAGTATCAATATAATTATGTTTCAGTTTAACTGCAATAAATGCCCCCTGTCTCCCTTCCAGCTGAAGGGAGCAATAAATGTCTATTGCCTTCTGTATCAGAGGCAGTAAGCTTATATACACCAGTTGCTGGGGGACATGAGCAGGAGGGTGTTGTTGGCCTTGTGTCTTGCTTATGGGTTCCTGGTCAACAGCAGGGTGACCATATAGAAAGGAGGACAGGGCTCTTGTATCTTTAACAGTTGTATAGAAAAGGGAATTTCAGCAGGTGTCAATTGTATGCATACAGCACCTGGTGAAATTCCCTCTTCATCACAACAGTTAAAGCTGCAGCAGCTATACTAGAGTGACCAGATACAAAAGAAGGCACCAGGTGCTGCATGTATACAGATGACACCTGCTGAAATATCCTTTTCTATACAACTGTTAAAGATACAGGAGCCCTGTCCTCCTTTTCATATGGTCACCCTACAACAGCTGATGGGCCACTGTGTGAAGACAATGCTGGACTAGATGAACCCATGGTCTGATCCAGCATGGCTCTTCTTATGTTGTTACGTAGTAGCTATGGGGGAAATAATGGATTTCATTATTACATACGGCACTTGCAAGCTTGACCTCTGTGTTGCTTGGTTTTTTCTGTGTTGTTTAGGTGTTGCAGTTGGACACTCTAATTGATAACCTGTCGGTTGATCCATACACTGGAGACATTTGGACTGGCTGTCATCCCAATGGCATGAAATTGTTATTTTATGATCTGGAGAACCTTCCTGGCTCAGAGGTTAGTAGACATTATTTGGGCAGGGTGGCAACTTTCTAACCAGGATAAATGAGATGGTACCAGAATCTATGAGTTCTTATTAAGATGATCCTGCCCAAAATTTGATGGGACGTTCCTTTCCAATTTTCTGAATTCCGCCACCCACAGTGGTGCAACAGAAAGGGAAAGAGCTTTGTCTCTAGTTACCACCACCATCTGTGGCATGCCCTTCCCAGGGAGATGCCCGTGGAGTCTTCACTTCATACGTTTAGACACCAGGTGAAGAACTTCCTCTTTCAGCAGGCATTTAATCTTTGATCTGTTGTTCTGATTATTAGCTTTACTGCTGGCTTTTTAGTATTTTGATATTTTGCATATTGTGTTCCTCATTTTCAATTTTTTAAAATGTGTTTTGGCTTTTTATGATTGCAAAACCACCTTGAAGGAATCGGCTGGTTGGCTGGTATATAATAAATAAATGATGTTTGGTTCTTTGGATTTCTTCTTCTTTGCTTCTATATCTCCTGAACTGTTGACAGACCAGACTTGTCTCAATGTGGACTTTGAAGTCCTGGCAGCAGGCTTCTCGTGGCTGATAACACAGATTGCATGTAAAGATCAGGCTAGCCAATGTTAATATTTGCTACCTTTCAGGTGCTTCGCATCCAGGGCATCCTTTCTGAGAAGCCTATGGTCACCCAAGTGTATATTGATGATGGGTCTGTAATTCAAGGGAGTTCGGTGGCTACCGTGTATGGCAAGGACCTGCTTATTGGCACTGTGTTTCACAGAGGACTTCACTGCCGGCTGTAGCTGGCTCAATGTGGACTTTGACCAAGTGGAAAAGGTTGGTGTCATCTGAGCCAAACTTCCTGCCACCTGCCGTTCTGGACCAGCTAACTTCAACCTCTGTTTCAATAAAGATTAACCTGAGAGATCCTGGCCCCTTTTATACCTCTCCAGAAGGATTTTTATGATTTATTTTTTAAATGCAAAACAGTGATCCTGGAACAAATGTTAGGGATTGTATTGCACTACAATTTAACATAAAGCCTCAAATTATCCCTACTTTCATAAAGAAACAGATGCTGTATTGCTCTTCCTTTCTTTTTTCTGATGAATATTACTCAGGTTGGAGGAAAATAATGAAGCTCATCTGTAATGATCCATTGATGCTAGGAGCATTCTGCAAATGTGTGTGTTGTTTCTTCTGGGAATTCTCCTTAGAACTTCCATCAGCCATGCCTAAAAGCTCCTGAAAACACTTAGGGCCTTGGGCCTTTCTTTTTACCTTGACTCATTTACCTTGTTTTCCATTTTCCATTGTTAAGGAAATCTATATACTTCTCAGTTATGCATTTCTGTATAGACTGATTTCTAGACAGAGGAGTACTTGGTGCCTACGGTACTTCTGAAGAGCCCCAAATGGGATGGCCCTGATCCAATGGGGTTTATAGCTGCAGAGCTCTCTCTTAAACAATAATTGCACTCATTCATGGTTCAGAAGGGTGTGGAGATAGGGCTAAATCCACCTTCTTGATTGACTCCCCTTCTAGAGCTGCTGATATGAGCAACTGCTGTCTTTAAAAGAGTGCGCTGAATGTGCAGCTCCAGTAGCTGAATCCAGAAGAACTGTGTGCCCAGCGCCATTTTACACACACCATTCCTCATGCAGTTAGGGATATGCAGGTGAAAACCTTATTCTGACCCCTAGCTGGGTCAGGGAGGATATGGTCAAACTTCTCTCTTTTTCTGGAAAGGACTCCATGCTACAGCCAAGCGCCATGGAGGGACAGTGTCCCAAGCACCTCTTCTACACAGGGGGAAGAGAAAATGCAGTTCAGTGACTGAGCACATGGTTTGCCTGCCAAGTTCCGTCTCTGGCATGACCAGGTAATGGTGGGGAAAGGTTCCTGTCTGAAACTCTGGAGAGCCATTCCTAGCAGAGCAAGACGGATGGATGGTTTGATACAGAAGAAGGCCTCCTGTATTCTCATGTTCCAGACCAGGCATCACCGCAGAACTCGCATGACTCACAGTGTAGCAATGAGTTTGGCAAACACGGGCTCTGCTGGCAGTGGCTCATTGAATGTAATTGGAGACATCGAGCAGCAGTAATAGCGGGACAATGTCCCAAGGCTAAAGGTTTTGATTACCGTGCCAATTTTCTTCCTCTACTTCTGCAGATTATGCATATCTCTTTCACCGCTCATGTTTTAAAACGGCAATAACCTGGCAAAAAGCCCAGTACGAGCTGTGTCATTTCTGCAGTCACGTTATTCTGCAGTCACGTTATTCAGGGCATATCACACAGGGTACATGACCGTATGGCCTGCTCTTATTGCAGAAAGATGCTGTTCTTTTCTGACCTAACTTGATCCATGCAGCTGTATACCTGAGCTGCATGGATTAAGTTGGTTGTATTAAAACAACAACAACAAGCAATTCATTTCTCAAGTGTTCCTGATTGGTTGTAGGATTTTAGCCTATCCTGGGAGTTTGGACCTTGCTTACTGGGGATGATGACGGTTGTAGTCCCAACACATTTGGAAGGCACCAGGTTGTGGGGAGGCTGTACTATACTGTGTACAAGGTCTGTGATGACTTTTTATTATAGCCAGCCAGGAAAAAAAACTTCATTTTTCATGAAAAAGTTGCCAGGTTTTAGCAAGACTCCTACTATCATGGCTTTTGAGTGACTGCCATCATATTAGTTGGTCATGCTTAAATTGCTCTCTCCACCCCCCTTGCATTTTCCTAGCAAGCTGATACGTTCAGACGACACCCAGGTTCACAATGATTGGAGCCACGGCACCTGCAGCAATTAGGACTAGTAGTAGATGCGGGGCGTGATTTTTATTGGGATTGTGGCCGGGGGGGGGGGGGGGGATGGGAAACCTCCATTCCTCATGGGCTGTGGTCCTGATGAAAATTGGGTCCCCTCTACCTGCTGTTAATTTTTTAAAAGTGGCATTTAGTATTTATGTCTCATGTGACCCTAAGTCTGTGCTGTGTTGATGGTGGTGGCATATTTATGGTGTCCTGAACCTTGTGAAAATAGCACTTTTGGACCTACTGTTATGGTAAATATTGATGTTTACTAACCAGCTTGCAAGAGAGTGGATCTCCTAAATTCTATAAATTACTGGCAATTGGTTTCCCCAAGAATACGGATTCTTTCTCTAAAGAAAGTAGTCTTGGAAGCAGAGGGAAGAAGCTGAAACTGGAAGATGTACCTCTGGTTCTAGAGAGGCATCCAAAGGTGCTGTAGTCAGAAGTGTGTGTGGGACACATTCTCCTGCAGATTTCCTACCTAGTTAGCATGTGTGTTTCCTTACTTGCAATTATAGTTGTTTTAGGGAAGGGGTGGGCAACTTGTGGCTCTCCAGATGTTTTGTCCCATGATTCCCATCAGCCCTACTCAGCAGAGTCAATGGTGAGGTCTGGTGGGAGTTGTGGCACAAGTTACTCCTGGTGTAACCTATGCAGTGGCAGCCTATTGCCAAGTAGGGACAGCTGAGAAATAGTTCTAGGCTTTTACTGGTCCCAAGTTAAATTCCCCTGCTTGCCATATGCTCCCTTCAGCAGGACCTGCTGAGCCTGCCAGCTGCAGTAGCAGCATCCATAGTGATTAATGGATAGTGGAAGGGTAGAAGTAGAAAGTTCTTCTGTTGTATTTATTTAAAAGTTTCGTCTACCAGCCTTCAGGCAATAACTTACCGACCTGTGAATAACAAGTAGAATGTAATCGGCGTCTGGCGCACGCAGACCCTCTGCTGGTTGCAATACACATGTGGCCCCTAATGCTTGTGGAAGAAAGAGAGACAAGCTCTGGTGCCGTGTATAGATAAACAATGAACTTTTTATTTTTGTAATGATGTGAAAATGTTTTATTACAAAAATAAAAAGTTCATTGTTTATCTATACATGGCACCAGAGCTCGTCTCTCTTTCTTCCACCTTCCTACTGGTGCCAATTCCCTTCATCTACCAGTGTCCCTACTGCTTGTGGCCATGATGGAGCCCTTCCAGGGTTCCAAAAACAAGCATTTCTGCTAGTTTGTGGCTTGCCCCCAGAAGCTCTCCATCTTGGCCACAAGCAGTATGGACCACGTGTGGACCACGACTGGCAGGGCTGGCGACATCTTCAACGCCACTATTGGATCCTGAAACTGAAACAACTGGGCATGTTTAGCCTGGAGAAGAGGAGATTGAGGGGAGTCATGATAGCACTCTTCAAATACTTGAAAGGTTGTCACACAGAGAAGGGCCAGAATCTCTTCTCAATCCTCCCAGAGTGCAGGACCCGGAATCATGGGCTGAAGTTACACGAAGCCAGATTCCGTCTGGACATCAGGAAAAACTTCCTGACTCTTAGAGCAGTACGACAATGGAACCAGTTACCTAGGGAAGTTGTGGGCTCTCCCACACTAGACGCATTCAAGAGGCAGCAGGACAACCGTCTGTCAGGGATGCTTTAGCGTGGATTCCTGCATTGAGCAGGGGGTTGGACTCGATGGCCTTATAGGCACCTTCCAACTCTACTGTGCTATGATTCTCTGATCCTACCCAATAATTATAAATAATAAATCACTGATAAGAAATTAAACAACATATTTATATCATAAATTCAAATATAACAATAAAAATAACTGATAATATGAGGCTGCACCAAAAAATATACAGGAGGCTAAAGTGTTAACACAAAATGCCTGTGGAAATAAAAACAACATAGTAACATTAAGAACAAGAGAAAAACAATCTGAAAAACAGAGAGGTTGCAAATACATTCAAAATGGTTTGAAAGCATGTGGAATGAAAAGAGTTTAACAGGCTGCCTAAAACTTGGCAAAGAAGGGGCTAGACTAATCTCCTTAGAGAGAGAGGGCTCCAGTGTGGTGGTGCCACCAGAGAGGAGGTTCCATCCTATGTTCTAGCCTCTCTTGGTGACCCTCCAAACTTAGATCTTAAACTATGATCAAATTCATATGGGAGAAGGTGGTCTTTGAGATATTCTGGCCCCAAATTGTTTGGGCCTTTAGAGGTAAGAACCAGCAGTTTGAGTTGTGCTATAAACATAGCACACTTCAAGAAGAAGAGTGTATTTCGTCCCGCCTGCCCTGTCTTATCAGAACCAGCCAAGCTGTGCTTCCATATCTGACCCTCTCCTCATTATCATCCCACCTCTGGGCTTTGAGAAGAAGATGTGGTAGACCTCTGTCTTCCCAAGCCAGTGCTGCATTGGGGATAGTGGTGAGGGAGAAGAGTATCTTTGTAACACTAAGCCTCCTTCATAGATAAACTGTGTGAAGGGGGCATTACAATTGTTGAGAAGTATGGCCCTGCCCTGAGACATCCACATCTTATTTATTTATTTATTTATTTAATTTAAAGATTTTTATGCCGCCATTCAGCCAAAAAAGGCTCTCATGGCGGCTTACAAAAGTATTTCTTGACAGTCCCTGCCCACAGGCTTACAATCTAAAAGACATGACACAAAAGGAAAGGGGATTGGGAGGGAGGAGGAGGAGGGGGAAAAGGAAAGCAAACTCAGGCACTACAGTCTTAGTTGGAAAGTTCAGCAGTTACAGGTGACAGCAGGAGGGAGGGGGCTCTCAGCTGGAGCTGGACCCAGGCACGGTGGAGAGGTGCCTGGCTGCTGCTTCCTCCCTCTCTGGTGGCCTCTGCAGTTACAGTTGGTAGCAGGAGGGAGGGGGCTCTCAGCTGGAGCTGGACCCAGGCACGGTGGAGAGGTGCCTGGCTGCTGCTTCCTCCCTCACTGGTGGCCTCTGCAGTTACAGTTGGTAGCAGGAGGGAGGGGGCTCTCAGCTGGAGCTGGACCCAGGCACGGGGGAGAGGTGCCTGGCTGCTGCTTCCTCCCTCATGGACATCTGCCTGGAGGACACGTACCCAGTCATGACTACCATGCAACCTGGAGTCCTGCCACACAAATACAGTTGCCCCACTCTCCAACAATTCACAAAGGGAAGGGGTCTTGTTGAACAAGTGGGGCACAATGTTGGCAACTGACTCCCCATTAGTGCTACGCCAACCCTCCCCGGCATATGTTTAGTTAATACATTGTGGCTAGGCAAAATTGTGTTTTTGGGGCATGCCCTAGCACCAGCATACCAATGTGTCTACTGCTGATGCCCCAGGCAACTGGCAGAGGCACAGCAGCGTTCTATGTATGAAGAGCAGTAATTACACCGGCCTCTTTCATGTGATTGGGAAAACTGTCCAAATGAGTTCTCACTCACATGAAGGTCTACGTGCATACAACTCTACTGGCTTTCTTTCGCACTACCATGAATCTGTGGCTCCCAAGGGCATGGCCAGCAGCTGAATTGGTCTTGAGGCTGGCTGGCGCGGGGCTGCCTAGCAGGCAGGGCCGGACCAAGACATTTGGCCCAATCCACATGGGCTCTGTTCAGACAATTCGCTAAGCCCTGATAGTTAAGCATTTGCGCTAAACATTATGGCTTAGCGTGTTGTGTGAACCATGACTTAGTGTGTCATGTGAACCATTTCTAACCACGGTGGCTACATAACCACGGTTTGAACGTGCTCACTAACCACCTGCCGCAAACGGTTTAGCAGCCTAGCCATGGCTTAGTGTGTCGTCTAAAGCTGGCGGAACTCCCTGTTGAATCTTGCTTTGATACTGGTGGTGGGGTGGCATCCTTCCTTCACCTCGCATGAGGGCAGCAGGCCAGCTCATGGGATCAGGACAGGCTATGTGGCACACACAGCTCTTCCCTCAACAGAGGGACAAGCCTGGGGACCTGGGAGGAATGGTCAGGGCAGTTCTGCCGGTGCCCCCCCGCCCCCCCCCCCCCAGCATCTGCCACCTGAGGTGGTTGCCCTACTCTGCCTAACGGTTGGGCTGGCCCTGCTAGTAGGTACTATTCCCTTCTCCCTCATACATTCGATACATATAAATATAAAAATACACCTAAGAATGGTATGGTGTTGCTCTGAGGATCAATTTTGAGACTTTTAGAAGTTAACAGGGCTATTTATTTGTAACAATCTATGCAGATGATTATTTAAAATAAAATGCAAGCTGGAGAAAAAATAGATTGGCAATACAACATCATCTTAGCCCAATTGCTATTTACTAACAGAAATCAGATCCCAGCTGGTCCATTTTAGGAAGAATAAAACACAGCTTCAATGTTTTACGTAAAACAGGCCACTTTTTGTTGCTGCTGCTTCTAAGGCTTCTTTTATTCTTGCTTCTAAAACAAAAAACAAAACAACCCAACCCCCGAGTCAGCAAATTGTTATTCGCATGTAAGTTATAAAGACTGCATGTGACGTTACATTTATTCTTCCTCAACCAGCCTGTGATAAGAATGGATAATTGTTTTCTTTTCCTTGTTTACCCATTATAAGTTGTATCGCTCAGCAGATATGAGGGTAAAGCTACTTGTCTCACAGCAGCTCTTCGCAGGGAGGGGAAAACCCAACTGCTGTGTGGATTGAAAGGGTTTTGCTGCAGATCTTGTAATAAATGCAAAAGTTTTATACAACCCTTTCTAGAATTCCAGGAAATGTAATATTGATTATGGAAGACTGCCCACTCTTTCATAAGCTTATGGAAAGCGTACCAGTTTTATGTCCAAATGCTGACAAGCCCTCTTTACATCACAATAGGGCAGATTAAGGAAAATTGTAGCCATGGCTAGACCAGGCCTATATCCCGGGATCATCCCTGTGCATCCAAACGACACACAGGGGATCCCGGGAGCAGGCAGGGACGACCCCTCCATTTGCCTGGGATAATCCTGAGGTCTAGTTAAGGCCTAAGTTACAACACATTTATTGCATCTCAAACCCACCTATGTCAGAACTGGCCATATCTCCTTCGCATATATTTGTTCACAACCATTATTCTTGTTTTTACTTAAGTCTTTCTACATTTCTGGTGAGATGGGCAACGCAGGAATAATTTCAGCCAGTGTGTTCTTTGCTTGTGTGACTTAACATCGTCATACAGTGAAGCTAATAGGAACTTTCTAATGAGTTCCTCAAATTTCAAGCACAGCAGGGAAAACTTTTTTTTTTTTAATTAATCATCGAAATGAATGAATTGCTAGCCATTTTCTGGGGGATAGACATACATTGGTCCAAGACAAGAATTTCATTCCCTTTCCTTCTTGCTAAATGGGGACTGGATTGTGCTTTGGACCCATCTATACCTTCCCCATAATCGCAATAAGATAGTGACCCCCCCCAAAAAAAAACCACACTATTCCACTGATGAAGTTTCAATATTTCTTTTATTGCATTCGTTGTCTAACAACAATAGTCATTGGCAATAAATTTATATACACTAACAAATTAATCACGATTTTAAAAAATCTTTAAGAATACAAAGGGCAACTGGGGTGGTGGTGGTTTATTTTAATGCCTCCAAGTAACTAAATGTGGAGAAATATCATTTTCCTGGGAAGTTAGTCATTTAAAGAAGAACAAATTAAGAAAGCACAAGCATACAAACTCAGACAGGGCATTGCGGCTTCTTGCATGCAGATGATTTGACACCTAGATGTACAAAATTAAAAATACCAGGATTACATGCAATTCGTACATTTAAACCCCCAAACACAATAACCCCTCCCCTCCCTTTGACTGACAAGCCAATGTTTTGTTTTAAAGCAGTGGGTCACAGTGCACTTCTAGAGGGGGGCATTTCAGCTGCCGGGCCTTGGCCATATGTAACGTTAGCTAGCTACCAATGATTGGTAGTGCAGTATGAATGTAAACTTTTTGTTTAACAAAAGCAAGAGCAAAAGGGATGAAACTGTCAGGGGCTTGGTTTCTATATGAGAGAGAGAGTTTCACTGTGCACTGTGTCACTGACATTTTAAAGAGGTTTTTTTTTAGCTTTCATTTTGTTTTTATTGGTATTTCACAATTGGTGTTCTCCCTCCCCACCCCCCACAGGGTCTATTTCAATTGTCCCGACTAATCGCACTCATAGTTTACTCAGTAGCAAAGGTCTCACTGAACCTGGAACAGGATTTGGCCTTGTAACTTGAGCTAATTATATTAAGCTTGAGGATCAATGTCCGTTCAAAGGTAATGATCATGAGCCCAGTGCTGGCCCAGGCTTCTGAAATTAGACACTTCTTTTTGATAGTCCAAAGGCTCAGCCACCAAGCAGGGCTACTACAAGATCAATTCACCTCACCAGAGGTCGTGCAAGAGCGTTTTCATCATGTTACCTTTGTGTTGTGGGAGCTACCTTAGCATAGCTTCTTGTTGCATTGTGAAGGGAATATCAGAGGCCCAGGCCACACAGAGAGGGCATACTGTGACTCCTCTCCGCGGCCAAGTTGCTCAGGTTTCTGAATGGGCAAGATTTTGGTATGGTGAGGAGCCGCAGCACTGGTGCCCCTTCCCTACAGCCCAGGTCTTCTGAGGTTACCTTCACAGCATCATGAAGATAACAAGACAAGGGACCATTTGAAGTATACTGAAAGAAATGGGTGCTGTGTAACAGTAGTGCTTGGTGGTTCCCTTCCCCAAAAGTCCAGACAAAAGCAGCAGCCACTATCACGAAAAAAAACAAAGTTCAAGGTCTACATAAGATGCATGCACCTTATAATCTATGTCTACAAAGGTCTCCTTTCTTTTTCCAGTTAAGAGAATGTCTCTTCTTGTGCCCTGGTCAATGCCAGACGGCTCATTTTCATAGCCGTGGCATCACAGCTTTCCTAACGGACACCATTCCAGTGTCAGAAGAATGCTATAAAAATCAAGAAAACCATTAACCAAAAGGACTGTGAAATATACAAATGACATACAATCGTCTATACTGATCTGCCAAGTCATTTCTGAATTCACAATCTGGCTCAGTAAAAAGTTCCTCAAAGCCTTCCAACAGAATTCAAGCATACAGTATACAAATTTTCCAAAATAAAAGTGGTTTCTTTTGAATGGCAAATTTCTACTAAATTGATCCAGCCAAAAAATACGACAACATGCATAAAGACATCCAAGAGAAAATATTGAGAAATGTAAGTTTTAAGAAAATACTTCCTTTAAAATCTTGTGGTCCCATTCCACTCACTAATGTACAGGAGTGGAACCAATGTGGCCAGAATCAATTGCTCCCCTGCCTTGTGGCTAAAATTAATCCTTGAGAATTGCTGGAATAGCACCCTCTTGTGGGCTGCCTACATATTTAAGGCTGCAGCTGCACACACCACCTGGGCTCCTCTGAAATTAAAATATGTTTGTGTGCAAATATACGTGGGCACACAGGTGGTCTATTTGTTTTTTAAAAAACAGTTCACCTTTGAAAAACATCTACTTTCTAGAATAATAGCCTCATTATTCTGATTCAATGAAAAATAATTTAAAAGACCTCAAATCACTTCTATGCTTTCACAGCTCTTCGTTTCAATTAGTAGAAATTTCTTTAATTTGATAGAAACTTCCAAATTTCACTAATGTACGCAGCCTTTAGAAAACAACTCCTAAATATCCATTTTTAGTATTTTGAACAAAGAAACAAGTTTTCTGAGCTTTTTAAAAAAATAAGTAAGTAGAGATAAAAACATATGAGCGCTTTCTCTTCCTGAGGAACCATGTTTCCTAGACTACAAATATTGAGCCAGACAAGGTTCATTCCTGTATCAGAAAACTACTTTGCTTGAAGGCTGAATAAATGGAACTAATTTTGAATTAGGCACATGTCTGACAACACTCCAACAACCGTTTTCATTATGTGTGTCTGACTCTGTTGTTGTTATGTGTGTTAAAGCATTATGACAAATTTTTATGCATAGGAGAGAATTCAAGGAGTTAGCCAAGGTCTTGAAAGTGCAATGCGAAGGGAATTCTAAGCATTAATTAGAAAGGAAGCCAGACTTTACACTCAACAGAAGGCGAAGGTCAGCCTCCATCTGGTAACTCTACGATTATCATCCATCGCCAACTTCGACCCTACGCCTCTACCTGTAAGAAGTCTTTTAACATGCATGTACCCTGTTTCTAAAGTCTTCTCTCTTCAACGTTTAGGTTGACAAAATGTGCGAATTGTCAACTGATGATACCTTTAAAAGAAATCCTGGTTAAATAGCAAACCAATATTTCTCTCTTTGGGTTTTTAGTTTCACAACTCTGTTTAAGCATCATGTGAGGCTAGTGCAATCGAAAGAACAGCAACAGAGAAAATGTTCTGATGTCTTCTTAAGTTATGCTTCTCAACCATCACAGCCTAAGCAGCAAAGAGATTTCCTACATATATGCAGCTCAGCAGTGATTCTTGCTCCATTCATGGATGCACATCTAAAGGCTCTGGTGTGTAGCGCCACTCTGCGAGCCATGGCTTCACTGGCTACTCCAGCCTGGCTTACTCTGCTTTTGTAGGCCCCTAAGGCCTTTTATGTCATGGCTGGTTTCTCTGTAGACTCTTCCTCTGGCCCCACTCCCAGTGAGTGACATGACCAGCAGGGGCGAGGGTGTGTGGGAACTGGTGCGTAATCCCTTTGACCAGCACCTACCACATCAGAGGCAGTCCATGTTGCCTCTGACCTGGTTGGGCCTACAGGAAGTAAATGGGCCTGGCCCCTCTTCCACCAATATTGGTGGACCCTTAGTCTACTCTGATCTTGGTAAATGCCTACCTTTGCCTACTGTTAACCGCAGCCATGACTGCACCATTAAGGAATGTCCTGTACATGCAAATTGGAGCCTTGTGAAGCTATGGCTGGCAACCAAAATACAGAGCACTCCTTCAACCATTATAAAGCAGGTAGGAAGCTGCTTAAACATCCCATTGCGAATCAACCCCGTACAAGGGAATGAATAAAGAAGGAGCTACGGCGGGGCAAACATTGCTAATGTTCTTTCAGTGCCTGCCTAGCTGGAGTTCAATGCACTATATACAATGCAGAATGCCTTTGTCTGCTCTGAGATGTTTCTGGATTAGTAATACATATGATAATAAGAGAGGAGAGGAAGAAATGCTTCCCGCTCCACTTCCAGTATAACGTATGGACCAGCTTTGGTTGTCATTTAAACCAAAAAGGCAGCATACAGTTATACTTGCGCGTTTCACATGTCGGTAAGAATGGGAATTTTGGCGAGCCGAGCATAGAATTCACTCTGAACGTGTCAAGGGCTAATCCAGCTTGGCTTCCTGCGCATTAAATGGCTGTTTGGCAAGTGCTGGGTCAATAAGTGCATATTCTTCCATTGTTGATGACGCAGGAAGGAGAGAAGCAGCTGTAGGACAGAGGTCTATTAAACTATTAAAGGTAAAGAGTCACCTTCCAAGCTCAGGCTTTCAGCAACTTTCAGAGCATGGATGTTTTTCCTAGGACATTGGAAACGTATTTCCAATTTCTTATAAAGACAAGATTAAGAGAGACAGATAAGAAACATCCTTAGAAATATTTATGCTGTAATTATGATAAACGTTTCACAAAAATGGGGCAAGAAAGCAGCAGCAATATGTAAAATATATCTTGTTCCCCGCAAGGGAGAGCAGAACGGTGTCCATCTTTGGTCCATTCCATCTCTGCTTTATACTCATTAATTTGCATTTTATGCATTTCTTTTTTTAAAATATAGGGGCTTTCCGTCCTCTTTTAAATTTGGATTACTTTTACATTTAAAAAAAGGGGTCAGGGTCAATGCTCAGCTTCAAAATTATCACAAAGAAAAAGGATAACAATAAAAGAAGAGGATAATTACAGGACATAAATCAGTTATCTGCAGCATTAAAGCCCAATTTCCACAGTTCTAAACAGCAGGAATGCAAAATCAATGTACAACGCAATATAATCCCCATGGATCTTAGAAAAACAAAGGAAAGAACATAAATAATGTAAAAGCAGAGGAATGCTTCCAAAGACAATACTATATACATCCACTTTAAATTACCAGCATGTAAACATATAACTTAAAAGAGAAAATGAACATCGAATGCATTTACCAATTTCATAGTTAAAATAGAACATCTCCAGTTTCTCCCAGACACTCTTCTTTTATGTAAATATAACCTTTTAAACCCTAAACTAAACCAAAGAACACTAGTTTGACCAGGTTAGATTTTCTGTTGAGGAGAAACCTTTTCCATTTCAGTGGGTCCTTGCTGTAATCGAGATTCTTCTTTCTCTCTGGCAAGCATATGGAAGTACTATGACGTACCAGAATTATCCAGTTGTCTAATACGGTGGCCTTGGTGGCAAAACTTTGACATCCTACTAGCTGCAGATTTCAGTTTCAATGTTGCTTCAGAAACATGAAAGTTGTGTTGGTGGAGATGAGGATGCAATCCTTATCGAGTAGATGTGCCTCAAGTAGCAATGCATGTTAAGAACAAAGCTATGGTGGAGGAAATGAAAATCCGACCTCCCACAGCTAGGAAACTTGATTGTAGCCTTCCTTTACTCCAGGTAGACCTTAACACAAATCTGGATGCCAATGAATCTCTTTCAAAGCATTCGTCATTTGAACTCAAGTTTCTCCCTGTCGAAACTTCTGTTCACAGTTCTGTGAAATGCAGCATCAAGAGCTAACAAAAACGAATTAACCACAGAACAGTTGTTTGGAACCAGCTCCTACCTGTATTGAATGTGTGACAAGTGAACTGGGGCTATTGCCCATCATTTGGCAAAATTCTGAAGGGCACAATCCATCCAAAGTTAAATATTTTAACATTCCCATTGATATAAAGGGAGGGAAGCTATAAGCATGTGGTTAATTCTCTCCCAATGAAATTGATGCGACTTTGGTTAGATCGTGCCCTTGCTGTTTAATGAGTGTAACTTTGTGACAAAACAAAAAGGGTCAGTATTCCACAGCCCACATCTTTTAAACTGAGATTTCAAAGGAAATCCTACCTAGTGACTCTGCTTAAGAAAAGTCTGGATTGCACTTTTATGGTTTCTTAGCTTTGTTTTTCACTGCATCATTCTCCTAACAGGACATTACAGTTTAAAACTCACGTTGTCTCAACCGGCATTTCCTTCCCATCTTTTCAAAAGTGCACATTCTGGATAAAGGAAGAGCCTTTTGCTAGAATTCATTGTGGAAGTCAATTTCAGCAGGTCAAATCCCAGCTCTGTAAATTTCAGTGTCATACTTACTCTTATCCACTTCTGTCCCCTGCCCCACCAATGCTATGTGCTAAAAACAAACCTAGAGGTGGGGCAGATTCCTTTCAAAAGAAACAAAAAGTAGTTTTCTGTTCACTATCAGTTGAAAAAAGGAGGCTCATAGGATGCTACAGGAAAGTGTAGCGTTACACCTCCTCCCAGGAGAACGGTACTCTAAAGTTCTAATACAAGCCAAATGTTAAGGAATTCAGCCTCACACAGCTCTCCAGAGGGTAAATGTTACTCTCTAGTCCTGCATGAGCAACGCAAGTCTTTGCTTCCTTCTTGAGCGAAACTGCTGTGCAATTCACAGGGGAGGGAAAAGCAGGGTGGGGGGAATCATCTTTCTGTCTGATGAACAGAAAGGATATTGACTCTGCTGCCGCCGCCTCCAGTCCTCAGGGTATCATTTCAAGTCATGAAACCATGCTGTGCAGGGATGGAGCAGCATCACCTCTGAGCATTGATGTGAACGCAACCCATTTCCAGAAGAAAAGCTCTGAAATTTCAAAGCAGGCCATTATTCTCATGAAATTCAATGACAAGCGAGACACAGTTAACTCCAGTTTACTCGCTTCCACTGTTCCATTAAAGCTTCTTGGGTATTGCCCATTCCCAGTGGCAATTTTAAGTTTAGAGTACAGCCAGCTAGGTAATACTGTGTCCTACGGAGCCTGAAAAGGACTAGAGATAACCAGCACAATGCAAACGAGGACAATTTGCGGAGGAGGAAGGTGAGGGGTGAGGGGTTGGGAAAGGCTCTCAGTGCTGGCCCCCGAGATGGACAGCGGGTTGGCTAATCCAATCGTGAGAAAATAAAGTCCAGTCACAGTTTGGGGCTGCTATCGAATGGGTCAAATGTGCCAGCATGTTCTACAGCTGCAGGAATGTGTAGCTACACAGCGTTCATTTCCCCATTTATTCTAGTTAAAGCCTCAGATATGGGTACAGAGCTCTGCATAATGAAGACAAGGAAGATGTGGGAAGGAGACAGTCATCGCTTTGGGTTTCTCCCCTGAAAGATGTCTTCGTGTTCCTAATAGAATAGTTAATGCTTAGGCATCATTGCTCATGGGCGCCCTCTGTTGGATCTGGGGATCGCTTCTCCAGCTTTCTGGGCTTCCTCTGAACCTGCTCTTTCTCCCTCTTCCGAAGTTTCTCCCTTTGCTTCTCCATCTTCTCTTGAGCTTTGCGAGCTCTCTCTATAGATGCTTTCATTTCCTTAATTTTCTTTTTAATGATAGCTCTGTCCTGGGAAGACGTCATACCAAGGGCCTAATATTAAAGGAAGAAACAGCGGCGGTTTAATTTGTGGTCAGACTAAAGTTCCTTCTCAAGGTAACTCAGAGATGCCAAACAGCAGAGTACATCACTGTAAGCCACGGCACAGTACTTTCCCCAGAGGACACCCTCTCCCAGTCCTTCAAAAGCAATCCAGTCTATTGGGACTGATAAAGCTAAATCACACCAAAGTAGGCACACAAAGAAGGGACGTGCAGTACAACCTTTGCCTGCATTTGAGGTGAATACAATGATACTTGTATATTCAGCCCCTAATGACTTGGCCTGCAGCCTTCTACTTCCTGAGCTATACATCAGTCCCTAAAAATAACCTCCCCGTTTTTACTCATCAGCAAGGTGGGTTTAAATTCGCCCTGCTCATCTGAGCTGTCCTTGCCTAATGAGCATGGGTTATTAAAGGTGCTTTCGGACGCTTGCTTTGCCACGGGTATGCTGAGTCAGGGCAACAGATGCCTGAAAGACAGATGTTGAAAGTTGTGATCCCTGAAGCTGATCACAGCTAGTCCAAAAATACTAGCAAGATCAGTGTAAAGGGACTAGCAACTATCACGTTTTGCCAGGAACAGTTGCTGCAAAGTCTTTTTATCAGCTATATCCTAGGGCATGTCTACACTATACTTTTCCCCCAGGGTCATCCCTGGGTTATCCCTGTATATCCAAATGATACACAGGGGATCCCGGCGTCAACCAGAGACGACCCCTCCATTTTTTCACTGCAGTCCCAGGACCATCCCGAGGAGCGCAGCTCATATGGGCACCTGTCCTGGCTTCCTCCTTCCTCCCTGCAAGTAGTTTGTGGAGGTGGAGCAATTTTGCCATCCCAGGGATGGCGGGGTGGGGTTGGGCACGTTGTTGTTTTTCTTAAGCTTATTTTTTTGCCACACACAGGCACGGCTCCTGTTAAAAGAAAAAGAAAAGAAATGCCGGCCACAGCGTACATCACACGGCTGTCAAGACGCTGGGGGAGTATCGTGGAAGCAGGTACAGTAAGTCCACGATCCTAGTTTCAGTGAGTAAGCTAACATCTGAATGTTCCTTTAGATCAGCCTGCCCCATCGTAATGCCCTCTAGAGGTGTTGGATTACAATTTATGGGGGTTGTAGTCCAATACACTGGAAGGCACCAGGTTAGGGAAGAGTTCCTTAGATACTGCTGTATGGGATAGCAGTTTCAGATTCCGAGAACTGAGAGGTAGCACTTTGGGGCATTGGTCACAATCTCTATGTGTACACTAGGGTGACCACATGAAAAGGAGGACAAGGCTCCTGTATCTTTAACAGTTGTATTGAAAAGGGAATTTCAGCAGGTGTCATTTATATATATGGGCAACCTGGTGAAATTTCCTCTTCATTACAACATTAAAGCTGCAGGTGCCCTGCCCTCTTTTAAATCTGGTCACTCTAGTATAGCCCCTGCAGCTTTAACCGCTGTGATGAAGAGGGAATTTCACCAGGTTCTCCATATATACAAATGACACCTGCTGAAATTCCCTTTTCTATGCAACTGTTAAAGATACAGGTGCCCTGTCCTCCTTTTCATATGGTCACTCTAGTGTACACAAGGGAGGGAATGCATATGTATGCGTACGTGTGTACACACACACATACACACACACACATTATGTATGTATGTATGTATCTATCTATCTGGAATACAGAACCCATCTTCTTCCCTTAAATATATCTGTAACAATAAGTCATAATACAACTGCATTTTCTAGATTCAAAGTGAGCCAGGGCTACCTCCTTGGCAATTTCACTACACTAGTTGGACAAGTACCCATTTTGCTGTACAAACAGATGCAGTCAGCCATACAGCATGGGACAAAGTAAAATTCAATATAACCTAATTACTTGTCCAGAGATACAATATACATGTAGCCCCACCTCCTTTATTCTCCAGTATTGTCCTCTTCCACATAAAAAAAAAGCCCATCTGTGATATAGAATAAATTATGCTCTGTATATCAAAATTGTCCATTAACTTTTAACATCTAGCATGGTGTATCCAGGGCTTGATTTTCAGAGATAATGATGTATTTGGAGTTCCAACTGTTATTTTATCAGCTGTGTAATCAAAATTCCCAGCAATTTGCACTACCTCTATTATTCATTATTGCTACTGTTGTGTCCCTCTGTGGTATAAGGATTTTTATTTTTAAGCATTCAAGAGGAGTATTTCCCATAACAGATCTCCTGGGGACAAACAAAATTCTGAATCTTATTTCCAACACAGACAAGCAATTACCTTCAGTTTACTGCTGTCCAGCTGAAGGAGACGCTCTCCATTTATGTTTTGGGCACTGAATTCGGGAACACACTGTTCTAAATTCAGACTCATTAACCAGTTGGACACTTGCTGCACACTCCATTCCTGAACAGCACGGTTTGGAGCCTGGCTGTGCTTAGGAGACTGTCCGTCGTCAAGGATCTGTAACAAAAATATTTCGCAGTGCAACTATCTGGGCAATAGCGTGGTCATGGTGCTACAGTGGCATTCATGGAGGAGAAAGCTGTCACTGGCTACCTTGAGTACCATGTGCACGACTTGCTTGGGCAGGAGGGTGCTGTTGCACTTACATCCTGCTTGAGGGTTTCCCATGGGCAGCTGGTTGGCCACTGTGTGGACAGAGTGCTGGACTAGATGGACCCTTGGTCTGATCCAGCATCAGGGCACTTCTTATATTAATTATAGCAGTACATCTTCCAATACTATTTCTATACCCTCTCTGTTTATATATAAGATCTCAAAATAGACTTGACCTGATCTACGGTGACAAACAGAAAGCGTAATGGATCACATGAGTCTATGGAAATGCAAGGGAAAGTGTCCTGTTGTTTTACAATATAAATCATTTTCAACTGCGCTGCACTGCCTGGAAATTTCCATTTTATGCTGAGAACTAACTCTCATTTTATTTGCTTACCAAAGTCTTCATGTGCTGATTTAGATCAAGACAACTTGGCATGTGAATCTTCATTTGAATGTATCTTCTTGTGGTGAGAGATGGTATTTACCTTATCGCAGAGGTCACCCCGATGTAGTACATGCCAGGTCTCACCGCGAGAGGGTGCTTTTCAATGACGCGCCATGCTGCACAGAACAGTGGCATTTTTCACATTTCATAGAATCATAAGTAGAGTTGGAAGGGGCCTATAAGGCCATCAAGTCCAACCCCCCGCTCAATGCAGGGATCCACCCTAAAGCATACCTGACAGATAGTTGTCTAGCTGCCTCTTGAATGCCTCTAGTGTGGGAGAGCCCACAACCTCCCTAGGTAACTGGTTCCATTGTCGTACTGTTCTAACAGTCAGGAAGTTTTCCCCGATATCCAGCCAGAATCTGGCTTCCTGTAACTTGAGCCCATTATTCCGTGTCCTGCACTCTGGGATGATTGTGGCCCTCCTCTGTGTGACAACCTTTCAAGTATTTGAAGAGTGCTATCATGTCTCCCCTCAATCTCCTCTTCTCCAGGCTAAACATGCCCAGTTGTTTCAGTCTCTCTTCATAGGGCTTTGTTTCTAGACCCCTGATCATCCTGGTTGCCCTCCTCTGAACACACTCCAGCTTGTCTGCGTCATTCTTGAATTGTGGAGCCCAGAACTGGACGCAATACTCTAGATGAGGCCTAACCAGGGTCGAATAGAGCGGAACCAGTACCTCACGCGATTTGGAAGCTATACTATTATTGCTGAAAGAGTAACACAAGCCAAACATGAATGACAGTTCCTCGCTAAAGTTGCATAAATGTGATAATGAAGCTTCTCTTCAAAGGAGACAATGGCCAGGAAGCCAAACGTTTACCTTGTACTCACAAAACACAAAACTACTTATGAAAACATAACAAGGGTCCTGCTGGGTCAGACCAAAGGTCTCTCTGGGATGTGGAACTTCTAGCCTGCGGGCCTAATCTGGCGGTTCTGCATCTGGCCCATGGAGCTTTCTTGGTTCCTCTAGGGGGCAGGGCGTGGCCCCCTACGGTTATCTTCAATCACTGATTGGAGGGGCCATTGCTCAGTGTGACAGAGCTTTCCATGCAGGTCCCAGGTTCGACCCCCGGCATCTCTTGTTAGGGTTTGGAAGGAATCCTGCCTGAAACTCTGGACAGTCACTGCCAGTCAGTGTCAACCATACTGGGCTAGATGGACCAATGGTCTGATTCAGTAGAAGGCAGATTTCTATGTTCCTATGACTGGGGATAACAGCGGGGTTGCAAGTGAGTAGCAAGGGACTCAGCCGGCCAAGTCTTTTTGCACACTGCACGAACCCACGGAAGAGCAGTTGTTCCTCCCGCTGAAGGCAAAGTCCCTTTCTTTGTCCTCTCCCAGCACAAAGAAAGACAAAATAGCTGGGGGTGTATGATGATGCCAATGAGCTGGACGTGGAGATAGTACAGAGCCGTCATGACTAGTAGCCGTTGATAGGCTCATGCTCCATGAATTCGTACGATCCCGAATTAAAGCCCTCTAAGATAGTGGTCGCCACCCCGTTTTGTAGTAGTAAATTTCAATGATGTGTTAGGTGAAGAATGAATATTCTTTCATCTGGTGTACATCTACTGCTGATCTGGACATCTAACTGAGACTTGGGGGTGGGGACCCAATACAATAGAACCAACTTTTAAAGAAGAGAAATTACTAGCACTGGGGGATGGTGTTCTTGGGAGACTCAAGCCAAGAATCTACTGCACAAAAGCAAACCTGTCAGCAAAAAAGAGAGAGAAAGAAAGATCTACAGCGTTGCTGTACCCCTGCAATATAGTTTGACTGGGGTCTACCCTGCATTCTTTTTGGAGCCAGGCAAAGGCATCTTAAAAAATTCTCCCAGCCTTTTCAGGCCCTCTTTTTAGGGCTTTAAAGATTCCGAGTCCTCGGAATCCTTTAAAGCCCTAAAAAGAGGGCCTGAAAAGGCTGGGAGAATTTTTTAAGATGCCTTTGCCTGGCTCCAAAAAGACTTGCCTGACTGTGTCTGGTTTTATTCATCTCTGCTATGATACATTTTATTGTAACTGTATTTTATTGCTTCTATTGTATTTTAATATTTTTTATTGAATTATGGTATACGAGGTATCGTAAAAATACTCTTAATAAATAACAAATAGGCAAACAGCTATTGTCTCACCTCATCATCAATCATATCCAAGCTCTGAGAGTCAGCAATGAAGAAATGGGAAAGAAAACATTATAGACAGAAATACAGAACGTGTCAAGCTATTGGAATAATTAATGGGACCATAAGGGATCCAGTGACCACAATAGAGTAACAATCCATTTGTTAGAACTGGAACACAAGTATCTACTTTTGTATTTCAGGCCTGAGAAGAAGAATGGATCATCAAATTCTAGTTACTCAGGAACTCAAACCAATGGAATTTTCCTGCGCATGATTATTCAGTGTGCATGGGACGAAGACACTACGGTGTAACCAATGGCTGAAATAATTAAACGACCTACAGAAATACTTAACTGACCACTAGTGAAACTAGTAGGACTGACATTTTGTCACTGGGAGGTCACTGCTTTTCAGCCTTGGAAGTGTTGACCATGTACAAGAGGGATAGGAAGGCTATAACCCCTAAACCAGTCCTCAGTATACTGGAGCCCACTTCCTGGTTTGGAATGTTGTGAGCTGCTGCCCAATACATCTGAAGGGCACCAGGGTAGGGAAGGCTGCTCTGAATCGTCGTCTGAACTGGGCAGCCGTGTGGATTTCTACAATACACAGAGGTTTTTAACATGGCTTGGAAATTGCCATATGTCCGCTCTGCTGAGAACACATCTACAGGGTCAAATGAATTCCTGACTTCCTTTTAACATCCAGCTCAAAATGCTTCCGTCCCATTTATCTCAAAGGCCTTCAACTGTGCTTAACTGTGTGCTGGACTGCAGTGGATGACATTCCAGCACACTTAAAGGCAAGAAGGAGAAAGACAGATTAGGGTTTCTTTGGGAAACTATAATTAAGCTGCAATACTAAGTACACTTCCCAGAAAAGCTATTGTGGCCTTTCTCCCCTATAAAGCGTTAAGGACTGCTGTTGTAAAAAGAGTCACATTATTAATTACGGTTGAAACTGATGGCATGTCCTGAGTTAAATAATGCAGTAAAGAGGAAGAATAAGCAGTATTTAAATGACACTCTACTCCTATTTAACTAAGCAGAGCAACTCCAAAACAAATGCATGGAAATTGGCACACAGCATACTTTACATTATTGGCAGTACGTTCAGCCCTCTGTAAAGTAAATCAACTGGCAAAACACATGATCAGCAGTCCCATGTGATTTTTCAATTATACAAATATTTGACTGGTCCCCTCGTATGAGAAAATTCCTTGTACATTCCAAACTAGCAGTCAGGTAGAAGGGTAGAAGCTTCTCCCGCATCTGCTAATAATATGAGAGGGTTCTACACTTCAAGGCAGCCTAAAAATATTAAATAAACCCCCCTCTGAAATCTGAAGTGGTATAGTCCAGGAACATAAAGGTACTTTGTTTGAACCCAGTTTGTATGACCCATTACGGCTGCGTTGTTACTACAGTTTTGAATGCATCTATGGGCTCATCTACACCAAGCAGGATATTCCACTACGAAAGTGCTATATGAAAGGCAGGAGCCACACTACTGCTTTATAGTGATATTGAAGTGCGCTACAGGATCTACACTTCTGCTTTGTAGTGGTAATGAAGTGCACTGACAACTGTTGGGGCCCATCACCCACCTACACCAAGCAGGATATAACACTATGAAAGTGGTATATGGTATGTGTCGATGGGCTCCAACAGTTGTCAGTGCCCTTCAATATCGTTATAAACCAGTAGTGTAGCTCCTGCCTTTTATATACCACTTTCATAGTGGAATATCTGCTTGGTGTAGATGAGTCCTAAGTTGCAATGTTGTTTCATCTGATGGATTGGATCAAGGTTTTGGTGTGTATAACTGGGCTAGCGGAAGTGCACTTGCCTGACCCTTCCTCCCCACGGCAACTTCCCCAGCCCCCCCCCCCCAAATGTTACAAACGGGGCCTTCAGTCTGTTGGCTTACAAAATTTTTGTGTGTTTTTCCTGTGCTCTTAATATATTATGATTGCTCTTAATCAAATTTTTATCAAGCAATTTTGAAAGATTGTGTGATTGTTCTGTGATTGTTTTATTTATTTTTGCATTTATATCCCGCCCTTTTTCCTCCAAAGAGCCCGAGGAGGCATACATAATCCTCCTCCTCTCCATTTTATCCTCACAGCAACAACCCTGTGAGGTGGGTTGGGCTGAGAGTCTGTGACTGGCCCAAGGTCACCCAGTGGGTTTCCATGGTCAAGAGGGGACTAGACCCCAGATTGGCCGACTCCCAGTCCAACACTTTAGCCACTACACCACACTGGCTCTCCAGATTGTTAGCTTCCTTGAGTACCATTTTCTTGGTGGAAAGCTAACATATTGAATAAATGAACAATAAATAAGCTGTACAACTTTGAGGATTTCACTATCTTATCTTCAAGTCCACCTACACAGACTGATTCTGATCAGGAACAACGGGGCTCAAACTCTTATTTTCCCAAGCCATATCCAGCCAAGAGCTGCTAGGCCTATTAACTAATCCACAGGGAGTATGGAAGTTATTTCCTGCTATATAAATAGCACATGGGTAACATACCTCATCAGATGACAGCACTATGGAGTGTGAAAAACCTGGGGTTTTCGGTTCCGTCCCTAAGCCACTTAGATCAGCTGAACTGGTGCTGCTTGGGCTGAAGTCATCATTGAAAGTGAAATTCTGTATGAGAACAAACAAAACAGAACAAAACAAAATGCATCAGTCTAAATAACAGAGAACAGGCCTACAAGTCAGAGGAGAACTGGCTTTATCCCACTCAGAAGGCAGAGCTGAGAAGCGATTGAGACCATTCATTCATAGAGGCTGGGGAGTGTGGTAGGAAATCATGATGCCTATTCAGGTGTTCTGAACCTGAATAAAACCAATGCATGAGGAGGGAGTGCTCCAGCTTCTGCTCCCTTCATCGTCCTGTTGCCCTCAACTTGGGGAGAGCAACTGTCTGAAAAGAGCCTCCTGCATCCATGGAGGATCAGCATTCCGGCTTGCGTGGTGCACCTCTATGGATACAGGACGCTCTCCTCTTCAGACAGTGGCTCTCTACGGGTAGAGAGCCATGGCTGGAGCACACTCACTCCTCGTGCATTTACTCTTTGCAGGTTCAGAACGCCTAAACAGGGCTAAAGAAAGAAAAAGGGAATGCAACATTCTCTTTATATGCCGATGGAGCTTCATGTACTTCTGCTTTGTAGATAGGGCTGAGTTGAAAGTTCTCAGGAGCACTTACGGCTTCAATTTGTGCATGTATGAAAATGGACCCCTGAATCCAGGGCAATGTTTCTAGTGGGGGGGGGGGATGGATTTTTTAACAGGCTGGTTGGCTTACCATTGGCAGTTGGGCAGTGGTCAGTTTTCTCCCTTTTAAAAATGTTAACCATCGTTTGGTCAACACAATTTGGCCCAAATGACATCCTGAGTGTATTGACTACTGCTGTCTGCCTTGGATGCCATTACATGAGACTTGAGAGTGAGAAACCTGCTTCTGCCCCACCATGAATGCTGTGTCCACCACCATAGAATTCAGTACCCGTGAACAGCTCACTGATTTGTGTATATGGGGGTATCTTCACTGGGCACTAGTTGTAGCACTGATCTACACAGCAAATCGGCTGTGTAGACCACAGACCCTGTGGCAATCTCTGTACACTGTGTGAATTGGCAGGTACCAAAATGACAGTAAACATTAATTATCTGAACTACATGGGTGGGAATTCCTAAAAGGGCACTCCCAATTTCCCCCAATAAAAACTTCTGATAATTGCCCTCATTGCGGCATACTCTGTAGCAAAGGAGAGGAGGCTTAATTTAGGGTGTTTCTTGTGGAAAATCTCCTCCTTCATTCCCACGGAGTATTCTGTGTGTTTTTTCCTCCTATGGTCTCAGTATCCACATAAACTCTGCAGAGTGCCTGGGGGCATTTTTGCTTTTCAAAATTGCAGGTGCAAATCCAATACATATTGGTACGTGCATCCAAATGCATACTCCTATTCTTCACCACCCCCCAGGTTGATCAAGAGTTTGCACATCCAGCCTCTGATCATGATTATATCAGGTGGAATTGGGCAGAAGGTGGCTTTGGGATAATGGTCTGAACCAGTTGAATTACAGGTTCATGATGAAGACAGTACTATCCTGAGTACAGCATCTATGGCAACTGGAATCTTCAGAAATGCCTGGTTGAGGTAACGTATCGAATTTTACCATTAGCAAAGGTTGTTACTTAACCATATCACACAATTAACTTGATGTAAGTTTTTCTGTTCATTCCCCCCCCCCCCCCGCCAAATCAGAACAGAATTCCCTCTTGTGGTTAGTGTCAAAGAGATTCACACTTTTCCTGACATTGATCTTGTATGCTATCAGGCAATTTAGTTGGAACACCATCTTTTGTGCTACAACTGCATTGACTGTGTGAAAGACAAGCAATACTTTACACTCAAAACGAGGGACACAAAACAGATACTTTGCCCCTTATCAATGCAATGAACAAAGCATTACATTTTATAGCAAAGATGAACAAAGGAGCAATTTCCCAACAGAGGACTTTAGGACATGTACGTTTGGTGAAATTAATCCAAATTGCCATTAAGAGGAATTCTGCAATGGCATACATCAGGTTTGAAACACAATGCAATTAGACATACAGAAGGGGGAAAAAACACCAAATCAAGATCCCCATGAAACGTTTGAGATCTGTTAAAAACAAACAAGCCACATATTATTAGAAACTAGCAATGGCCATGTCAACAATACATGAACACAAGTCCGTTTTGAAGGTGAAACTTAAAAGGTGAACCAAAAAAAGAAAAGTATTCATATATTAAATTAAACTTTTGGCTATAGCTCTTCCCCCACATATGACAGGTAATGATTTGGCCTAAAATGCAAAGGAGGATTTGAAGTTAGTTTTCATCAGTAATTACCACAAGATCCTATTGAGTGACAGTTGTAAAAAAAATACAAATAACATCAAGTCTTGGCAGTTTCCTTTTCACAGGACGTTCCTTTAAACCAGGGGTTCTTAACCGGTGGGGTACGCCTCCCCAGAGGAGGTTTGGACTGACTCCAGGGGAGGTGTGAGTAGCCTCTCAACTATAAATTGTTTATTTTACAAGTACATAGCAGCGCAGCTTGGACCAACCTTATTTCTTTCTACTAATCTTGGGAGCTACGATGTAGCTCATTTGTACACCACGTGCGTTATCGTAGTTATCGTTACCTGTTACACATGCGTTAGCGTTCGTGAAGTACGATCAATCTTTCAAGGTAAGGGACTGCTTTGTTCTAAGTCACTTTTTTCCGGTTTATTGCAAAAAGTAAAAAATAATTTATTTATTTTTTTGCATTTCTATACCGCCCAATAGCCGAAGCTATTGTGGGTTTGAAATCCTTTCACATTTAATTTGGACTCTATGGATGATGCTGATATACAAAAAGACGACCTTATTGAGTTGCAGAGCAAAGCCTTGGTCAAGCAAAATTTCTTCAATCAAAATCGTGATGAATTTTGGTGCTCTCAAATGGCTGCATATCCTGTTCTGGCAAAGAAAGCTATTTCATCATTAATCCCATTTCCAACCACCTATGCCCTGAAGTGAATCTGGATTTTCAACTCTTGTCAGCATAAAAACCAAAGCTAGAAATCTGTTGGATGCCAGAGATGATATGCGCCTAGCATTGTGTAACATTGTCCTTCGAATAACTACTCTTGCTGAGCACAAACAGCAACAGTGATCACATTGAAGTTATTTTGAAATTATCCTTCTTTTATGTGTGTAGCTATTAGAAATACTTTCTTTAAATACAGGTTTTATTTCCACAAAACTGTTCATTGCTTGTGTTTGTGTTCATTTAATTGAATATGCATTTTTTTAGTCCAGAGACAGAACTAAAAAATGCAAACTCGTCCTGCCTAAGCCTAAATTTTGGGCTGTTAACACATGGGACGCGTAGGTCATAAGATTTTTCACAAGGGAGGTGTGACACCAAAAAGGTTAAGAACCACTGCTTTAAACAAAGCATACTTAGATCAGCTCCTGCATATGCCCTGAAATGTAGCTGTTGGGTTTTTTTGTAGTTCAGTGCTAAGCTGCAGGCCAAACTAGCTATGATGCGCAGTGGTATCCAAATGCATTCACCTTTCTCAAATAATGCAACCTTGTAAATTGGGAGCAGAGGGGAGGTGCCAATTTGTTCACATATTGGTGGAGGCGGTACCTAACTGTTTTCCCAGCTGATTTTTTTTTTTACCTTATGGAGAACACAACTATCAGTGACCACCACTCATGATGGTTATATATTACCTCCAGTTTCAGAGGCAGTATGGCCCTAAACACAGGGTTGCTAGGGAACATGAACTGGAGAGTGCCATTGCATGCATGTTCTGGTTATGGGTTTCCAAAGTGGCTTCTGGTGGGCCACCATGGGAACAGAATGCTACAGTAGAAAGGCCTTTGGTCTGATCCAGCATGATTCTTCTTATGTTATGCTCTTAATGTTGTTCCCCGCCTCCATCCAGTGGGAGAGGCAGGTAAGAAATAACAACAACAACAACAACAACAACAACAACAACAATTTCCTATGCACTTTTTCCTGATCAAAATCACTCCCCCAAAGACTTGAAAAAGGGGATTTGGGGCTTCGCCTGTACTGCTACTTTATGCAAGTCAAACAAACACAATACAGGTTCAGACGCTTGAGCTTTCCTATGCAACTGTCTACTTAATTGTACGGCGTTAGAAACAATACCACCGACCCCAAACCTATTAATCTGAAGAAAAGCTCACCTAGGTTTTCAACCATCATTTTTGCCAGGATACAAAAGCAAAGGAAAAGGCAAGGACAGACAGACAGAGTAAGGCAAAGTAGTCAACATGTGGTAAATACGATGTCTGAGTATTTTCATCTTTCCTGCAGTATTTGCCCTTCTTCAAAGCTATGCAACACAGGTAGTGGTGCTGACTGTATTTCGCACTAACTGTAGTAAACATGTAATTTAAAGAATTTCAGTTTAAGAAGCTGTTTTTAATTTCCCAAACCACCAATGTTTACAGATTAAAACATCTGAAGTGTTGAGGTTTACAAGAACCAGTTGAATCAAGGAAATCAAGATCTGATCATGTTTGCACAAAGAGACAAAAATAATCAAGTTACTCATTAAGCTTTTTGTTTTCCTGTTTCACAAACCAAGATGGCATTTTTATTTATTTGCTTTTTATATTATTTGCCTTTTAAATTGAGTTTAAGTGTTGCTTTATCCAAACAAGGTTCTTTTACATTTATTGCCACTAGACACAAACTATAAACGTGGAATCATTCTGCTGTGATTGGGTCTTCCTTGGCACGATTGCTACAAGTTGATTCCATTTAGTTGTTCCCAGAAAAAATCAGCACCAGTTTATACACGCAAATGTCCAGTTTATACATTCCCAAAATGACAGACAAGTCAGAAGCAGGGCACTGCAAAGAATGGCAAAATGCCCAGGAAACTCTGACAGGTACAATCTTCCAAGAATCTGTCCTGCGCAAATCTCATTAATACAGATGGAAGACATGTAACAGGGTTCCATTTCAGTGGAGCTTGTGTCACATGTCACCTGAGGTGTGATTTCAGAGCATGACAACCAGAAAGCTATTTGACTTGCATTTTCACCCTCATATAGGTCATGAGAAGTTCATGAAATGTTGCATAAAGATGAAAACAACTAATACGTGGAGAATGTAACAGTGCTGGAAGCTTCCATGCTAAAAGCAACATGCATGTACATAAAAACAGGGCCAATGTGCCTTTGAAATAATTCGATTTTTCTTAGTTCAAAGAACTTCAAAATGGAATTAAGTTCAATACCCAAGATGCATAGCAGTAGAAACATCTTGTCTGATGAAAGGTGCAGAAGTATGACGAAGAACTGAAGTAACGCTGACATTTTAAAATTTGCCAATGTTTCAGTTGGATGTGTTAAAATTGATCTTACAGTCAAGCCGACAGTCAAAGCAACATATCTACGTAGGGATCAAAATACTTACTTGCACATTCATCATTTGATATATGACCTTGTTTACAAAAGTGGAAATTTTTTTGGGGGGGGGGAATAGTGGGGGTTTTTTTAAGGGAGGGTTGAAGTAAAATGGCCTTACGAATCAGCAAGATGCAGAGATACCTGTTCATGTTGTTGGAAACTACCAAGCCTATTCAAGTGAATGATTACATATTTATTACATTTAGGATCCTGCTTTTTCTCCTCAGAACTAAAGACAACGTGCAGAGGGTTGCTAAACAGACTCTCCGCCAAATCAGCCTTCCCTTTAACATCTTACCCGATAGCCATAGGCATCCAGGATCTCCATGCAGGTTAAGTGAGTGGGGCTGGAGGAGCAGGGATGGATCTCTACTTTCCTCCTCCACCAGTCTGCTTGCTTTTTGTGCTGGCTGTAGTGGTTGGGAAATCTATGAGCATCATCAGACTGCGGGGGGAGGGGGGGAATTGTGTTTCCTTACTCTTGCTTCCCCTCCCCCACTTCTGTTCCCACGATACTTCTTTCTTCACATGTGAAGAAAGAGGAAGTAAACAAAGACCATGTGGCCCATCCAGTGGCAGTTTTTATCGTGCCACTTTTCCTGCACATTGCAGGAAATGGCGGAACATTTCATTAAAAAACAAACGGATTTACCGGAGTCTATTTTGTGATGGAAAGAAGGCCAGAAGGAGCAGGAGATGTATGGGAGGCGGATGATGTTGTCAAAAAGACCCACGAACATCTGTAAGTGGGCAGTAACAAGCATGCGATAAAAGCACTATATCTCACATTTCTGTCCTGCCTCTACCAGACTTTTCTTTTTTTACTTACCTGTGAAGAGTCCTATTTCTATGCTAGATGCAGAGGACAGGCTTTCTCTCCTGTCTGACCAGCATGGATATTCAGGCTTACTAGCCTCTCAGCAGGCTAGTAAAAGAATAAAAAACAACTCTGCAAGCTAGTGACTTCTTTGGGATTATTTACAAGACACTGAACAAGAATGCGTCCCCGACCACTAGCTATGCTGGTTTGGGTGATAGGAACTGGAGTCCAACAACATCCGTTTTCAAGACATAATCCAGCCGGCTGAGCTTTCCCATCTGGACTGCAGCGCCCCCTTGGAATCCTCCAGGACCTCCAAGCCTTGCTCCCTGGAGGAATCCCTGTGTAATCTCTGATTCCAATTGGAAGGGCGAGCAGTACCCAAGGTAATCCTCGCTATTATCTCCAATCACAGATCAGAGGTAACAGCGGGGATGAAGGTGGTGGGCCTCTCAGCTAACACAGAGTCCACTTGCCTGCAGTTCTGTGTGGGTGTTATGTGCCAGCCAAGTTCGTTTCTCCATGCAGAGAGGCATGAAGAAAGGCAAAATGGACAGGGCGATGGCATCAGTACATGCATGTAGCCACCCTCCATTGATACTGTGCAGGCCACAGATGGCACCTGACACATGTTCCCCACCCATTTTAGACAGTTGGTTAGACATGCTTGGGGAGGGGGCATTTGACTGAGTCTCTTCTTGTCTTATGATGTTGATATTGTTCCCTATGATGGCTGATTTATGAATTTTCTTCTATCGGTTACGTTTTCCTTAGCTTGCTATGTTGTTAACGCCGTCCTCTGAGATTGTTTTTGGAATAGTTGTTTGATAGTATGGGTTTACATGCTTTTACTTATTGTATGATGCTTTAATGTGTAAGCCACCTTGAACTTAAGGTGTATGTGTTTTGAAATAAATAGAGATATGAAATGTCTTGCAAACATAGCAGTAGTCCTCTTCTAGGGAGTCTCTCCTGCCGAAAGAGGCTAGACAAGCCCCTGGTGGGGGATAGAAGATATTGGCCCCATTCAGAAGAACCCTTAAATCACGGCTTTAACTATGGTGGTTAAGCCAGAAAGTTTTATTCACCATGGTTAAAGCCATGGTTTAAGGTGTATTCTGAACACAGCCTGGCTTTCTGGCTTAACCACTGTGGTTAAAGCCATGGTTTAAGGGGTCTTCTGAATGGAGCCGCTGATGGGCAGGCAGGAAAAACAGCATACTGAAGCCTGAAGTGCCTCTGTCCCTTCAGGTCTCCATGCTCCTCAGCCCCCATCAGTTTAGCTCCTGTTTGTAAAGCCAGGGTACATCCTTCGCAGGTACACAATTACTGCTGCTTCTGGCCTGCTTTTCCACATAGCTTCTTTCCAGGCCCTTCCATCCACCCTAAGGGGTACTTATCAGACTTTTAATACTGCCAGGCCCTTGCTGAGAGTTAGCCTCTATTTCCTCAGCTATCTCTGCCCTGGCTCTTCTAATTGGGCCTACATGATAACACTGTATCTTGTGGGTTGTCCCTTCCCTTTGGTACTCTTCCACTTGGCTTCAGGAAGTCACACTTAGATCCCCCACCCCATCCCCCAAGTCCATTTCAATCCAATGAAGGCAGAGAGGTATAGCAGTTACTTCCCATAACGGGGAACTTCTGGCCTTTTTCTTTAGAAAGATACGTTTTGCGGGTTCATTAAAAGCGTAAGACAGTATGACCCTGACAAGTACGCTGGCATCACATCCACACTGAACTTGGCAGAGTACATAAATTCCTCGGATAACATACATCAAAGAGACACAGAAGACAAAGGAGGTACAACATTGTGGCTGCACAACAAATGTGTTGCTTGTGGTCGCTATCGTGCAGGTCCTTTGTTTCAGCAAGTAACATCAACCTGCTTAAAATGCCACTCCATGCACTGGCGATAAGGTACTTTGCATGTTCTACCTTGGACCCTTTTTTAGCCGGGCTTAGGTTTTCAGGGGAAGGATCAGTTGAGCTGGTAGGTGAAGGCAGATTGCTGGAAGAACTGGGTCTCCCGCTGCTCTCTCCGTACCATGTCAATGGAGCAGTGCTATGCGGGAGAGAGGAGGATCGCTTGATTAAAGAGGCTCTACCTGTTGAGCCCTCCAACAGCTCCTCCGTCGTCCTGTTGAACACAAAGTGGCAAAGCAGATAGATTAGGCTTCAAAATTCTAAAGAAAACACGGACAAAAGGAGTGAAGAACACAGAAAACATCTTGGGGTGCTTCCAGACAGAGGGCTCCTAACACTACCAAGCAAGAGGCATTGGGCAACTATTCCATCTTTTCCTCCTTAATGGGTTTTATTTTATTTTATTGGTGGAAAGGAAAAAAAAAAGGCAGAAGCAGCAGTGGCAAAATATGGGTTACAAAAATAATATAGAAATATTATAACATAATAAATATATAGAAATGTAATAAATAAATAAATAAAATGGAAGATGCCCCTGTAAAATTCTTGGAATGAGCCAGGGTGATTGCACTGTAAATTCTTGTCTGGAAACACCCTTGGAGGCAGCAGTAGCAACAAAGCCCACCCTCCAATATGGAAGAACAGTAATTTCAGACTATTTACCCGTGACTAGTTTTCTATTGCATTAACTATTTTGGTAGGCCTGTATGAAGGATCAAAAGCAACTTCGAAGTCAGGGGTTCCCAGAGAAGTAGCACTGTTTTTGTTTTACCAGCTCAGATGGATTATCAGTTGTAACTGTACTTGGAGAAAACCGATTTGGCTTCCGCTGTGCATGCCTTGGTTACATCTGGTTGCATTATTACAATGCTCCCTACTTGTGGCTGCCTTTAAAGACTCTATGGAAACTGCAATTAGTGCAAAATGCAGTGGCAGAATGTTGGTGGGCGCTCTGTGATCAGAGAACATTATGCTGACTTCTACCAAGCGTGCTTGTTATTTATTTGTTTTTGTGCCCAGACTAAAGGGATGGTCTTAAAACTTTATAGCATTTAATGGTTTGGGAGCAGCTTACTTGAAGGACGACCTTTGCCCATAGGAAACTGACGGCATCATTCAATTAGCTTCAGAAACTGTGCCCTACAGTCTCGCTTCACTGCTGACTATATAATGGGTGGGGCCCACAGACAACCGAGGAATTGCTTCCCAAGGGAGATCTAGCAGGTCCCTGCTTTACCCACCTTTCGACAGGCTGCTAAGACAGCTTTTCTTAAGTAAACATTTGGAATTTAACATTTATCTTGTGTTACTGTTCTGTTGCTCCCCTTTCAGTGTTAGTTTATTGATCTATATCTGCTGTTTTAATTCATTTGTTTAGTGGATTTAACTGTACACCACTCTGAATGCGCATGTGGAGGAAAGCATATAATATGAAATACATACACACCTATTAGGGCTGTGTTCGGATGTCATGATAGCCCAAGGTGGGTTAATAAACTGCTCACAGTAGCTTGTTTTTTTAAATAGCCCACAATCCCTGACCAAATGAGCACACTAATAAGCTACTGTGAGTAGCATATTCTGTTACTGTGTGTAATTTGACTCACCCCCTCCACACCCCTGAGCAGTGGTGCTGTTTCACCTCTAAGCATCCCCCAGTATCCAAGGCAGAAAGCCTGTGTGCACCAGTTGCTGGGAAACATGGGTGGGAGGGTGCTATTGCACAATGTCCTGCTTTGTTGGTTCCTGGTCGGCAGCTGGGTTGGTCACTGTGTGAACAGAGTGCTGGACTAGATGGACTCTTGGGCTGATCCAGTATGGCACTTATGTTCTTAAGTTCTTAAGCACTGGATGATTGCAGGATTGGGGCAAAACTTCATACATAGCCTCCCCCAATCAGGAGGCACCCAATCCCCTGCCCAACAACTCACCAAGGAACAATAATCCTAAGTGCCCCAAAGAGGGGGAAGTGGCTAGAAAACCTTGGGGTGTTTACAGGTTCAGGACCAAACTCCACACATAGCCTCTCCTAGTTGGGAGGCACCCGATCCACCATCAAACCCATGTGCATTTCCTCCAGAGAAGCAAAAATCTCAAGTGACCCCCAAAAGGGGAAGGGGCTAGAAAACCTTATGGGTGTGTGTGTTGCAAGGGTCAGCCTGCCATTAATTGCATGGGGACTGCAGATTCTGAGATTGCTATAACATCTTGTGACACATACTTGGTCAGAGTTCTGCTATATCACAGCTTGCTCTTCTAGATTTGGATGGACCAAACATTCACTGTATCTGAACAGAAAGAAGCCCAATCGGATGCTTCCAGCAGGGATAACAAGTTGGTCTCTGGTTTTCATTGGGACCAAAAACCTGGTTTGTTCCGGGGAAAAGTGACCCAGAGGTTTGACTGAACTGTGCTTTCTTTTGGCTCCTAATAAAGCAGAGGGTGTAAGAATATTGGAAATGAGTTAATGAGCCTGTTCAGGCAACATGCTAAGCCACAGCTAGGGCGCTAACCCTTTTGCAGCAAATAGTTAGTGAGTGTGTTTAAACCATGGTTAGGTAGCCACTGCTGTTAGGAATGCTTCCCATGATATGCTAAGCCATAATGTTTAGCTCAAAGTGCTTAACCACCTTGGCTTAGCATATTTTCTAAACAGGGGCTTTGTAACATTGCCTGTTATTTAGCATCTGTCCTGAGTTTTAATCACCCATGATTTTTTTGTATATATAAAGTAGTTTGCAGACTGTCAACAATAGGGTGACCTTATGAAATGGAGGACAGGGTCCTGTATCTTTAACAGTTGTATTGAAAAGGGAATTTCAGCAGGTGTCATTTGTATATATGGAGAACCCGGTGAAATTTCCTCTTCATCACGCCAGTTAAAGCTGCAGGTGCCCTGCCCTCTTTTAAATCTGGTCACTCTAGTATAGCTCCTGCAGCTTTAACTGTTGCGATGAAGAGGGAATTTCACCAGGTTCTCCATATATAGAAATGACACCTGCTGAAATTCCCTTTTCTATGCAACTGTTAAAGATACAGGAGTCCTGTCCTCCTTTTCATATGGTCACCCTAGAACAAGAAGGGAAACGACAGGGAGGAGCCAAGAATGGGCCTGTAATGATGGCTTCTAGGGATGGCAATGTCTGGTCATCAGGGAACTGTCAACTTTCTCTGGGCTACCAAGAGCACTAAAGATTATTATCCACTGGGATCCATTATGGAGGGGCTGTAGCTCAGCGCTAAAGCATCTGCTTTGCATGCAGAAGGTCCCAGGTTCGATCCCTGGCATCTCCAGGTAGGGCAGGAAAAACTCCTGCCTGAAACCCTGGAGAACAGCTGCCAGTCAGTGTCTGACAATACTGGGCTAGATGGACCAAGTGTCTGGCAACTTCCTACGTTCCTATGTAGCTAGCGTCTATATAAAAGTTAGTGTAGAGAAACATTGATACACGGCACATGATGTTTCTAGTCAATTAGTAAGTTAATAGTAAAAGGAGTATAGTGGTATTACGCTGAAGAATCAACATGCTTCAGAAAGGAGGGCGTTTGCACATGCATTGGTTGCTAACATACATCTTTAGTACATGGCTGGCTGGAGTGAAGATCATGAAAGGAGGAACTGGGCCATCTGGAGAGACGCAGAAAAGCGTGCAAAGGAGACTTGGCATTATTGGTGTGAGATCACAAGGTAGAGGTTCCGAAATATTTCTCTCTAATGTAAGCAGAGAGGTTGCAGTGAGAACAATTCAACAGGGGAATTCAGATCCATTAGAGGTATTGTACAAAACAGAACATTCTCTTATCCTGAGATACTGTACTGTACAAAAGGGCAACATTCTGGACTTTACTGTTAATTATTGGAGCATTCTTAATGAAAACCGAATAGACTACATTTGAATTTACCTTGCCATTTTGTTGATAAGCTGTGGCCCTCCAGATGTAGTTGGACTACAACTCCCATCTTCCCTGACCATTGGTTATACTGGCTGATGGGAGCTGGGACTCCAACAACATCTGGAGGACCACAGCTTGCCCACTGTTCCAGGAGTTCATTGAGACTTCTAGATCTTAAAAGTTCATCAAGGAATTTATTAGGGAAGTTGTTGTTGTTTGCTTGGTTTTGAGGAGCTTGTTTGGTCTGAACATGTATTGAATATGGTTATACTGGCCAGCATCCAAAGATGGACAGCCTTCTTCAACCTGGCATTGTCCAGTGGCATTTGAGGGCAATGTCCAACATGGGGGGCTGTGGCTCAGTAGCAGAGCAGCTGCTTCACATGCAGAAGGCCCCTCATTCGATCCCCGGCATGTCCAGGCAGGGTTGGTAAAATTTCTGCCTGAATATGGAAGGGCTGCTGCGGGCCAGTCTTGACAATACTAGGCTAGTTGGACCAGTAGTCTGGTTCTGTACAAGGCAGCTTCCTATGTTCCTATTCCTAGTCAGCACAGCCAATAGCCAGGTTGGTTGGAGAGGGCTGCCGTAGAGCCGTATTTACTATGCACAACTGCAAACACGGTCTAGATCTGGTCATCAACTTGCTTTAAAAGAAAGGCCACTTTGTGGAGGGTATGAGAGGTGGAGAGCCAATGTGGTGTAGTGGATAGTGTGTCGGGCCTAGACCATCAAGACCTGAGTTCAAACCTCCAATTTGTCGTAAGAAGTGTGGGATGACCCCAGGCCAGTCACCATTTCTCAACCTAATCTCCGTCAAAAGGCTGTTGTGAAGATAATGAGAGAGGTGATCTACTTGGAAGGAGAGCAGGCTATAAGTATAATGTAATGTATAATGTATCAAATTGTTCCTGGATACCAGTTGCTAGGGGACATGAGCAGGAGGGGGCTGTTGTGGTCATGTCTGCTTATGGGAATCCCATAAGGCACCTGGTTGGCCAAGGTGGGAACAGAACGCTGGATTAGGGATTTGATCCGATTAAGCAGGGTTTATATTCTTCTGTTGGGTTCGGATTACTTTTCCCCAGGGGCTCCCAGATTTAATTCTAAAAGGTTCCAATGCTATGGAGAAATTAAAGATACTATTTAAAGGTTAATACTAAAAATTATCTTACTTTTGGAGAAAAAAACCTAAATCTAGATTAGGGTGACCATATGGAAAGGACAGGGCTCCTGTATCTTTAATAGTTGTATAGAAAAGGGGATTTCAGCAGGTGTCAGTTGCATGCATGAAGCACCTGGTGAAATTCCCTTTTCATCCCAACAGTTAAAGCTGCAGGAGCCCTGTTCTGTTTTGTATCTGGTCAGTCTATTTGCATGGATACAAATGACACCTGCTGAAAGTCCCTTTTCAATACAACTGTTAAAGATACAGGAGCCCTGTCCACCTTTCCAAGACTTTAAATGCTGTACTGTAAAGAGCATGACTATGTTTTTTTCACACCATAGAATTGCATGATGTACTGTACTTTCCCATGCAGCAGCCCAACCAGGAGTTTATTGCATGCTTACAGAAATGAAGCATTCATTTTGTTCTCAATCCTCATTTAAAGGTTCCTGTGCGCACACATGGAAGTTTCCCCTTAAATCAATATGCAAATGACTCTTGCAAGAACAAAATTATGCACAAGGCATCCATCTCATGGCAACACAATTAATACTGTATCAAACAGCATTGCTAATGGCATAATTCTTAGTAATAGGATGCTGTCAAGAGATCACTGTCCCTTGCTTTCTAACAGCTTAGTTTAGCCTTGTACTGTAGTGGGAATATATTTATAGATCCAACAGAAGCAAATCCTCTAAAATGCAAATCAAAGAACAAAAGCTTTTAGCTGATGAACAATAGTCACTGCCTAAATGCTGAGTTACCTGAAAGGTTATTGTTTTCATGGGGTATCTTAAGCCTCTAGGATTGAAATCAGAAATAACAGAGCTGTTAACTACTTGTGTCAAGTCAGTTACTAAGAATTGACTTCACAAACATGCTACTCTAGTGCTTAAAATAATTAAGTTAACATATTCAATTTTATGCATAACACAGCTGCAGTGCAATCCTGTGTATAACTACTCAGAAGTAAGCCCTATTGAGTTTCATGGGACTTACTCCCAGGTAAGTGTGTATAAGATTGCAGCCTCTAAAGTCTTAGATTACTAGAAAGTTTGGATTAAATTTGTACATTTTTATACTTATTATAGGAGATCAGTGGGCCATCCAGTTCAGAGCTGACAGCCTTACTTATTGACTGAATGTATGTTGTTTCTTTATCCTTTGTTTTTTAGGGTTATGTTGTTTTCATTGTCTTTAACTGTACAGTGTTTGAGTCAATCACTCACAAAAACCCACAGTGCTTAACGACACGATGAAATTTTACTGAACTAAACAAAACATGCTATTATCCAAAGCAGACATGTTGGATGCTTTATGATATACTCATGATATAAAGTTGTTAGAAAATAAATGCAAGCGTTTGATTCACTATTTGCCCATATATGGAGAAGTGCATGAAAGAATTAACTAGCTTTTATTCTCTTGGATGTATTTCTTATAAGAGAGAAGCACCGTATTCTTTTATAATCTAGAGCAAAGGGTGGCCAACTTATTTTTTGCACAGTAAACCACATAAAGTCACATACAAAGTGAGAGCTAGTGGCACTGGAGTGTCCTAGGTGCTTTGATATAGTTTATACCTCTGCATATTCACATCATTTATATCCTGCCTTTCTTCCGTGTAACACAAGGCAGTGTGCGTTTTTTTCAAGGATCGCCCAAACGCAGATCTACTTAGCTTTAGCAACCTTGTATTCTCTTTTACACAGACTTGGATAAGGAATAAGGGTCAAAAGTTGAAAAGTCCAAAGTCCACAAGTCTAGCTCAGTCAAAGAGCAGGCATTTATCAAAGTCAAGTCAATCCAAGGTTAAAGCCAGCAACTTGACAGAGTGCAGTGTCAGACAAAGATTTAGCAATACGAGTGGTCAAAGGCAGTCCATGGTTAGTGCCAGGGTCCAAGTGTCAGCAGCACAATATATCACTCAAGGAAGCGATGTTTGAGAATACTGGAAGCTGTAGCAAAGTGTTGTTCCAGCAACTAACAGGCCTATTTTATATTATGGTTTTATACTGTTGTTTTATACTTTGAATGTTTTTAATTTTTGTGAACCGCCCAGAGAGCTCTGGCTATTGGGCAGTATAGAAATGTAATAAATAAATAAATAAACTGAAGGCTTATAAGCTGAAGCCTCCAAAGTCCCCACCCAGGACCTAGCTGCAGCATGTCACAAGGCTCCTCGAAGAAGTCATCCTTGTAAGGAGGGTCTCTACTCCTGAGAGGTCTTTTAGTCACGAGGAGACTTTCTTTGCAACTGAGCACTCTTTCTCTTAGGGCCCTATTGGCTTTCCACATGATACAAAGATCTTGAGGATGAGATGGTTGCTTAGCCTCTGTTTCAAAGGCAGAGTTCCCCTCCTCTTGTGGAAATGGGCTGGCGGCCACCTCACACAAGGGTCTTTCTTGTCTCCTGACATGGGCTGCCCTTTGATGTTGTCTGTCTCTGGGAGCTCTAGTTCCTCCTCTGAGAAGGATTCCTCCAGCGGAGACATGACACCTTGCCATGCCAAGTGCCTTCAGAGTATGCCCTGGGCCTCTGGTCCAGAGGTGAGTAGAAAGTAGACCTTAAGATGATTTGAAGTAGCTCAGGAAGGGATTCTGACTCCCACTTGTACTATAACTACAACAACAACAACAACAACAACGAATATGTTTCTCCCCTCACTCGCCCACCAAAATTAGGCTGCTGAAAAAAACACAGCTTGGAAGAAAACCAGGGGTGTTTTTTTTTGTCTTGGGCTAAGCATGGACTTAGAGGCACCCTGTCCTCAATTCCTATCATATATCCACCCTCCTGAGCCACTATTTTGCACCTAGCTCTGGTTGGTGGAACCCAATAAGCCTAAAACCTGCCAATCTTTGCTCTAGTCTCCTGAGCTGGGGGGAAAGCTGAATCACAACAATGTCTGGAGAGGCTGGCAGGAGTGCAGGCCTCATTCTATGAAAAGCCCCCCTCTGTTTTCCTCAGCTTCCCAACTTTAAAGTTGGAAGACTTAAAAGGCTATAAATGTATGCACATTTATGTGCAACTAAGCTCCATCAAGCACAGTGGCACTTATTTCTGAGTAAACACGCAAAGGATTGCTCTACAAAGTAACCTTTATAATGTATATCAGGGTGACCATATGGGAAAGAGGACAGGGCTCCTGTATCTTTAACAGTTGTATAGAAAAGGGAACTTCAGCAGGTGTCATTTGTATGCATGCAGCACCTGGTGAAATCCCTTCTTCATCACAAGTGTTAAAACTGCAGGAGCCCTGCCCTCTTTTGTATCTGGTGAAGAGGGCAGGACTCCTGCAGCTTTAACTGTTGTGATGAAGAGGGAATTTCACCAGGTGCTGCATGCACGACACCAATGTGGTGTAGCGGCTAAAGTGTTGGACTGGGAGTCGTGAGATCTGGGTTTTAGTCCCCACTCAGCCATGGAAACCCACTGGGTGACTTAGGGCCAGTCACAGACTCTCAGCCCAACCTACCTTGGGCCTGCTTCAGTTGGACCCCCCCCCCCCCACAGGGCTAACATCTTCACCTTGTGGGGAAGAAGGAGCTGTTGGTTTGCCCCTCCATTGGGAGATGAGAGGACGGAGCAGGGCCTTCCCACCAGCCTAAACAGTCTCCTTAATTTCTTTTTATTTTCTCCCTCTTCCCTCCCCATCCACTTTTCCTTGTGTGTCACGTCTTTTTTTAGAATGTAAGCCTGAGGGTAGGGACTGTCTTCTTTATTGATACATTGTAAGCCGCTCCGAGAGCCTTTTGGCTGAGGTGCGGGATAAAAATACTCTAAATAAATAAATAAATAAATACCTCACAGGGTTGTTGCTGTGAGGATAAAAAGGATAAAATGGAGAGGAGGAAGGGGATTATGTGTGCCGCCTTGGGTTCCTTGGAGGAAAAAAGGCGGGATATAAATGTAATAAATAAATAAATATAAATAAATGACACCTGCTGAAATTCCCTTTTCTATAAAGCTGATACAGGAGCCCTATTCTCCCTTCCATATCGTTACCCTAATGTATATGATATGATTACAGCACAATCCTATGCATGATAACTCAGAAGCAAGTTCCTACTGAGTTCAATAGGACTTTGCCACGGGTAAGCATGTACAGGAGTGCAACTTTAGAGACATTTTGCCCACTGAAAAGTGTAAAATAAATGATTCATGATAATGGATTCTGGCTTGAAACGGCTCATATCCATGCTATTCATCCATACCTGCATCCAGTAGAGACCTTCACTGTTTCTTTCTCTCTTCGCTTCTTGCCTTTGCTAGAACTCCTTCTCAAGGGAGCCCTATAATGTTAAAAGAGTCAGTGTCCAAAGTGTACTGCACAATTTGAAAAGGATTTTTAAGTGGATGTCTTAGCAATGAGAAACCAAGATTTGCTTACCGCAGGTCCACTAACTTTTGTTTTATTGTTCTTATATGTCCCAGAGAAGGGCTGGATGCTCCTGGAGAGAGGATACCTGAGGCACCATCTAGGACATATTCGTACATGAAAAAACACATCTCGTTATAGCCATTTTATTTTATTATTAAACCGGCAATTTCATATTTATTTAATTTCATTAAAGCCCAGCGTAAATTGGAAGAGATGAATCTCCTTTGGTCAGTTATTGTGTGTGCCTGTGTAGCAAAATAGAAAAAAAGAGGAAGAGATCGAAATGTATGAAACTTCGGTTATATCTACTACAATGATTAATTAGAAGGGATGCTGCTAGTATAAATTTATAACCCAGGCCACTTTAGACTTCATGGTTCATTTTTTTCAAAAATGTAGAGAGAAGTCCCCCTTTTTCTTCTTCTTTTTTTGCTTATCAGCCCTCCATAACTCTAAATAAAGGATCAAGCTGCAATAGATTTTATTTGTGCATTTTTCATGAGGAGATGGGGAGAGGAGAATGCCTTGAGAATGGAGGAAGCAATGAAAGAAATAATAAAGGCAGGGAAATAGAAAAGCCATAAAGGGGGTAGAAAAAGTATATTACTACTGTTGTTATTGTTTATTAAAGGAAAAATTCTGGTAATGAAGGGAAGCAATGCTTTTGTGAGAATAACAGGCTTTCTGAATATTTTATGAATGGAGGTAGAAAGGCCTGCATCAAATCACAATTAAACAATACAGAAGGCAGCAGTTGGAATTACCAAAATAGAATAATGCTAACCAGCACACAACTGCTAGAATGTTAAATGATATCAAAAGAACTGAGGTAAACAAACATTTTATGTAATGTATTAATTGTGCCGTATCACGTATCAAGCGTAAAAATACAATAATACAACACAATGAGAGTACTGGTCCAGTTCTGCGGATACCATTACAGAATTGGAGGTGATTCGCCTTTTCAGCATTCTATCATGATAAAATCTGAACATTCTATACATCATATAATCAATATAATTGATTCTCATCATCCCCAGGAGAGCATGGTTGGGGAAGGCCGTACTAGTCTCTTAGGAGGCTAGTAAAGTAACAATAGTAATTCGCAGGTTGGCAACTTTTAAGGGTTCATATATTTATAATCTGACCAAATTTCGGAAAATTCTGATGAAGAATGGCTGAGTTATAGAAACTTTTGTTTCGAACAACAGCCCTCACACCGTTTTTGCAACCGTTTTTGTGCCCACCTAAAACATTTCCTAAAAGTATCCTGCTGGCAGTTTAGATAACGTTCAAGATTCAAGGATATTGCAAGGGTGTTGCCTTTTGCTGAAAAGCTGCTGTGCATTTCTACACTTGGGAGGTTTCAAAGTTCCTCTTTTAAGCAGTCGTTTCATTAAGGGCAGTAATTCAACATGTGTCTGCCTGACAGACTGATGCTTCCATAATGGAGCCCGATTCCTGAAAGAAAAATGGCTGTTGTCAGGGTGAGAACACTGCAGTGGTAGAAGACAAGAGATGTGGGAAAGGGAGCTGCTGCCCCCGGGGGCGTTTATGACGTGCTCCTGAATCCGGCTGCATGTGCTGGTGCGTGCTTGTCTGCAATGTGCTGCTGCTCGTGTTTGAATGTGAAGTGCAGTGTGCATTTGGATGTGTCACATGCATAGGGTGACCATACGGAAAGGAGGACAGGGCTCCTGTATCTTTAACAGTTGTATAGAAAAGGGAATTTCAGCAGGTACCATTTGTCTGCATGCAGCACCTGGTGAAATCCCCGCTTCATCACAACAGTTAAAGCTGCAGGTGTTGTGCCTTCTTTTGTATCTGGTCGAGAGGGCAGGGCTCCTCCAGCTTTAACTGTTGTGATGAAGAAGGAATTTCACCAGGTGCTGCATGCATACAAATGACACCTGCTGAAATTCCCTTTTCTACACAGCTCTTAAAGATACAGGGGCCCTGTCCTCCTTTCCATTTGGTCACCCTACACCTGCAGCTGAGGTATTTGAACTGCTCTGGTGTGTGTCCACATAGATTTATATGTGGCATGCTGTTGCATGTTTGTGTGAGATGTGCTGTTGTGTTTGCCTGTGGTATCCTCTTATCACCTGTGTTCGTATGTTGAGTGCTTCATGTAACATGTTGCTATGTGCGCTGCTTGTGCGTGACATTGCTGTGTGCCTGTGGATCTTTGCATGTGGCATGTTGCTGCATGTGCCATATGCTGCTGGGATGTGTTGTTGCATGTGTTTGCTGAGAAGTGCTGTTGCCTATGAAGTGTTGCTGCATGAGGTTGTGCTTGTGCATGGCACGCTGCTGTGTGTGTTTCCACATGTTTGGTGCACTGTCCTGATGCCCAAAGACAAGTGACTAGTCAGATATTCATTGCAGCTGCAAGCCTTAAGCTATCTGTTCTTCTACAGATTGTGCTGACATGTTTGGTTTCAAAAAAATATCCCACATTCAACTCTTTCCTAACAGCCTGCCATTTCTATTTGATTCAATATTTTGGAAGACATAGGAACATTTATCATATGGTGCCTAACTACCTAGGCACCAGACAGAAGTTCAGTTGAAAAACACAGATGCTGCATGCTAAATCACCCTCAACAGAGATCAAACATAAAGGCAAGAGAGATGGTTTTCTTTCTAAACTGGTTGTGGGGTCCAACACACATAGTGGCCTGGTCCACACATATCGACAACCCATGGGTTGTTTAAACTATGGGTTGATGGGACTGAACAGCAGAGCACATATATGCTGCCTCCTAAACACTCATCACTTCTGCTTTCAATTCGGTTATTATCGTGACATTTGAACCTAAGAACTCTGAGATTAAATTCGTTGTTGGGTCTGGGTTTGGATGTCATGATAACAACCCAGGAACAATTCCTGGGTTGTTATTTGAAGGCAGAACTGACAATCTTGTGGGAGACAATGTGATTGGTCGCTCCTGCTAGATATTGGCAATTTCTGGGTTAAACCAGCAACTGTCATTATGAGCGAACCAGGTCTGTTTGTTATCAACTAAAATTGGGGAGAAACTGTGTAGATTGGGCGTGTATATGTCTAGCTGCCTTTCCAATATTGCATCCGATAAGTGGATGAAGGGCCGGCCCATTATACTGGGAAGCACCGTAATCCTGCTCCTTCGCTGCATGTAGACTCTACATACTCTGAGATGAGGGTGAATAAAACTATGAAGAAAAATTCTCCATCAAAAATGAATTCTGGAGTTTTTATACAGATGAAGATTCCCCCCTCACAGGAGTTAGTGGTTTAGACTGATAGCCTCACTGAACACACATATTCTTCTGCTTGTGTTGCACAAAAATCTCAGAAAATTGTAACAGGATGTTAATTCTTCTCTTATCACCTCCTATGCAAGCAAACAAGCAAGTATGCACATAGGCATGCAGGCCAGTACCCAAAGAAGTGTGCAATCGGCTCTGAATGGGCTTCAGAGTCCCCTGATCCTGCATTGTTACCCAAAATGACAGTCTTGCAGGTTGGGGGGTTAAGCTTCAAAAATACCCTCAGAGGATGGTGAGCAGCTGCCTTCAAAAAACAAAGAAGTAAAAACCCTATTGGGAAAGCAAGCCTTCGTTGTACGTACGGAAAACGGCTCTTTGGATCCTAGCCAGAAGATGTATTTGTGCTGTTACAAATGCACTTCTATTTTTATAATGCACTTTGAAACCTCCCCTCGGGGGGAAATGCAGGAAAGTTTTTAAAACGCTAAAGGACAAAACTTTCTGTGTTAACAAGTGCAACCGGCACATCTAGAGGATCGTTAACAAAAAGGTGTATTAAAATAATGGCTGGGGTCCAGAAAAGCTGCTGTGTGTGTGTGTGTGTGTGTGTGTGTGTATGTGTGAGGAAGAATGCTAATTTCCCCTTCTGGCAGGATGTCACGTGCCCAAAGGAGTCCAAATGTGAGGGCTCCCTAACCTTCAGCACAGGAAGACTGCTGTGAGAAGGGGTGGAATTTAAAAAAACACACCTGTGCTTGTGCAGAACACTGGATGCATCACTTTGGAATGCAGCCAGTCATTCTTCCTTTAACCCCAAGCGTACATAATCCTAACCTACGGCAGTGAGGGAAGTACTTTGTGAAAATCCTTATCACTGTCAGAGAACGTTCTCTGGTTTCGGTACAAAGGTGCCACTAGAACATTCTTATGCAAGTGTATATCTATGCATCTAGTTTTTCTAACCAGCTGGAAACCTTAGCTGAGTTCCATATCATAAACACAACAAATTAATCTACTATCTGTTACTGAATAGCTCGGCCAAAATGGCTTGCAAATGAGGACTTTGGTGCCCTCAACCTAGCACCGGGTCTCATATGTATAATCTCTCTTTTGTTCTGGAAAGGGCTGCATGGGGCAAGGGACTGATGGCAGCTAGTAGCAAAAGGATCCTGAAGGCAGTATGCTAGCCACCTGCATTTATCGTAAGTAAAGTCCATGTAATCCTTTCATGTGACAGGCAAACCATGGGAACTCTGCATGAATGTAGATGCCTTGCAGATCTCCAGGTCACCACCTTAGTCAAACAACCTACAGGGGTAATTTAGATTGGCTAATGTAGTGCGAAATATGGTCCAATCCAGAAGCATCCTCAGCCCAAGATATGTCAGAAGGTTAAAACACCATCAGCTGCCACTTGTGGTACCCTTTTTCTGGGAATCTCTCTCCTGGGGGGATCTGTACGTCGCTCCCAGAGCGCTTCTATGCGACCCCAGTGCACCCCGAAAACGATAGTCTGACTTCCCTGTAAAAGAAACGAGGAAGAGCCGTCCATGCCGCCGACGACGATGAGGAGAGCTCTCCCCCGGCGAGGAGAGCTTGGCAAAAGAAGGAGGGGTGGAGAGCTTCTTCCGCTCTCCACCCCTCCTTCTTTTGCCGAGCTCTCCTCGCCGGCGGAGAGCTCTCCTCATCAGCGTCGGCGTCATGGACGGCTCTTCCTCGTTTCTTTTACAGGGAAGTCAGACTATCGTTTTCGGGGTGCAGTGGGATCGCATAGAAGCGCTCTGGGAGCGACGTGCGGATCCCCCCCTCCCGTTTGTCCCTTGGAAGCATGGCCTTTGTAATGCTCAGCCAGCCCAAACTCAATTAATAAGCCAGGGGTCTAAAGGAAGACTTCTACTCATTCTAGGAGCCCAGCTGTTATTTCCTGTTTAACCTCTTCCTGAGTACACCCAAAGTCACTGCCTCCTTTGTCTACTCCATCTTTAGAACATCACAGATCATACTTTGAGAAATATATATGTGAGATTTTTCCCCCTTCAGAGAAGTCTGCAAAAAAAAAAAAAAGTCTTCTGCAATTTATGTAAATTTCATTAGTATGTAACATTATGTGTATTTTTCTCAGCACAGCATACAATCAACAAACAGAGTGCACAAAAATGTTCTACTCAGTGGAGGCTGAAGATCACAAATGTATAAAACACTGTTTTTGTTTTTTGAAATGGGCTTATTTTCTAGTAACTTTCATATTTTCATGTTATTAAATTTGTGTACAATTCCGGAAAGTCCATGGAATCTGCACAACTCGGAAGACATCAGCCCACTGTGTAATCCATAGGTCAAATTTATAGAAATCCAAATTCATTTGAATCCATTTCAGATTTTTCCGTCATCCTTATTTCTGTCCTTCGCATACGTGTGTATAGATATATGTTAAAGCATTTGCTTGAGCTGTATTATTTTTAATATAGTGATGGCAGACAAGATAGCACTAGATCTTATGTAACACCTTTACTTTTGAAGTACCATAAACAGCAATTAATCCTTCTCCAAAATATATGTAAGATAGAAGCACTGTATTTTATCCCACAAAATTGAAATTCCTAGTGTTTTACACAAGACGATTCCCTAAATTTAAGAACAAACTTTGAGGATGTTCTCCACAAATGAAATCTTGTGTGTTTGATTTAAGACAAAGATTATGTAATTTTAAGATGCAGAATGACAAAGGTGGGGGAGAGGATGTCAGATGTTGTGAAAGTTCATAACATGTTTTGCGTGGACCCTTGAGCTGGAAAGTTCTAATTGGACATAACAAGTGATAGTATCATATCACTCACTAACCGATAGTGAGAAAATGAATGCAGCGGCATGCACATTTACAGTTATACCTTCATCATGGAAGATATTCCTGCTGGTTGGATGATGCACAGGTGAAGCTTCGTAGCTCTGACAGGATTCTGAAGGAGAGGAGAGTGGAGTACCTCCGTGGGAACACGCAGCACTCCTGGACTGCTGTTCTTCATCCTGGTTTCCAGTTACGTTGTCAAATGCAAACGTTGCAGTGCTAGCCACAGGGGAAAGGGAGGAAGCACCAGAATCTGATGCTGGTGAGGATGCTCTCATACACATGGGCAGAGGTGATTTTGTAATGTGCATGGGACTACCATAACTGTACGAAGGCTGTTGATACAAGAGATTATGAAGCAGATTATGGCATTCAAGAACCAACTGGAACAAGCGTTACTTTGAACGTGCAATCCCATTTTTATAGTACTTTTTTTCTCTCCATCCTGTGTCTGTTTTTGAAGAACCATTCCAGCAATCGCACATTGTTATTAACCTTTTATCTCAACTGCTTTCCATTTTAACAATTTCCTTTGCCGGATTTGCATTTTAAGCTCTTTGAACTTTAATAAGTTACCTGCTAAGCATGGCTTTGTGTAGTTTAAATAACAGAGTTAATATCACAATTGAGAAAAAATAACAAAAAGATGGCAAATATAAAATTAAATCAGAAGTCTTGGGGCTGCTGCAAGAAAACAGATGTTTTACCTTGAAACAGAAAAGTCTTGAATATTTCTTCATTATAAAGTTTCATCACAGATGAGTAAATACTGCCTGCACTAAAATGAAAGCAGAGAGGAACAAAGGCTGGGCAAAGCTAACAAACAATGAGAAGGCAAGGAAGAAGAAAAAGAAGTCACCTTTCTTTCAAGGCTGTCCTCTCCATCTGTGGAGCTGATGCTGTCGTAGAGTCTTGTTCTGGTTGGTCTTGATCTTTTGTTCTTTACTGAAAGCTGTACACGAGTCTTCAATGCTTTTGAGTCCAGCCTTTCTGTCTCAGGGACTGCTTCGTTAAAATCTTCAGGGAGAAAAAGAGTATGAAATTACATTATGCATGTAACTATCCCAATATATCCAGACATTTCGGTGCATGAAACATATGCACACTTTATTTGAATGTGGGATAAGCAGGATGTTATGCACTTTTTTCAGTGCATAATAGAGGGAATAATTTCGCTCTGCACTATTGGTCACTGCACCTAACCACCCCCCCCCCCACATATCGTAGAGTTGTAAAGGTGCATAAAAGGGCAACCAAAATGATCGGGGGGGGGGGCAGAGCAACTTCCTTATGAGAAAGTGTTGCAACGTTTGGGACTGTGTAGCTTAGAAAAACGGTGAGTGAGGGGAGACATGATAAAGGTATGCAACATTATGCATGGTGTGGAGAAAGTGGATAGGAAGAGGTTCTTCTCCCTCTCCCATAATATTAGAACCCAGGATCACCCCATGAAGTTCAATGGGAGGAAATTCAGGACAGTCAAATGGAAGTACTTCTTCACACAGTGCATAGTTAAACTCTAGAATTTGCTACCACAAGATGTAGTAATGGCCATCAACATGGATGGCTTTAAAAGGGAATTAGACATATAAATGGAGGATGAGGCTATCAAGGACTACTAGTCATAATGGCTAGTAGTCCTTGATAGCCTTATCCTTGATAACCTTATCTGGTATCGGAGGCAGTATGCCTATGTACGCCAGTTGCTGGAGAACACAAACACAAAGGTGTTAGTGCACTCATGACTTTCTTGTACGCTTCCCACAAGCAGCTGGTTGGCCGCTGTGGGAACAGAATGCTAGGCTAGATGGGCCTTTAATCAGATTCAGCAGGGCGCTACTTATCTTCTTATTATAAAATTGGCTCACGTGCTCTCAGCAATAGAAATTGGAGCTATATTGGGGGCGGGGGGAAACTGTAGATAACCCTGCCTGCTAAAACTATACCCACTCAAGAGTTTCAGTCCCACACCAGCCCTGCTCACACACCTACAGCTGATGTAATGGTCAGTCAGGGGAGAAAGTGATACATGACCTACGCGTCTACATAGACAAAATCCATATATGGAACCAGACAGTAAAGAACTACAGCTGTCCATTTGGAACTGGCAAATTATGTCAGATTTAGCTTTGGTTCTAGGCAAACCAGGACAAACCGTTTTAACATTTTATCTTAAGTTAGGCACCTAGTTTTGATGATTGCAATTTCACTTTAAATCTTGATCTACTCACTGTTCATATTGTCTAGTTACCTTACATAATAATTTTGAGAATTAGTTCCTAAATGTACTTTCCCGCCTCCTCCCTCCCACTTCCTTTTCCTTTTGTGTCCTGTCTTTTAGATTGTAAATGTGAGGGCAGCGGCTGTCTTATTTTTGTCAGCTGCTCTGCTTTTGGCTGAAGAGGAGGGTAAAAAATAATAATACTTGGAACAAATAAATAATTAAGATGTCTCTTTTCTGCTAGCACAGAATAGAAACACTCTGCTTCTTACTTTCCTTATGTGTGCCAGCGAGTCCCTATGGTTGTTATCCTATAAGCTGAGCAAACAATCTTGATTTGTGTAAACTAATCCAAAGCGAAGTTGTTAATTCATTTTAACTGCGGAACCCACAACTGTGTAACTGTAATTCCTTAGCCTCCATCAGGCCTTACTTTTACATACAGATATTTTTCAATGCTGCACTGAACATTTTAGAGGCGCAGTAACATAAACATAGATAAAAGGTGTCCTCAATCCACTCTAGATTCAGAGAACACCCCCTTTCTCCCCCTATTACTAATTATGAATTCTGGATTCTGCACACGGTAGGAATTACTGTTCAAAGTAATGAGTTGGATCCGTTAGCCCATTGAAATCAATGAGACAAAATTAGTCACGATTAAGTCCCATTGATTTCAGTGGGGAGGGGGTATGGTTCAGTGGTAGAGCACATGCTTTTCATGCAGAAATTCCCAAGCTCAATTCTTGGCATTTTCGGGGAGGGCTCAAAAAATTCCTGCCTGAAAGCCTGGAAAGCCATTGCCAGTCAGTGTGGACAATACTGAGCTAGATGTACTGATGGTCTGCCTCAGTATAGGGTAGTCTAGATACAACCCATTCTTATTAACTAGCAAAGTGTTCATGGCTAAAATAAATTGACTTTAATGTTCAATGGGCCTAATGCCCAAGTAATTATGCATACGGCTGCAGCGTACAGCTCATATAACCAAAGCCAACGTTGTCCTTTGTACCAGGAGTTCAATATGCAATGGACTCCATGACAGGATGGTTGTGTAGTGCATTGTAGCTCTGGATCCCTCCCAGGTGCCCCAACTCCTCCTAAATCCTAACTCATATTGAGTATAGAACTCATTGCATTATGAGAAAATCTGGTTTTCTGACTGAAGGCCTTTCCCCATGGGAAGAAGGCCATGGTTAGACCTACCTGGTCTAGCCATATGGAGGGGGTATGATCTCGCGATATGGTTATCACAAGATCTCCCCCTCTGCCTACACGTGGCGCATGACGTTGTAGGAGGAAGAGGATGTTGCGCCTGACATTTTGTTTTTATTTTTAAAGGAGACGGAGCATATGAGCGCTCGTGCACAAAAGGTGATGTTTTCTCAAAATAAAAAATAATTTCCCTGCTCCCCCCACCCCGCCCCCAATGGGCACAGACTCCTGAGGAGCAATGTGCCCTGTGTGCAGCTCCCAGTTCACGAGGAGCTGGGACAAACTGCAACGCCCACCCAAACGTTCCGTGGTCTCGGGATGATCCAGAGACAGTGGAAAAAGTGGGATTAAAGGGTAGGGCAATATCCCAGGGAAAGGGAGGGATCATCCCTCCTTGCTCCCGGGATGCCTTGTGCATCATGTGGATGCACAGGGATGATCCTGGGGCGATCCCCAGGATATCGCCCTGTCTAGCTTTCTCTGATACATTACAAAGGTCAGACACAGCAAGCAACATCCCTATGTAATGCGAGGAGATGAGGACAGTTTTTTGCAGGCATGAGCACTATAGCTTTTTATTTTACCATTTTAAACAAGTATATGGAGAAAAAAACACTGGAAAGGGCAAAGACAAGGACTCTGAGCAAAAGTTAAAACCCAGAGGGAAAGCCGTTTAAAAACTGGCAAGACAATCAAAATGACAAGTGGAAGCGGGAGACAGAGTTGTGACATATTCCACAGTAATGTCAGGGGTATCATATGGCTTGTGATATTAGCTTAACTGGAAACCTGGCAGCAAAATACCCACCAAAGCTGCCCTTGCTGGGACAAGAATCACCATTTACCTTCAACTTGGTTTATGGCTAAACTAAATGTAGCACCAATTTGTGTGTGAATGGTTTAAAAGTGCAAAGAGCAGGCATGGAGAGAGATCCTCATCAGGAGCCTGGTGGGGGAGGTAGGTTCTTCCCCCCCCCTTTTTTTTTAAAAAAAACTCTTTGCCTCCTGCTGCAGTCCTGATCTGGATCAGGGGAGGGCAGGGCAGGGCACCTGCTATTTGCACTGGAACAGAAGTTTTGCCTTCATACTAAAGGTATATAAAGAGTAGGCACAAGATCAGGACTACAAAAGGGAGCAAACGATTAAAACCCCCCTCCTTCCTATACCCAGCTCCAGATCCGGGGGTCCTGCTATTTACATTTAAAAATTCATTTACACAACTGCTAATTGCATGAACGGGGTCATGTTTAGTTTGGATCTTTGTGGTTTAAGTGTTGCAGTAGAGCAAACAACAGATGCATTGGGGGCAATATTGCTTGGGTGGGTCAGTGACAGCTGCACATTTTCTATGGCTAAATCAGAACTACAGCAAAGGCCCACACACTAGTTAATCCATGTATTTTAAGATATGTTGTGGTCCCTTTGCATCAGGTAAGTAAGTATAAGAAGGCTCAAGATCTAAGACCATCTGTCTTGCTGAGAACACTAATGCCTGAGGGAAAGCATGAACTGGAATACTCTGCAAAATCAATTCTTGTGTCAATTGTTTATTAGGCTCTTTCCACAAAACAAGAACTTCAATGGCAGCAGAGAAAGAAGAGCAATTGGAGTTGCTAAATTCAATAAGAGACCAAAATAAGCTTTCATCAAAGCCAGGAAATGTTTAACAGTCACAAGAACATAAGAAGAGCCAGACTGGACCAGCCCAAAGGCCAGGCCAGCCCAGAATTCTGTTCACACAGCAGCCAACGAGATTCCCCAGAGAAGCCCACAAGCAGGACATGAGTGCAGTAACACCCTCCCACTCGTGTTCCCCAGCAACTGGTATGCTGAAGCAATTCCCTCTCTTCGGGGATCCCTGGGAGCTGAAGTTCAGAGGGGGTCTTGAGAACTCTTAACTCAGTGGTCTCCAACTGGTCCAGACCTGAGACCCAGCTCGAACTCCCAACCTGCAACATGGGACCCACTTTCGCAATTCTTTTCATGCCCAACATAGCGGCAACAGCTTTGCTGCGACCCATTTGGCCTGATCTTGTGAGCAACTTTTGTGTCGCAACGCACTGGTTGAAGACCACTGTCTTAACAGAATTCTTAGCATCCTCACCAAACTACAATTCCCAGCATTCCTTGAGTACCCATGATGGATAAACTTGTATAAAATCAGTATTAAGGCCAAATATTAATCATGATATTAATATTTTAATCATGATATTATTTTCATGATTAGAATTTGCAACTACAGGGGGAAGATTGGGGGATTGGGACTGCAGTGTGTATGTGTGTGTGCATTTGGGGGTGGGGCTAACCCTTTCCCTCACATCATGGTCTTGTCAAAGGAACCTTCCTCCCAGGGCAAATAGCAGGTACAGGAAGAGAGGGCAATGTTAATCAGGACCATGGTATAGAAGGGAAAGCCTAATTCCCTTACATACATAACAGACCCAATCCTGATCACATACCCACCATTGCTATTTATATTTTAAAAAACTAGACATGATAACTGCTATGAGGCAATTCATCTTGTTTCTAGTTTGGCCCTCAGTTTGTAATGTAAATCCAGTCCATGAGAAACTGTAATAAGCAGGTGTCTATAAGCTGGTGTCCTTTTGCTCACAGAAAAAAGAACCTGATCTCTTAATGAAGCTGGTATAAATATAGTAACTAAGGACCCGATTTTATGCATGTCTAGATACGGGGGTGGGGGGAGTCCTACAATTCCCATGCCGGCTTGGGGAATGCTGGTAGTTGTAGGACTTTTTTCTGTCTAAATGTGCTAAGGATTATGCCCTAAGTAAGTTGGAGAGAGTGAGAGTCAAGAATAGCATTAATATGGTTCCAATAGGCCTGGGACTGGAGAAGTAAAGGGAAAGGGCACTCTAGCCCCATCCATCAGCCAAAGGAACAAGAGCCACCAATTGCTATTCCAGGAAGAACCCCGGTAAGGGAAGTTCAGCCTGGCTCACACTGGATATAAATGACCACTTATAGCTCACCACTTTGTACTGGCCTTGAAGAACTGATCTCTCCCCTCCCCTTATGCGTCTTGTCCCCCCTCCCCCAACCCCCAGTTAGTAAGCCTATTGACAGGGCCTTGTCTCTCCTTTTTATTGAGCTGCTCTGGAAAACAATAATTGCCTGGAAAGTGGGATAAAAATACAGTGACTAACTAAATAAACAAGTCAGCTGAGACTCTGGCCACTGATTGTACAACTGGAGTCAGTCAGTAGTTACCCTTTTGTCACTATGGTTACCTAAGTCCAAAAGATCTTCATAAGGTGTTTGAAATAATAATAGCTTTAATGCCTCACAAAGAGCACTTCGAGAGGATTTCAATTTAAAAGGAGAGGCAAGAGAGCATTAACTCCTGAAGACAATTATGTTGGAGCAATTATTTATAGTCAAAGAGGATTCAAGAACAAATGCAATAAGTTAATAGGTATTAACTTATCTTGCCAAGTGAATATTTAGATCAATGTTGATAGAACAGCAGCAACAAAAAGAACAGAGGGCAGGTGCAGCCAGCAATACATAGCAGCACGTGTGCATTCTGACCACACACCTACAGTTCCTGCGGAGTTTGTTATACAAAAAACTGTCTCACTCGCCACTCCAATCACACTTTATACTCTCCCTGGTTCAAAAGCAGTTTGGGGTCTTTCCCTGGAGAGTAATCTAAAAACAACTGCATACATAGCATAGACACACCACCCGTTTCCATTTAATTTTCTTTCACACAAAGTCCAAAAAGGGGTTTTAGAAGGTTGGGAAATTCAGAGAGAAGTTTGTCAGTTCTGCGAATCAGCGTCAAAACAAATAAACGAACAAAAACCGGGCACACACGAACCCCCTTTGGACTGCAGCCCAAATTAATTCTTTGCTTCCGCCTTCTGTCTACGGAGATTCTCATCTCTGAAGTTTATTTGCCATGGAACACACTAAAAGGAATGTTTTAAATAGAAGCCACAAAGGAGGAAGCTTTATAACTAACAAACAAAATAAATAGTGATCTGTCATTAGGCAGCACTCAACGCCAGGTTTCTTAAGGTAAGATATACGAAACTACAGAATTAACAACAAAACAGGTTCAAGAATTCATATAACATTCTTCAATCTGCTGTTTCTTTCTGCTTCCTGTCACCTCACTGCTTTCTTTTCCCTTGGCCCTTACCATATTGCTGCTGACATTTTAAAACTACCACATTGATGCGCACAGAACATTAAAGAAGAAAACAGCTGCTTTATTAAAACAATCATGGCCATGCTTTCAAGCCAGCAGGTTATGCATACAGGATTATTTTACCTATGGAATGTTTGCTGTCTAAGTAACTGTGAAACGACATCAGACCAGGGAAAACGGCAGCAGCAATGACATAGTAAGAACCTAGGAGCCCCTGGGAACGGGGAAGCAGCCATGTCCAGGCTCTGGGCTGGGAACTGGGCAATAAGAAGAGCTATGCTGGATCTGGCCAAGGGTCCACCTAGCCCAGTATTCTGTTCACATAGTGGCCAACCCATGGCCCATGGGAAACCTAGAAGCAGGATGTGAGTGCAACAGCACACTCCCACCCTTGATCCCCAGCAAGTGCTGTACTGCCTCTGATATTGGAGGTAACATTTAATCATCAGGACTAATAGCCATCAGTAGCCTTATCCTTCATGAATTTGTCCAATCCCTTTTTAAAGCTATCCAAATTGGTGAGCCATCACTACATCTTGTGGATGTGAATTCCATAGTTTAACTATGCACTATGTGAAGAAGTACTTCTTTTAATCTGTCCTGAATCTCCCACCAATCAGCTTCATAGGATGACCCTGGGTTCTAGTATTATGAGAGAGGGGAAAAAGTGTCTCCCTATCCTCTTTCCCCACACCATGCATCATTTTGTACATCTTTATCATGTCTTACTCACCTTTTTGTAAAGCTAAACAATGTTGTAACCTTCCCTCATAGGGGAGTTGTTCCAGCCTTGAGACCATTTTAGTTGCCCTTTTCTGCACTTCTTCCAAGTCTACAATATCTGTTTTTTAGGTGTGGTGATCAGAACCGTACACAGTATTCTAAGTGTGGTTGCACCATAGATTTGTATAAGGTGAGTATGATCTTGGTGGTTTTATTTTCAATTTCTTTTCAAATGATACCTAACATGAAATTTTTACTTTTTCACAGCTACTGAACACTAGGTTGACATTTTCATCCAGATGTCCACCACAACCCCAAGATCTCTTTCTTGGTCAGTCACCACTAGCTCACATCCCATCAGTTTCTACTTGTAGTTGGGGGGTTTTGAGCTCCTCTCTCAACCAAGCCCTCTGGACTAGAACTGAAATCTGCCTCCACTGCATGACTCATTATTAAATCCTGCTTGTGAACCCTAAGTACAATCTCGGTGATCACTTTCAACAGATTAAATGCTATGCACTAGTGGTCTGATGCAGCACAGCCATTATATTCTACGATAACGACAAATGACAACAGATACATAAAAGAGATTGAGCTACATCCAATGCTGCATGAGTGGACTTCCATTTGTACAATGGAAATGCCACTTCCATCCATAAATCTGCTCTGGAGTCTCCCAACTCACCAAAACAGAACTGGTGGAGGGGGGGGGTCATGGGAAATGCATGGAGATCTGTTCTACTAGCAGATGGCCATGGTTGGATGCAACCCATTGAAGCAAGCAAGTTTGTTTCTTTCTTTCTCAAGAATCCACTGAAGCAGTTCAACAAAAATATTTTGGATCTATGAAAGGGATCTTGGACAGCAACGGTATTTCAATAAATATAACTGGTGACCCATTCAACATTCTTGCCTTTGAGATACTAAAATCCTTTACACAACTGTTTTTTTAATTTTTTTGTCAGGGAACAGTCAGCCCTGAGTTTTAGCAAATGGACAATATACACACACACACACACACACACACACACACGTAAATATTTATGAGTTGGGATTCCCCCCACCCACCCACTCAGAAGCAACAGCAATCTGGGTATCCACACCAGTTCTTAGCTCCTCAATCCTGAGAGCCAATATGTTACACAACAACTTCAAAGAACATTGTCAGAAATTGTGCTTCAGCACAGCAGATCTGACTGTTGGCAAAATTAACATGAGATAAGAAATCTTTCTCTTTTTTTCTTTTCTTTCCCAATGGCGGATAACTTGTTTACTTGACCATCATAAATCATCCACCCAAGCACAATCCTGCCTTAGTACAAAATAGCTTAAATTAATATAGCAACAATGGCTGCTGTCTTAATAAAATATGAATGATATCCAGATCCAAACTGGTGTTTTGGATGGGTCAGTTACACATTACTGAACTTTCAGACTTTCAAGACAACAATCCTCTGGACTCTAGACATTGTTTGAGGGGTTATAAGATACTGGGATCATAAATAGAGCTATGAATCTGGGTATATGTATGTGAGTGTGTGCGTGTCAGTGCAGGGACTCCTGAGATCAGTGTTGTGACTGCGAAAGAATAAACGGGTACGTTGGGGAAGTGAGGAAGGAGGACGTGGGCAGGTTGGGGAGAAGATGTGAATCTGCTAGATCTACAGGTCTCTGAGTTCCTGTCCCCACCCACAGCCAGGTAGATGAGCTAGATGGGCTCAGAGATTCATCTAGTTCAAAATGCAAGAAAGGATATGGAGAGATTGTACAAGTTTCTCCCACCCCTCCCATCCTGCCTGGCTCTGCCCGGCAAAGCATAGTATAGGGTAGACAGAGGACTCTGAAATCAGAGCCCTCCGTCTAGCACGTGATGGCCCTGTAGGACTGTGGGGCAGGCAGACAGCAACCCCAGGACTCATAACATGATTTTAAACTGGTTGTGGAATAGAGCAAAAGCAATTCAAATTTATCCAGAAAAAGAAAATAAATTTAAGAACTGGTCAGAAACAGGCTATACTGGCTGCATGATTTCACAGGAATTTAGGATCCTTTTCCTGTATCTGTACACTAATAGTTACAACGAAAACTATTTTTTGCAAAACAAATCTACATGTGTGGACTCATTTTGATCATTTTTAAAAGCAGCCCTCTGAACCATGAATGGTTAACACTGGAACAAGCGCTTCATGTCACATACACCAGGTCACACAGACATAAAAGACCTCACCATGAGATAATTTCTTCCTTCCCTGAATGAGGATAAATCATGTCTATAATGTATAATACAGTCCCTGACGATTACCACTTTTTCACATTCCTGTGCTCAGACAGATCAAAGGAGGCTATCTATTATCAATCCTGCAAGGAAGAGGCCAATTGGCAATTCCTAACATAATCTTAATCAAGTGTATATTCCCTGCAGAGCAGAGGAGGAATTAGATACTTTCTGCTCAGACATTTAAGAAGGAATGATTCTTGTAACAGCTGCTTTTTGCCTGGATTGGATAATGGTCTCATGACCCAGGAAGCTCGAGTTATCATAGAACAAAAAATAAAATAATAATCGCTTACTTTGTGCAGTTATTTCCCAAAAAACATTTCAGCCAGATAGCTGATTTCTACCCTCTGCTATCTTTCAGTATTTTGCATATTGGAAGGTGTATGTATAATGTATCAAAGTTTAGATAAAAGTTTGATGCCATGGCTGCTCATGGTACTGCTCTGTCAGGAGTTTTAACCTGATGACGTGTGAACTTGACAGGGTCCCTTCACACAATGTGCATTCTTGACATGGAAAGCATTGTTTGTGTAGGTTATCTGAAGGATTGCCTCGTCCCATATGTACCTGCCTGGACCCTAAGATCATCTTCCGGGGTCCTTATCTGTGAGCCCCTGCCAAAGGAAGTGAGACAGGCAAGCTACAGGCAAGAGGGCCTTTTCGGCTAAGGCACCCCAGCTGTAGAATGAGCTCCCTAGAGAGGTCCGCCTGGCGCCTACGTTTACTCCTTTCAGCGCCAGATGAAGTACTTTTTATTTTCCAGCATTTTAGCAACCTGGTCTTTTAGCTCTGCTGTTTCAAATTTGTATTTTAAATCTCTGCATTGCTGCTCGGTTTTATTCTGGTTGTACTTCTATATTGTGGTTTTAAGCTTCCATGTTTTATATTTTATGCTGTACCTCATGGTTTTAATTTTTGTGAACCGCCCAGAGAAGTTCTGATATTTTCAGTATAGAAATGGGGGGGAAAAGGAAATAGCATGTAGACACAAGGTGTGCATGAGTGTCCACCAGGAAGCTATAGCAAGTGTGTGTACAGGCAATGAAATACACATGTGTATGATGGCCACATATGATGGCGCTACTACTACACATGGGTTTCACACTATTTCCTTTATAGAAGTGTTTTGTATAATGTGTGGTGTAGACTCAGGACCTGGGCCTATAAGTAAGAGTCCCATGACACATTTTGGAACACTTGAAGCAGAGCAACAAGGGTTCCACACCAGACAGGAGACTCACTGCAGCAGCTGATTGTCACAAGAGACTTATGCACACACTGAACTTCAGAACACCTGATTCTAAAGAAGAACTCACCAAAAGATATCATTAGGATCACACACACCGCCCCCCACTTTACAGTTCTTTCTGCAAACTTGCGCAGGAGGTCTATTAGTTAATGGGCGATTACTTTCTACCTTTAAAAGCTTACAGACTGAGGACATTTGCTAAAAGAAACATCTTTAGGATCTATTAAGGCATATGGACAGTGAGAAAACCAATTTCATATCTGGAACTCACTAGGCTAGAAGCTACCTTACTATAGTTTGATTTGATTTACAAAACATGTTTCTGGGAAACAAATTAGCAACTTGGCAAAAGATCATACAAGCAGATCTGTCAGTTACACTAATGGGAGAGCTTTACATGTGATGACGGTAGATGTGTGTTTTAAGCCTGGATATATCAAATTCACCAAATTAATGTATGAAGCAAAAGTTTGATTTTGAATATAAAAGTGGCATGTGGGCAAGTGGTGCTAAACCCTTCAATCTGCCTTACTTCGTCCAGTTTATCTCCCCAGCCGTTTTTTCCCTCAGCCATACTCCCATGCCAGAAGTGATCCCAGGTCAGAGAAATGCAGTTTAGGAAAGGGGCTGAAAGTATCAGGTTAAGGGAGGGGATGTATTCCTTATGGATGCACCACTTTGGGCCTTTTAATCACACATACATTCCACTTGACTACACACTTGTCTGCTCCATCTTGTCCAGTTTGTCCCAAATACATCTAATGTTTGCATGTTTAACACTTATATTTATCTGTATATCCATCCATCCATCTATCCATCCATTGCTGGTTAAGTCACACTGGGAATTGTAGTCCAACACATCTGGATGGCTCCAGACTGAGGAAGGCTGATCTATCCATAGAAATACGTTCATATGTCTACACAAGTCATTGGTTTATTTTTGTACACCAAAAAAAACCCACAACCATTTGTGAACTGTTCTCCTCCCTGGTACATGGGTTAAATAAAAACAGATACAGGATATATAAGAGAACACACACACTCTTTCTTAAATTTTTTTATTAGCACAATGTAGACACTGAATGGAGCTAAAACTGAACGGAACAAAGGTGTTTTTATATACCTTACAGGTATTGTAATACGATAATATATGACAGCATTTTAGTTGAGTCACCACAACACTGAATTACATATCTGGAAACGTTAACGCCACCACGATTATATCACACAGAGACAACACAATTATCAAGCTTATCATCTGGTTCAAACAAACCTTGACTTAAGGCATCCAGGCAAGACACTTGCTTTGTGTCAAGGTTTTCCATTGCATCTCCTCTTGAGACTTCACCAACAGATGTTTGCCTTTCAAAAATGTTGTTGTTATTGTTAACTTGGCTCCCGTTTTGCTTCAATAGCCTGAAAACTTCCGTTTCCAGTTCTCTAATCTAGGAGAAATACCGTCAACTATTAGCAAAAATCTGCAATCTTTCCTTTTCACCAAATGAATAGACAGAAATACTACATTACAAATTATTTAGTGCCACACACATACTAGACACTGAGGGCTGCTTCATGTTACTCTTTTCCAAAGCAGGGATATTTTCCATGCAGTACAGTACCGTTTGTTTATTTAAAACATTTATAATTTTCCTCTCCACAAACTGTGAGGTGGCTAACAATATTTCCAAAGTAAAAGAATGAAAATTACTTACACGAGCTTGTAAACCTTGAACTTCTACATAGTGGGCTTTCTCTAGATCTTCTATTTTTTTTCTTTCTGCTTCTTGTCTCTTGATAAACTCAAGTTCTCTTAGGGGAAAAAACACATTTGTTGATTAGAATGAACTGTAAATTGAAACAGGCATTGAAACAATTTGCAGGGGCAGTACACTTTTGTATGCACTTTCTTAGGAAACCATTATGTTGATAAGGTAGTTTATATTATTCTGATAGCAATGAATATGCAGCAGTAAAATGGAGGAAAGATTGGAGCAAGTATTTTATATTTAAATGAATAAACTGAAGCTGCATCGCAAAAGAGATTAATCTGAATTACTTCTGGCTTCCTTTATGAAAATTTATTAATCACCAGTTGAAATGAAAAAAACTAAATAAATACATGTTATTAAAAGTGTGTAAAAATCTGTTATGTTGGTGCAAAGATGATCAATGATAGAGAGCTTTTTTACTGTGCACTTGTCACTCCCTGTTCATGTTTGTTTTTCGTTTCTTTAGCCAATGTTGTGACTCTCCAGTTTCACTCCTGTTTTTAAATAGTATTGTTTAGAGCAGGAAAAATGTGATATTATTTTTGAAAGCAAAAGGAAACTCTTTTTTCCACTTGTGCAGTTGTGCTAGGATGCTAAACCACAGTGCTACTTGGAGGTTATGTAATGGAAAAACAGGAAAGGAAATCCTCTTTGTATAATGCACAGACCTCAATCTCAAAATTCTCAGTGTCAAAGCTCTATGTGATTCTACCATCGTTCAAGGTTTACATCATTGTCTTTTGTTATCTAAAAGTCCTCTGCAGCTGCAATCCTATGTACACTTACCTGGCAGGATGCCCCACTGAATGTTAATAAAGAGCTCAATATTTTGAGAGCAGCAAAGCAGGAAATGGTTTTTTACAGGCCTTTTTTCAATAGTTTTTTCAGAAGAGAAGAAGCTATATAATGTATACATTCTCTTAGTATTTCCCAAACTTTTGATTCCTGGAACTCATTTTTTTATAATTAAAACTGAAAAGTAGACCAGTCTTAAACTCCAAAACATACATGTATATAAATTCTCTACCAATTCCCAGACAATTGTGAAAGTGTGTGTGCATGTGTGTATGGGGAAATCAATGTTCATTCTGATGAACACAGAGCATCCAACATAGTGTAATTTTTCAAGGTTCCCTCCAGACCCTTTTGCAGCACACTGGCATTAAACAATTAAGTATTACATAGCATTTCTATTCCAGCTCCTGCCCAGGAGCTCAAGGTCGTCTACATCAGGGCCCCCAAACCATTTTGGGTCAATGTGCACATTTGAAATATTGAGAGGGTGTTGCTGTCATGCCCCTGCTGGAAGACTCCTCCTCAGATGAAGAGCTTGAGGATGAGCATCAGCAATACCCAAGATCTGCCAGTTCATACAATCTTGGGGGGGGGGGGAAGAAGGGTAAATTATCCATGGAGCGGGGAGGAAAGCTACAACACATGCGGCTGCCACATGACCATTATCCCACAGAGCACCATGGGTTGCTTACTTCTCACTGCTCCATGGATAATTTCGCAGCCTCCAGCCACAGCACCCCATATCCCAGTAGGCGGTGTGGCCTGACTCCCACAGTAGACACCCCAGCCAGTAAAATGGCCACATAATCATAGAAAATGCCTGTGGCAGCAAGACCATTGCCGGAAGTGGCAGTTGTTCTTGCCGGTGGGTTCTGTGGTGCTGCCATTTTTATTCTGACGAAATGGAATGATCTAACCATGGGGATCCCATCAGACGACATGGGAACCACCGTGGATGCCTGCTAATAATCTTGCAGAAGGTGAACAGCAGTCACGGGTATTTGACCTATTGGAGGGAGGAAAATCTCCCACCACATGACACACCCACCATGGATCATATTTTTCAGTGATCCATGGTGGGTTAGCATGTCATCTGAACAGGCCCTAGGAGAAGCCAAAGCCTTCAGGGGTGACTACCATGAGCATATCATCTTTAGAGGACAAAGACTCTGCCTCAGAAGTGGAGGCAGAGAAATACCCAAGTCCTCGGGAGAGATGCCACCTAAAAAGACAGGAATGCATAAGGAGTGCTAGACTGAACCACAGGCCTCCTTGTGAGAAAAGGTCTATTTGAGGACCTTTTCAGTTGTAGTCACTAACAGCTCACACCTGAAGCTTGGGTGTGGCTCTGACTGGCGCATAAAAACAACAGTGAAAGGCTAAGGCCGTTGTGGGAAACAGTGTCAACCAGACCTCCCTGAATTCTGCTGGCCTTGGCTCATTCCTGGTGTGAGTAGTTCTGGGCTGAACTGCTAGGCTCAGACTCTGGAAATGTGACAGTTGTGGTCTCTCAAAAAACAGCTGCAATGCTGGGCATAGTTGGTCACAAAACATCCATTTCCCAGGTTGCAAAGTGGCAAGATTAAAAGAAACGATGTTTATATTTTCGAGCAAGTAAAAGGCAGCGGTGGAGTCAGATGACCAAAGTACAAACTCATTATTTTAAACACACATATTTCTGCTCTAACAGTCATTCCACGGAAAGATGTCGGGGCCCAGAGATATCCTTGGGCATAAAGACGTCACTTCACTTTACCAGCCTTCCAGTTATAACTAGGTCTCTCCAGTTAGTGTCCAACAGTCTAACCACTACACTATTCTGACTATCTGTATGCCTTTGGAACACTGTGTGGGAATTAGTGCTCGAACTGACACCTCAGCTTGTGATTGCTGCTTACTTTTGCTGGAAGTCCTTAATCAGTTTCTTGGCTTTGTTGTATTTCTTCTCCAGGGCCTGATACTGGCTCTGAGTCTCCTTTAGATGTTCATTGACAGTATGACACAGGGTTTGTGCCTCAATCCAGTAGCTCTCAAGTTTCATCATCCTGTCCTTGTTCTCCTCGATGTTTTGCTGAAGTTGGCTCTTCTCCAGCTCCCACCTCACTTTTTCATTCTCAGCAGCCTGTAACTGGATAGAGTAAGATGGAAGCTTTTAAATCCAGGTTGTGTCAATTGGAAATGTTGTGGAACAGCAGCCTACTGTTACTGCTACGGGCATGTGTGAACTAATGTGCAAAACAGTTATGATTTAGAGCACTAAATAATTTCTAGGCCATTTTAATTTAGAGCACTGAAGAACATTCTAGAGCATGTTAAGGCACAAACAATTATCTCAAATGTATACTTTTCCATTTAGCATCCATTGCAGCTTGATTTTAAAATGGAGAAAATACAATTATTTGCATTTTTTTCCAGAGCTTTATATGTTTCAGTGCACTTCTGTCCCCAATTTAAAATGCTGCTGAAACCCCCAATGGCTTCAGAGCAGGTTATATAAAGGCCCACCTACACCTATATGAACCCGCCCAGGCCCCAAGATTGGTTGTGGAGGCCCTGCTCAAATGTCTACCATTGGTGTCTATCAGGCTGGTAAGCACAAAAGACAGGACCTTTTTTGTGGTGGACCCATCACACTGGAACTTGCAGGACATGTGCCTGGCTCCCTCAATGATTGCTTTTAAACAGTCTCTAAGGACCAAATTGCTTACAGCTGTTTTTAATGTATTAATGTGAAGCTGGCTCATACATTCAAAGAGTAATTTTAAATTGTTACCGCTGTTTTAACTGAATTGTTTGATATTTGTTCTTATTGTCAATTTGTATTTCATTTGTTTAATTGTATGAACTGACTTGATTAGGCTGTATAGCCCTGAAAGGGAATATGTAAATATTTAACTAAACAAGGCAAATTAAGAAATAGTCTCATGACAGATGAAATGAAATAATTGTTGACATTTATGGTGCAACATTAACATAAAGAGATTTCATACTTATATAAGGTGCTGTGTAATAACTAATGGTCAGTATTGAGAACTAAGCTATGGATTTAAAAATTTCAATTTAAATATGCTCATACTCTGAAACCAAAACTTAGCTCTAGTTCAAAAAATTTAGTTATTCAACAGTATATGATCATTATTTGTGTCTAAATAAGTGGCAAAAGCACAAGGAAAGTAATACATTTAAAAGTTGTTATCTTGGTTTTAAGAAATCACTGCATCCAATCTAAAGGAAGGAGATATACTTTACTCTTATTAAAATCAAAAGTGACCACCAGCTAAGTGTTTAATTGTGGGTTTAACGTCCATTAATTTCAATGGGCCTTAAAGCAAGTACACTAATTTGGCTTCTTTAGAATATTTGGGGAATGAGACATGCAGAAATCTTTTCTAATTTTTTGCTTTACAAATCACAGATGAATGGCAAACCAAATGCAACAACCTTTTGAAGACAATAAGATTTTCAGTGGATACCAGATTCCACACACATAGATTTCTATTGTGTGGCAAGAAGAGTTAATCTGGCAAGAAGAGTTCTTAAAATGAAGCAGAGTGGATATTCTAATAGGGGGGGAAATGACTGGTGCTAGAATTTCCATTTATATCAGTTCTTGCAGACGAGTATCACAAACATCAATGACAAAATAAGCATTAAGCATTATGCTTTCATTCAGAGTTTGAAAACAACAACTTGTCTGTAAAATTTAATTAGCAACAGCAACAACAATCCTCCAAATTCATCAAGGTAGTTAAACTGAAAAGGATTTGCTTCTCAATGTAATATTTAAAAAAATGACAAATGAATATTTCAAAGAGGTTATGGCTAAGACAAGCTAATATAATAAATAGAAAATCTGTTTTTATTAAAGTTGGAAGTAGAATTTCTAAAAATCAGTTTAAGTGCCTCATGCTTTTTTCTATTTAAGAAAAATATTATACTTTGCACTTCTCAGAACTAAAGCAACAATTTCTCCTTTCTAAGAAAAACAAACGCTTTTTCGTTTCTTTTCAAGCCTGTTAGTGATCTCATGATGTGGAAAAGGGGTTAAAATTTATTATGTCATTGCAGCTATTTTCTTTGTAACAATACTCCTCCTGTTCTCACTGAAGCTCCGCAAAACTATTTCGACCAAAACAAGCTTTCCTGAGCTACTGTACGTTGCGCTTTCCTTTGTTGTCTATTCTCAATGAGAACTTTTCTTTTCCCTTGCTTTGGATAACACAATATAGCAGCTGAAAATAAGAATATTGCTGTTTAGTAGCTATTAATCATCCTTACCTTTGTTTTCAGCTTCTGAATCTCAGCTTCTGTAACTGCATGCTTGATTTGCAACTGAAAATACAAAACCACAAAGTGAACAAGTGAGCTGAAAATGACGCTGCTCCAGTATTTTCTTTTACCAACAAGGATTTCTATGCTGCCACCTGAATACTGTTGCACACACAGCAGAAGGCCCACAAAAGTGCTGCAGTGCAGTAGACTGTAAATTAAAATATCTAGCTCGGAAAATGACTCAGTCTATGCAAGTTAATTAAGGAAAAAGTGTTGCTGGCCAGTCTCTCAGAATATCAGATTAGGATATCCAATCTGTTTGGACAAGAAAAAGGTCTTGAAGGAGGAAGAAACGCCAATTGTTGTACTCCGTGCGTTAGCCAGCCTGGATTTGAATGTCCCAGTGCACACACATATTCTTAGAAAGCCTCACTGCACGGATTAAGCAGGCATGTCACAGAGGGCAGCTAACACAGAAACAGGCTATTAGAAGGCTTCAGCATCACAGAGGAAATGATACACAAACACACACACACCTTCTGCAACCACAAAGGAAAGCCTATGTGAACCCCAACCTACAGTTGCATGACCTTCAACCTGAGCAAGAAGATTTAAAGAGATGCCCAGCTGGTTTTCTCTTGCACTTCCTTCCTTCCAAAATCTCAGAGATAGAAGCTCTAACCTTGGACATAAGGTTCCATTCAGGATGAATACTAGATCTGACTTGGGGTGGGTGAGGACTCTATTAACAAATCCAAAATAAAAATTGTAATTACTGCTAGAGATAGAGTGCAAAGATTTCTCCAGTAAAGTTTCCCTGTGTGTGTATGTATACACATGCACGCTCAACTATGCATGCCCTACTTTGCCTTCCCATACTAAGGCATCCAAGATGGTTAACAGGAAGACAGCTAACAGCAATAAATCATACAAATCAAATTAAACAATCAAAACCATCAAAATATGCAAGTAGTCACATAAAAACAGGGACAAATAAATACAGTGGTCAGCTGTAGTAAAAAAACAGGAGTCAATACCAGGAGATCATAATCCAACCAGCAGACTGGAAAAAAGTCTTAGGCCTGGCTGACAAAATTTATTTATTTATTTTATTTATTTATTTATTACATTTTTATACCGCCCAATAGCCGAAGCTCTCTGGGCGGTTGTTAGAGCATGGGCTACATGGGCCCGCCCTAGGAAGGGAGTTCCAGAGCCAAAGTGGAGACACTGAGAATGACTTCTCTTGTTTTTCCCACCAGATAAACCTCTGATATTGGCAGAAAGCAACAGAGGGCTTCTCCCACAGATCTTAGTACTCAGGCATGTTCCTATTGGAGAAGGTGATCCTTCAGATAACCCGTTCCTATACATCCTAGATAACCTGGCCCTATATATCCCATGAGATGTATGCTTCCCTTCATGAATTGGGCAACAGAGAAGCCCCAAACACTTAGCTTTTAAAACCAGTCAAAAGTCTACAATAATTTATCCTTCAAGTCATATTGTTCAATCTATTCTTTTAACTGAAACAAAAACTGCTGCAGTCTCCTCAGACTCTACGACCCAATTTACGCAAAGAAATGGCAGTGTGGTAGCTGTCTGAAAGCCAAACCATAAATGCAGCCTTCCTCAACCTGGCATCTCCATATGTTGTTGGACTCCAACTCCCATCAGCCCCAGCCAGCATGGCCAATGGTCAGGAATGTTGGGAGCTGTAGCAGAAAACATCTGAAATATACCAGGTTAGGGAAGGCTCTGTTACTGTCTGCTTAACATACTGTGCCAGTCACATGCAGTGTTTGGCAAATGGATCCTGTATTTTCACTGCACCATAAATCTCAGTTCACCACATCACTTTTAGCCACCTCTAACTGCCTTTCTAAGACAATTCTATAAGCAAGTGAACTATATTTAGCCTTTTCAGTAAATAATGCAAAACAAACAACACATCAAACAATTTTGTAAGTTACAATCTGCTCAGGTACAGCTGGCTTTATCAATGTTTTCTAAGCTACTAGGGCAGACCCTCCTGTTATAAACATAAACAAGTGAACATTGATTGTTCCATCAGATAACTGAGTCAGAATACAGCACAACAGATCCTATCGGACTAGAAGTCAGCAAGACTCTGTCACTGATAAACCAAAGAGCATCCTGAGGCAGGTTCTACTTTGCTGGAGTTATTTAAGGAGAGGCTGGGTGGTCATCGGTTAGAGATGCCATTGCAGAACCCTGCAGCACAGAGCCTACATTGAGGAGGGGTTTTGAGTGGTTTCTCATGTTTCTGGATTTCAGTCCCCAAAGTTTGTTCCAATTTTTTGTTCCATTTCCCCCCCAACCCAAAGGTGCCATCTGAACCATTCCCAGGTATTACTAATAATAGTGAACTATTCTAGTTTTTGGAAGCGCTCTGCAAAATCCGGACGTTATTGACATCTTCACACAGTAGGAATTTCCTTCTCAGATAACATTTCTAAACTGGGAACTACTGCATTTACATTTTCACATGTGATGAAAGTACAAGCATCAAGAGAGCTTCGGTTATTGGGCGGTATAAAAATGTAATAAATAAATAAATCTATTTTTCCAGGTGTGTGTCACTTTGTCTACACAGGGTCTGGGAAGGGAATTCCCATCCCTCTAATTCCCATCACACCCTGCCAGCACAGGCAATGGTCATGGATTATGGGAGCTGAAGTCCAGCAACAACTGGAGAGCCACAGGTTCCCACCCCTAACATAAGACAAAATATGTCTGTATGCATTTCACAGGTCAAAATGAACATATTGCATACATGGAAATGTGATATCCTTTTGGAAATGTGATTTATGTGGAGGGAAGCTAAGATATAGCACCTGTCAGCTGCTTGTCTTCACAGAACAACCAACAGTCCTGGCTTGTTTTGGAACATGAAGCCATATGGCCTTAACTGGGAACATGCTCATTTCTCCAGTCAACTATAATTCTTAAGGACGCATTGTCAGATAGTATTGTTTTGCAATGTTTATTTGGGATGGTTGATAAGACTTAGGGAGTCAGAAAAGCCCAAGATAATGTTATGCATGATTACTCAGAAAAGTCCAATTGTGTTAAATCAGATTTATTGCCAACTAAATTTGCATAGGATTGCAGCTTTAATCTGAATTTAAAAATAGAGGTCATTGAAGATACACACAAGTATCTTCAATGCATTATCTGAGTCTTGTGGCATCTGGTTAAACTTAGTAGATTAGGATAATCAAAAGGTCTAACTATTGTTCAACTAAAAAAAGACAGCAAGATATAATTAATACTTGTAAAGACATCAGATTTCTAATTGATCCTTTAGCTGCAATATCCACACAACTTACTCCTGACTAGTTCCACCAAAATCAGTGTGACTTATCCAATAAATAGTTTTAGGAAAACAGCGTTTGCTCCAATAATTAGCATTAGCTTGCTTATGGGACATTGTCAAAGCAAAAGCATTACCTTCACAGCAACGGACATTAAGAAGAACTGGCAAAAGAGAAGTCCTGCTCAAGCCATTTACATATATTGATTATGAAAGCCAGTGGGAAATCAATTAAATCACTCACAGAGAGGAATCCACATCAGTGAAGAATGCAATGACGTGAATCAATAATACTGTCTGGATACTCACTCACTCCAAGATCTCCAACGTACCTCTTTGAATTTGTGAGCCAGTTTGCTCGTGTCCAGTTCTGTTGGGGAAAACATGTCATCATTTTCAGGGAGCTCAAACACTTCAATGGCCATATCTCCTCCTGGAAGGACCGGCCCCATGTCGTCCTCATCTTCATCTGTGGCGTACTCCCCTGTCTTAGAAGCACAGAATTGAAGCATTTCTGACATCCTCTTGTCACTTACGAAAGACATGGCTTTGCTGCATACAGTTTACGCAATTTTGAACAGGCAAATAAGACAAGTAAGTGTTGAAAGACAGCGATGGCAGGAAGCACAGGGTGGAATCTTTTGGAGAGGAGGGCAAGTAGGTGCACATTCTAAATCCAAAACTACAGCAGAATTCTAATGGCTTGGACTACAGGATTTGCATGCTATCTACTTTTTTTTTCTTGCACAGGTCCCATCCTTCCTTTATAAGGTGCACAGGGCTATCCCGTATTATTCTCACCACAACCCTATTAGGCAGAAGACCAGATCATGCACCATCCCTCTTAATGATAGACCACACTTTCATAAACCTTCCTGTTTTGTACCTCTGATAAAAGAGTGTTCTGAACATGGGCCCTCCCTATTAAAGATGTTAACCATTATTGGATTAAAACAACTGTTACTGTATGGCAGTAAAACATATGAATCTCATGCTTTGGTTTGTTTTCTCTGTTATTCGATTTCTCAGTATTACATAACAATCTGGACATAAGTCTCTCTTTTTTAGTCGCCGTTATCTGTGGTGGTTCAAAGCAATGACTCGTGCTTTTGTTACTGTTTTTCAGATTAACTAATCTTTTTCAAATAAAAAAATACGTTTACTGTATGGAATCAGTTTTTTTTTTAATATCTTCATACATGGAAATACAGTATGAGCTGTATGTGATACAGCTCATGTTTTTTCTAACATAAATTTGAAAAAAGCCTCATGACCGCTCTCTTTCTCATCTTCAAGGTGTCTTTTCAATTACTATTCTTTGCAGGGGTGTCATTGCAACACTATATAGGTCCACTCAGAAGAACTATTGAAGACTGTTGGATTCTATCCTGTTAAATCCCCACAGGCATTACTGTGAAAATTAGTTCTGAAGTTTAATGTATTAATGCTGTGTACTTAACAACTGACTGCCAACACGCTGTACTGAGTTTAGAAAAGTAAAGCACAGAAGTACGCAGTTTCACTGAAAGACTTACCCACCCAAGTTTCAACTAAGGGCTTAGCTAGATGTTAGGGAGATGCATGGTTATCAGCGATTCTTTCTGGTAGGGTCTAATAAAATAAATGTGTGATGTGACATCCCCCACTCCAATTTATTACGTGCCACTGGCAGAGGATATGGAAACACCAAACATGGTTACATCACTTCACCCATTTCTTGTACTAAATTCTAGTACTAGATTCTAGTTGTAACTAGAACTTGAAGGAGAAACACATGGGGAAGACCTGAACCAGCAAGAGCCACACCTCTCTCCATAAGTTCTTGTTTGGTATTTAACTGACTCACAATAAATTGATAAGTTAAGGGACATTAATATGCACAATTAAAATAGTTGAATATTAGAAACTTCAAATGTTAAAAACATTGTAGCAAAGACACATGTGTCACGATTTACAAATAAAAACCTGAATGCATAAAATCTAAATATTGTTAAGAACCATTTTTGCTTTGTTGTTACTACAACACAATAAATTTGACCAATTAACATAACTTAATCTCAGACAACCCATGAGAACTCATTTTAAGGGGGGGGTCATGTTTTGGCCTGCAAGTAAATAAATGAAGGAGGGACTGTAGCAAGACTAGCTTTTTAGAAACTATGTTGGATTAATAAGCACATATTTTAAAAAAATTAGTATAGCATAGGAAACGATGAATCAGAGACAAGTTACTTTCTTCACAAACCTTTTTAAGGTAACAGTTGTTATTTTTATTGTAGTTGCCTGAGGTTCCATGAAATTCTCTCTCAGTACTCTAAAACAGTTGATAACAAACATTAAATAAGAACTCTTCTATGCAATAATATTATGGTCAAAAAACTTTTATATTTTGTTTAGCCTCTACAAGAGGAATGAGGAGCCTGCGGCCCTCGAGATGTAGTTGACTCCAACATCTGGAGGACCACAGGTTCTCTACACCTGCTCTACAGTCATATACAAAGAAGTGAGGGACTTATAGTATATGTCCCAACTGAATTATTTTCCTTTATCCTCCCTTCCACAAAGCGTCTCATAGCACTGATTCAGGACCAATACAATAGAGAACTGTCAATTTCACCAAAACAGGGAAGTGAAAGTGACAAAGATTTTTGCTACCCTTCAAGAGAAATAATTTGCCATCATATATATATATATATATATATATATATATATATATATATATATATATATATATATATATATATTGCTTTTGTTCCAAAGGGCTAGTTGAGTTTCTGCACATGAATGAAATGGGGGGAGGGGAGTACTTAGCAGTCTTAGCTCCTAACTCAGCCTCCCCCAACCTGGTGCCCTCCAAATGTGTTTGACTTCCATTCACATCAGCCCTATTCAACATGGCCAAGGGTCAGGAATTCTGGGAGTTGTAGTTCCAAATATTTGGAGGGCACCCAGCTGGGGAAGGCTGCCCTAACTATATTTTTTATGGAGTAATCCTTCTATAAGGCATCTAAAATGGCAAAGTACCAACAGTTCTATCTATAAGATCAAAATTGAGGTCCAAAACCAAAGTTTTGTTCTGCCTGATGAGCTGCAAAATTAATCTTTTTCAGGATCTGCTGAACCAACTACATCCTAGAATCTATACAGCACAGGTATGAGTTAAAGCAGCAGTGAATCAAATCCATACAATGGGTGCGTTCGGACGACACGTTAGTCCATGGAGGGCAAATAGTCCACTCCACAGATGACTATTTGCATGTCTTGGGTGATATGGAAGTAGTGCTCCATGGAGTAGAGTATGCACACTCTGAGTAGTCATCGTCCCCCACCGAATGGGGGCACTGGTTTCTGCTTACCTTATCGGGGTGCTGCCATTCTGTAGGGAGGGGTGGAGGGGAGAAGAGAGATGCAGGAGACGGGGACATTGCTTGGTGCTGACACGTCCTTTGCCAGAGGTTGAATCTCATGCCCTGACACGCGAGGAGACTGTTCCACAGTCTATTGCTTCTACGACAGCATGTGGAGAAATGCACGCCACCAGTGCCACAGAAGCAAGAGGCTGCGGAACAGTCTCTTCATGTGTCAGGGCGCAAGATACAGGTTCCGGCGAAGGATGCATCAGTGCCGAGTGACGTCATCCCTGTGAGGGGATCACATGGCTTGGCACCGACGCGCCCTTCCCCGTTGGCGCCATGGCAACAGGGAAGTGGGTGATGGCTATAGCAATGCTGCCCCCTTCCGTGTTGCCATGGCCCTGAAGGGGAAGGAGGATGGATTTCTCCCGCAGTTTGACGTTATACACCCAGCTGTGGGAAACACTCTTCACACACACACCCTGTCCTGTGATCCATTTGGGGATAGGTGCAAGGTGATACAAGAAGCCCCTCCAATTCAATCTCCAGATGGATCGTGGGGCAGGGGCAAGGGACACGTACATTCTTGGGAACATGTGGGGCACCATGATTGGCGGCACCCCTTGCATGTGCCCATCCCAGGAAGAGCGTGGGGAGCCCCCAATCGCTCCACCCCACCAAGAGATGGCACGATCGGCAGCTCCCCAAGTGCTTCCCAGGACGGGATTATTTCCCATGCTGATAGAGGCACGCTGGGCAAGAGAGGCAGGGGGTTCTGCTGCTCTTGCCTCGTGACCGTGTAAACACAGGAAATAATCCACGGAGCCCAACACACAACACAATTATCAATGGTTGTGCAGAGAAACAACTCTGCAAACCGTTGGTTATCTCCGTTGGTTATTTCTGGGAAAGAACTAACCGTGGCATAGATTTTTCCCGACAGACGACACGTTAGTCAACAGGGGACTATTCAAGCAATGGTTGCTTAAATAGTCCTCCACTGACTAACATGTTGTCCGAACTGAGCCAATGATGCTTCATCCAGCAGACGACTGATTGCCTTGGGAAAGTCATGTGTTTTAAGAGAATTCGAAGTTAAGAAGCTGACATGCATGGAAACGACAGATGTATGTTGTTTTTGGAAAATGAAAAAGTGGGCAGATGAGATTTCTCTTCATAATTTTAGTAAGGACTGTATGATTTTATGCTAATCTACATTCAGGTATCTGGAGAAGACCATAGTTCCCTATCTCCAATGACAAGGGGGAAAATACAATTAGAAAAACTTATCAAATAATATTTTTTTGAATATTATTGAATAAAAAAAGAAAAGGGGAAGCATCAGCTCTTTACACAGCACCACCTTTAAAACCAATTACAGGGAGATAAAAGTAATCCTCTGCTTGGACAGATAACAGTACTTCTGTGTATTAACAAACCTCACTCTTAATATAGAGGCAGCATAATCCTCCAGAAAAAAAGAAAAATTTAGAGAAGTATGAGTCACACCAGGGCTAGCATTTACTCTCCTGAATAAGAGTTATTTTAAACTCATCAGACTAAAACTTCTACAACTTTTTCAATAAAACATATTAGCCATGGATTTTTATTCAGGAAAATAATAGATATTCTCTCTGTCTTTCTAACTTAGAGCTAGGCAATTTCTTCAGTGCTAATGCAATTTTGCAGAGTAGAAGGGTAACTTGCTTATTTTAGTAACACAAAATTAAACATAATTTGCATATCATAAGAAGGGCCATGCTGGATCATACCAAGGGCCCATCTAGTTCAGCATTTTGTTCACACGGTGGTCAACCAGCTGCATGTCAGAAACCCACAATAAAACATGACTGCAATAGCACCCCCTTACCCATATTCCCCAGCAACTGATGTATATAGGCTTACTACCTCTGACACTGGAGATAGCATGTTGTCATCAGGACTAATAGCCATTGATAACCTTCTCCTCCAGGAATTTATCTAACCCCTTTTAAAGCCATTCAAATTGGTGGCCATCACTATATTTTGTGGTAGCGAATTCCAGAGGTTAACTATGCGTTATGTGAAGAAATGCTTTCTTTTATCTGTCCTTAATCTCTCACTAATCAGCTTCATGGGATGACCCAGGGAGGGGGGGATTGTATTATGAGAGAGGGAGAAAAATGTCTCCCTATCCACTTTCTCTGCACCATGCATAATTTTCTACACTCTATTATTTCTTCCCTTACTCGACTTTTCTCCAACCTAAACAATCCCTGGTGTTGTAACCTTTCCTCAAGTTCCTCCTGAACACCCACTACCCACCCCAGCCATTCCCCTCTGTCAGAGGACAGAGCCGTGTTTGCCTGGGATTTTATCCCATCACCACCATTGCAGGTTTATTAATCACAGAGTTTTTAACGCAAGCCTGCAGCAGGTTTTCTCATAGGTCAAAAGAAGTGAACAGAGAGTGGAGTCTAAAGGCTGAGTTCTATGGGGAGATGTTCTTGTACTATAACTCCCATCACCCCTGACCATTAGCCATTCTAGCTGGGGTTCATGGGAGTGGGAATCCAACAACATCTTGAGGGCTAGAGGTTCTCCACCTCTGTTGTGAATGTAAGGAAGCTGACTGCTAAAAGGATTGGAAATAACATCAAAAGAGCCATGCTGGATCCGATGAAGGGTCCATTTATTTTTATTTATTTATTTATTACATTTCTATAGCCACAGACCCTGCTAGACGTTCCGCAGCCCCGGCCTGAGGCCGGGGCTGCAGAAAAGCCGGGCCATAAGCGAATTCGCTTATGCTGGCTTAAGGCAGGTTTCAGCGCGGCCTGACCCCGGATTCCCCTGTGCATCATCTGGATGCACAGGAGGGAAACCAGGCCTCACACCGTGCTAACGCCTGGTCTAGCAAGGCCCTTGGTCAGGCACAGCTAGCTCAGATCCCATCAGGTTATACCTGAAGTTGGGATTTTTTGGCCCAATGCACATCACTTTGCACTTGCTTACATTGAACTGCATTTGCCATTTTCATGCCCACTCTCCCAGTTTGAAGAGATCCTTTTAGAACTCCTTGCAATCCCATTTTGTTTTAACTACCATAAATAATTTGTTGTCATCAGCAAACTTGGCCACTTCACTGCTCACTCCTAATTCCAGATCATTTATGAATAAGTGGGACCTTTAAGGCCCAGGGGGCGGATGCACAATTTCTCAAGACTCTGAAAATTACACATTTCCCCCCTTCCACACTAATGGTAGCTGCCATTAGCGTGAAAGGAGAAATGTGCAATTGTGGCTGCAGGCAGCTGCTGAGCACTTGCAGTGGCCCAGCTTGTGGGGGCAGGTGGCAGAAGCAGTGGGGCGAGCACTCACCGATTTCACCCATCCCTATCTTAGACCAAGTTACATATTACCAGGTAAAGGGGGATCTAACAGCAGCTTGGTGTGCTATTAGATCCAGCTTTGCTCATGGCAGGGTTGGCAACCTGTGGTCCTCCAGAGATTTTGGCTTACAACTCCAAATACCATTGGCTATGCTAGCTAGGGTTGATGAGAGTTGTAGGCCAAAACATCTGGAGGGCTCCAAGTTGCTTATCCCTGGCTTAAGGAGTTCCGAGTGGTGCAGACTACTTTTGTGAGTGTGCTAGCTGCAACACCTGCTGACAAGAGATCACCTTGCCATAGTTATTCTTCCTTTGGTAACGTCCAGGCTTGATTTGTGGAGTGCAATGCTTTATACATGGGAGCTGCTTCAGAGAAGTATTTGGAAATTTCTGCTGGTCCGCTGAATACAGTGGGCAGTTAATTAACTGGGACCTACTGTAGAAAACATTTATTTATTTATTTATTTATTTATTGCATTTCGATACCACCCAATAGCCAAAGCTATTGTCAAACATAGTTGACCAGCACTTAAAACAGGAGTGGGCAACACGTGGCCCATTGTTGTATGCTGCTACTGTGGTGCTGCTGGTGGTGGCAGGGGCAGCAAAACAACCAGCAGTTCCATGCAGAATTTCAGTAGCAAACAACAATGGTAGTGTAAAAAGGCCAAATGTAGCTTTAACACCTTGGTTTGAAGTTAAATTTGGCCTTCTTAGGCCACTGTTGTAGTTTGCTACCAAAATTTGACAGCAAACTGCCAATTTGATGCTGCTGCCACCAAAATGCAGCAGTGTGTGGCAGCGGGGTTGCAGCCCCTGGAAGATTCTGGAGGGTTGAAATGGACCTTCCTGGCACCTGACATTGCCTACCCATGGCTTAAAAGATCTGTACTAGATCCCAGTTATTTCCAGACACAATTAAAAGTACTCATTTTAACCCATAAATCCCTAAACAGGTTATCAAAAAGACTGCTAATCAAATGCAATTGTTTTTGACATGGGAAAACCATCACTGGATACATTATCTTTGTCAATTTAATGTGGCCAATAATCTATGAGACTGTGTCACCATGTGATGACAGCTGGTATTTGCCAAATCTTAAGAACTAAGAAACTCGCTTGAAAATATAAATACCAACTGTCATTAGCCCAATGAAGGCATGAATTGGGGAACTTTCTCTACCCCACCTTATTTGTAATTCTTAGCACATTTAGCCACAGGTCTACAATGGTGAGGACTGGAAACCATTTTTTTTAAATCAAAGTAGGGTTCTCAGGTCTTCTAACAATAATCTGAAAGCAGAACAATAATTCATTGTCGACCACAACACCAGGGACAACATGCAACCCTAGTTGGTATTCAAGAGTGCCATTCTTCTGCTCAGTTCCAGGGTGAATTTCCTACTTTCCCAAAGATACACATGCAAGATTAACAATCTTACATATTTAAAGAGAGATTTATTATGCACAGCATGACTATGATTATGGTCATGCAGGGTGGAATGGGTTTTCATTTGCAAAAGGAACTGTTTCCAGCTGTGATCAGACTCAAAAAGCATTTGTGAGTGAGAGAGAGAGAGAGAGAGAGAGAGAGAGAGAGAGAGAGAGAGAGAAAGAAATGCAAGTAGACAAGAAAAGGGAACTCCATGAAACTTCAAGAGAAGGAACACACACATTACCTCGTCATCATCTGCATCATATTGTGCATAATGCTGTTCCAAGAGCTCTCTCTGGCGACGTTCCTGTTCTAGGGTCTGGCTAATCAACTGAGCCACTTCGCTTACTTGTCCTGGCTTTTCTCTGCCAATTATAAACCTGAGGAGAACATCAGTGAACAGAAGTCATTTCCCATCTTCTCCTTATCCCACACTAAATGCCCAAATACAGAAAAGGGCTATTTAACAGCTTAAAAACTAACAGATTTATTATGGCGCAAGCATGAAAGCAGCATAACAAATGCCAAAAGGAAATAAATAAATAAATGAAACATGAATACATTGTTTTATTACTATTGTCAGTTTTGGAGTTCCTTAATGACCTAGGATCATGATGTAGCACAAATGCTATGACGAGATTTTCTTGGAGGGATAGTTGATGACCTGATGTGCGCTCCAGTGAGAGGAGGGATCCTCTCCATTTTGGTACGTTCTGCTTTCCCTATAACAGTAGGAGGTAGCAACAGCCAGGGCTTACAAACACAGGGAAGAGAGAAAATGGCATCCCTGCCCCTTTTTGGCAGCACAGTTGTCAGTTCTCAGATAAATTTTGAGGACACTTAGATTTTTGTCCTTCAGGTTATAACACTAATGCATGTGTTTCCCTTAGAGGTTTAGAACTACTTTGAGCTTTATTTAAAAGGATAAATATGTAAAACGCAGTGTCTATAAACCCCTTGATCTCAGATATCTGTGGCTTGATGTAACAAATCAATTGAGGAAAAGTATTTGAAAAGAAAGATTAAATGGTATTACATACCATGGTTTGGATTCAATGGGCCATGCAGGGAGCGTCACACACACATACCCAGTGGAGCTTCCAAGGACCCCCACCTGAAGAGAGGATCCTGTGATATATTTCACACTGGTCTTGAAATGCAAGGGACCTAGGGCAGCCTCCTCCAAGGCAGTGTATGGAGCTGGTGAAAGGGTGGGGTGGAGGAACAAAACCCTGATACAAGTTTGGAAGCAACTGCCCTGTAGAACCTCACCCACCTTTTAAAGTCCTGTTGCCTAGATTCCACCCATTCCACCCAAAATTAGGGAACTAATTTTATATTAACTATGACACTGCAAACCTGTGATGTTCTCATCACAAGGTGCATCACAAGATTCCTGACATATTAAGGCTCCTTGGCATGCAATGCATGCACAGAAGTTTTGCTCTTTCTTTAACTGCATAAATTAACAGACACTCATATGCCATAGGCACAGCCATTTCCCCTTCGTCTCTGTATTTTCTTGAGAACATTTCCTTTGCCTTCATGAAGGCACATGGGTCTGATCGCTATTTTTATTGCTATTAAATTTTGTCGGACTGCAAGTCTTGTGGACATTGGCACATCATGTAATTCAATCAATTATCTGCTAAATCACAAAAGCAAAGGATTATAAAAGTGGGAAGTGTACTTTAGTAAGAGCTATGAAAGGTGGTAGAGGTTTACAGACAAAAACATCTTCTATATCTATACTCTACAGGAGCCTTCCCCCAGCTTGCTGCTCTCTAGATGTGTTGGACTATGACTCCTATCAACACCAGTCAGCATGGCCATCCCCGGCCATTAATTGGCCATGTTGGCTGGGAATGATGGGAGTTGCATTCCATTGCATCTGGAGGGCAGCAGATTGGGGAAGACAGCAATAAAGCCAGTTAGCAAACACCCATATCACAGAGTCATATGTACTAAGCAGCTGGGAATTATTAGGGGGAAATGTTTTTAACTTTCCTTGAAAATTATTCCATACTTTTATTTCATTTATGTCCCCACCTTGCTATAAAGGAACTCGAAGGGGCAAACCGGCGCTACAAGTTCTCCAAAGGCACTTAAGATTCTGCGTCAGCACAAGTTCTCAAGAGCATCCCCTCTGCTGAGTCATTTGTCAGACATGAAGTCATAGAGAGAAGCAGACAGGGATGCAATCTGGCATACGCAAAGTCCCCAATCATGACTTCCGAAGGAGAAAAAAGGGCATTGAAAATGACCTCATCTGAAATGATGCAGAGGCCCAATAACTAGGTACAGAGAACATATAAGGCTAGTAGAAAATCAGCAGAGTGGAATCCATGGAAGTCAACATATTAACCTCTATTAGCACCTGTCCCACAAAGGTCAATCAGATCCTATATCATAAAGTCATGCAAGGGAGATAGAAACCTCACTTATTTCTTCAGTCATACCCCCACACACACCCCACACAGTCTCACTCCCTTTCAATTGCTTCCCTTCCCCTTCTGCTCCTCTGCACCCCAGTCTTCCAAGTGCTAATTCTGCCCACTAACCCAAACAGCCTGCTCTGGGAAATGAGAGATCTGGCCTTTTCTACATGTGAAAAGCCTAGAAAGACAACGCATGAAACTTTCCATGTATAAAGAAGACAACAGGAGCTACCAAAAGCATAAGGCTCTGTTGCTGCTGGCTTTTGACCAACAGATTGGATCTGAATCTGCCCACATTCAATTAAGCAGAGATTTACACAGCTACCTGGCAGGAGTCTACAACAACCCCCCACTACACCTCCCACTATCTCTTCTGGAAAGAGGTAGTTATGTTCCCGAACCTATGTAGCTGTTTCAAATGTCTTTCTGTTCCCACTTGTCAGCACTGTTCTTGGCCACAACCCCTCCAAGATTCAAGCAACCAGGAAGAGCTATGGGGCCAGGGGCACAGAAGGAACCAAGGGCAGTCTTGAAAAGGCTGAGAACTAAAACCAGGACAGCCCAGGCCCCATTCACAGAAGAAACAGTTAGATGAGAAATAAGCTTATCACCTGACCAGCTTGTGTAAATGTGTGGATATTGCATTAAAGTTCTTATATAATAGCTGAAGCTGTCTCTTGAAAAATTGGTCCTTCTGTGAATTAGTCATGTGAATTGGTCTTTATTGATACAATTGAGGGCAAATACATCTGCAGTAGAGCCCCATCCAAATGCACAAAGCATCTGCTCTTCCAGCAGCCTCTTGCTCATATGCAAAAACTTGTTTTGGACTGGGGGCCATCAACATTAAAGACCCATGTGTAACCAGCCTACTAGCATAACCAATACAGTAAAGCAGCTTACACTGGAAATATAAACTTGTATTGGAGGGGAGGAAATTTCTAATATATTTAAATATATTCCAGTTCTGATTATGCAGATAGAAGCCTGCATAAAGGGGGCATAATGTTCTGAATCAATGCCTGAAAGAGTAGTCAGTGAAGCATAAGAACACTTCAATAACCTAGCTAATTATATACTTCCTATTACTGATTCACTAGGACTAGACATGTTCTTTAGTACTGGCAAGACGGTATTAAGAGACATACAGTATGATTAAAGAAAACAGAAAGTATAATAATCTGTGTAGTCACATATTAGAAACATGCAGATGATAGGCAAAGATCACCAGCAAATTTTCTTACGCAAATCCCACTGAAATGGGACTAGTGCTGTGCAATAGTGCTCCCTGATGGATTTTATTTATTTATTTTATTAAGACATTTGTATCCCACTCTATAGCACAAGGATTGCACCCTTTCATATTAGTAGTATGCTAAAATCCAATGTAACATCTCAATGTAGAATTCTCTGGTTAAGAAGTTAGCATTTATTCATTCATTCTGTGGCAGGCCCCATGGCATTGTCTGTGGGCATATGAAGCAAGCACTTTGCTGAAGCTAAGCAAATCTGGATTGGGTCAGAGTCTAGATGGGAGACTGCCTGGGAACCCCATGTGCATCACATCGAGTTCCATGATGGAAGAAAGGTGGGACATAAGTGTTTTAAATAAAACAAACACACACAATAAAAAAATACATTCGTGTATGTATAAAACAACAGAAAAATAGTAGCAGTTAAAAACAAATCACACAATTCAGCAGAACAAATAAAAGAAAACCTTCAGAATAGAGTAATTCCCAATTCTGGTTTTCTCTGTACTGGAAGCTGTGATTCTTAAAGGCTTCCAATAATTTTTAAAATCAAAAATTATCTTGCACTTAAACTGTAAGTTATTTTCAATTGCATATATAAAACTACAATTTTAAATGGGAGATATTTTCAATTGCATACATATGAAGTATCTCTAAAGGGCACAATGGCCTGTATCCATAGGCTCGGAAAGAAGTCTAATTTTGACTTCATAGTTGGCCAGGCAATGAGAAACACATTAAATGAGCATTTCATGGCAACAGAAAACAGGGTTGCTTCAGGGAGCAGCAGTAAAAATTCTGATATAAAGAAGATGCAGAACTCAACAATAGCAATATATGCAACCAATAGAAGTCAGTTAGATTGAGAAGGAGATTTAAGTCTCTCCAGGGGAATATAATTAAATGATGACCTCAGGAAGAATAATGACAAGTTGGATTATTTTAAAATAATATCAACATGATATACTGATGCAGAATGGCTCCGTTTATATGAAGGGCTCTGGAAGGGTGTCTACTTAATGACCAATAACTATCTAAATACTGTCAGCTGGTAATACTTGGAGCTATTAAAGATGCAAAAGGAAAAATGTATGTATATAAAATCTGTGTATATTTTGCACTTTTCAAGAGTGAATTCAATTAGAGTAAATTCCATTACAGAATGTTTTATAGAAAAAAATGAATTCAGCTAAACTAGATAACAAGAACCAGCAGGATGCATTCCTAACATCAGGAGGTAATACATCAGCAATAAATATGGAAAAAGTAGCATGATGAAACCACAGCCATCTGTCATGAGACATTTGTATCAGTCAAAAAAAGTGCTAAAAATTAATACCAAGACAGTGGTGAGGTCATGATGCCCAATTCTGAAAGATGTATAGATCTGGACATGGTGGCTCACCACTCATATCATACAGTATAAATAAATACCTTGGGGGGCGGGGTAAGGAAAAGAATTCCACAAATACAATTGCCAGGAAACTAGGGCTAACTAGCCCTCCTGCTGTGGCAATTGCCCCTGGCATGGGTTTCCATAGTATAGAGCCTTTCCACTTCCTTAAGGCCTTCGTAAATTGGATATGGAATAAATAGAAGGAGCCTTTTATTGTACCGAGCAGAGCACTTGAATTCCCTGATATGCAATGATTTCTTTTTCTGGGGTCCAGCACAGTGGGATATATTCCACCCCACAAATTCTCTAGACCGTGAAAATGTAGCTTCTTGTACCAAATGCAATGTAAGTCATAAGGGCCTTAGTTTACAAATATCACCATTATTAAGCTGAACTGGCAAGTCAGTCAATTTTCATATTGTATTTCTCCCCCTAACGTGCTTCTCTCTGTGTTTTCTTTAGTAAATAGGATATTTTTTTTATTGCATTTGTATACCACCCCATAGCCGAAGCTCTCTGGGCGGTTCACATATTCTATGCTAAAGCTTGTTCACTAATCTTCCTGGGCCTTCCAGTATGCCTTACATTTACTAGCTTTAAAATGCCACTGTCATGTGCCACTAATACGTACTTTAGTGTTTAAGAGCGATGAAAGGAGACTCAGGTTACGATTTCAAAGAATAGTCCTAAATCTCGGAATAACAATGTTGTTTTAACTCTTCTTTATGTCACCCTGAAGCTTTAATAAATTAGGAGCCTGGTGGCAATCAACTGAAGTCTTAGATCAGGGACAACAAGCATGGCACCAAGCTGGAGCCTCCAAGGGCTGTCTGAGTCCTTTTTTCCATGCAGAGAAAAGCACAAAGCTCCACACCTCTCTCTTCATGTAAAAAAGCAAAACAGATGGGGGTAGGAACTAGATGGCATCAGGGAAAGGAGGGGCTTCAGGGTGAGCCCCCACCTCCTGATGTCATCTGGACCGCCAGATTGGTCTAATGGGCAAATCCGTCCCCTGGACCAAAAAAGGTTTGACATCCCTGCCTTAGAAGTCTCAATAACCTGTGTTTTCACAGGTTATGTGAAAATGAAGGCAGAGATAACTCCTTATGGCCAGGATTCCAGTTTATGCCAATGGACAGAGCAGGTGAACCACAGCAGTATGACAGAGTGTGGAGAGATTGGACAGAAGAATCTGCTAGTTGAGAAAAAGGGTTTGTATTCTCACAAACCTCTTTAAAAGGTTGAATTGGGAGACATCTTTCAAGACCTACTTGAATTAAAGTGAAAAGTAGCAGATATTATGAAATGTAATCTCTTCAGAGAGAAAAAAATAATCAAAATCAAAACGTGGGATTTGTGGAGGATAACAGTAAGTGAGAAAGTAAAGCATAATGTTTTAGCAGGCCGCTATATATTTACACAAGAGAAACCTTAATTAATTACTATAATAGTCTAGTTTAAATCTGGGAGATATGTCATTATTTTTATCTTCCTAAAAAGCACCAAATCCTGTTGTAAGAAATATTTCCAGTTAAACAGGCTAAATATTTTAGATTCTTTATTAATTCCATCTAATTTAAAAAAAGTTGAAATGATGTATTTCATGTGGATAAATTTGCCTCAGTTTCCTATGACAAAACAAGAGGAGATGAAAAAGGTAAAAGCCATATTTTTGTTTCTTCACTGTGTCAGCTAAAGACAGTTGAGCTACATTATATCCGGAAGCTACAACGAAGAATCTATTCTAGGTCACCGACTTCCACTGTCATGACCATTCAAAAAATGCTCATGAAACTTGGCAGGAATCAAAGCGACTAAACAGTAGTACCATATAAGCTTTCTAAAGTGATACTGAGTGAATTATTGCAGAAAAAAAGCAGCTGCAATTTAACTGCTTTCAAGACCTTCTGCGTGATTTATCAAATACAATTTCTCATATATGAAATGTCTTTGATCTACACTATTTGGTTAAAAAAAAGAAAAAGGAAGAAATGTTTAAGGAAGCAATTACTAATGACATTGGAAATTATTAATGTCCACAAAACACATCTTTAAAATAAAACTGGTTAACAATGCTAATGGAAACAAATTACTTAAAATTCATTTCAAGTTTTGGCACATAATGTGGAAATGGAAATATAACTATTAACAATACTTGGGTGTTCATGTCTGTCAAACTAGATAGGGAGAATTGCTTACTGATCTTCAGTACCACTTAGTTGGTGGTTACACTTGGAAACATTGTACTTCCACTGGCAGAATGGCCCAAGCCCACTACATTTTGGGAAACTGAAAGTCAAGCAGTGTTGTACCAATAGTGGTAATCAGATAGCAAGAACAAACCTTTTCCTCTACAATTAAGTAGGTCATTAAAAGCATTTATTAAAGAGCCAACATCTCCCCACTACCTACAGCTGTGGAGAAGAAAGGAATAATATTCCAGATGTTTTGCCTCAGTATATCCCAAGGCCCTTGTAAGAATAGATACGCGATGACTAAGGATAGAGCCTTTTCTATGTTGGCACTTGCTCATGGGATACCCTCCACAGGCACAGTCGTATGGCGCCAACTTTTAAGCACCAGGTTAAAATGGTTTAATTCTCCTGGGTATTTCCTTGAACATTTGATAACTTACCTAGATCATGGAGCCCTTTGAGCTGTTTTCTAGGTGTTATTATCAAGACCCCAGACCACATTGGGAAATTCTACTTGCAATCATGTGAATGTGAATAGTTTCCTGTTCAGACCTTGATGCTCAATGTGTCAAAGTCAGAACTGAGGGGGTGTTAGCAGTGTGCACTGAGACATACGTTGTGAGGCCAGCATGTGTGGCCCTGTGGCCCTACTCACTGGGATATCCTGTTCAGGGTTAATGCCCAAACAGGGCTTTGGATACTGATGACATGGCTATAAACTACTCTGAACCTATGGGATATGAAGGTTATAAACATAATTAATGAAAAAATGAATGATCTGTTGTATTTCTCTTGGTATGTTCCTGTCATGGGCTGGGCCCACCGTCCCTTTAAGAAAACATCTTTACTTTGTCCCAGGGAGAAGGAGACGGGTTTCATTGTGTCCAGAAGGGAGTAGCAAGCTAAATGCCAAGGCCACGCTTTTGCGAGAAGCGCCTGGCATCTGATAACGCCTCCCCGGGCTGGTACCGGGAGAAAGTAACAAGTTGCAGCTGTGCAATGTCTGAGAGCACCCCCCTCCCTTCGGGTGAGGTGCGGGTTGCTAGGGGGTTTCAATTGGTCAGGGTGGGTCTAGTGACCAAGGGGGTCCCAGAAAGAGATAAAAGCTTGGGCACCCAAGGGTCCGCTCTCTTTCCTGTGGGTGTCAGGAGTCCAGTGTGTGCGTGGCGAGCAGGAGCATCCAGGTCGAGCTGGCTGGATGGCAGAAGCCCCACGTGACCGCTGAGGGAAGGAGTTGGTTCGAGCAGCGGATAGCTGAGTCCAAGTGAGCAACAGAGGTTGAGTCGCAGTGTTAAGTGTTTGTTATGTTTTAGAATAGGTTTGGGTACAAGAGGTCAAGGGACCCTGCCGGATTTACGGCTGGTGGGTGGTTAGTGGGGAGAGAGTGCGAATCCAATTAGTTTGAGTGTGTAAAGGGGAAGGGGGAGTTATTAGTCCCTGCTGTCCGGAATGTGTCATTCCTTTGTCCGTGTTTTCCCCCCAAACCTCTTACGTGTCACCTTAATGTGTGGACCCTTAAGGAAGTGTATTTGTGTGAAGAATAAAAGTGTTTGGTCCCTAACTCCTGTGTGGTGTCGTTCCTTGAGAACCTAGACTCCCAAAGGGTTAAAAGCAGCAGTGAAGGGGCGTGTGTCTGGGCTGGTCGAGCCAAACCTCACCCCCTTGTCCGGCTGGGGAACCGCTGAGTTAAGCCTTGCGGTTTCACAGTTTTGCTGGTAGGTTTCAATTTTAAGTTGTTTTTATTCTGTGGGAGCTACCTTAAAGGCTTTTTTAAGCAGAAAGGTAAATATACGTATTATAAATAAATAAATAAACCCAAGCAGTTCAAAAAGCAAATTACAGATCCCTTCTCCATTAACCTCACTGGTTTCAGTGCTTTCTGATGAGGTGTGACATCATGCCAACAATGTAAGAGGACTCATTTTGGCTGTTAGGATGAAGAAAGGAAATTCACACAAAAGGCTCTACCAGAATAAATAGCATGTAATGTTAATATTCATAAAATGAGGGTGTGAGGAAATTTGAGTGAAGTCTGTGTTTCCAAGATGAATATTTTTGAAAGAAGATCCAGACTGGCTCTTAAACATGACTGCCTAATTCTGACATTAACTTATGTGGTCAGTTTTATTGAGAAACCTCAGCATTTTTAAGATGACTACTAGTGACAGTCTAAAAGCTTACAGAACTTTGTGCCTCATAAAATGAAAACAATCAGAAACTAGTGATCCTTATATTAAGTACATTTGACAATATGAAGAAACATCCAACAGAATGACATACAGAATTCTCTGGGGGAACCAATCTGATATCTTCATGGAATCTGATATCTTCATGGAAAAAATCTGTACAGCACCATGTACATTGATGGTGCTATATAAATAAATAATAATAAATAATAATAAAAAGCCCTTTGAGAAACTGCTGGGCACCTCTTGTGTATTTTCCTGCCCTTGTCCTCCCCCTGAGCCTTTTCAGTTCCTCTGTAAATGAAAGTGATCTACTGTGGCTATCAGCATTATGATCAAACACATGTTTTCAATCTATTTACTTACAATCGGGTATTTGTATTATCAAATAATATCACAGATGCACCAGATGTAAAATGTTCTCCATAAGGATTTCTCAAGGTTACCTGACTTTTCCTTTGGTATTTCTGAGAACAGTCGCAGCAAAATTTTGTGTGACACCGACCAGACTGATCCCATCTACTTCTACAATTTGGTCGTTTACTTGGATCCTTTCAGGGAAAATAAAAAGAATGGACAACGTCTAAGTAATAGATATTCAAGCAAAACATAAAAAGTCAGCAGTATTTTTTTTAATGCTATTTGGAAACAATAAATGATTAAGTCAACAACATACAGATGACTTCCTTCAATTTGCTTAAGATGCATGGGTTGCTCCTGCATTTTTTCAGGGCAAAAATTACCTTCTGAATTCAAGACTCACATTTTTGAACTAGTGCTCCACTTTTACGATGGGGAATAAGTACATAGAATCAATTAAAACTGTGGCAAGCCTATTAAAAATGGCTGTATGAACCTTAAACCACTAAATCAGGGATGAGGACCCCCCTGGCCTTCCAGAAGTTGTTGGTCTACAACCTGACTGTTATCATTCCTGACTGTTAACTATGATAGCTGGGGTTGATGGAATCCAACAACATCAGGAGGACTACAAGTTTCCGTCTTCTGCAACAAATAAAGAAACAAGTAAAAATTCAAAATTTGTTGTTGTGCATGTAGGGGTAAAAACTGGGGATCAAAAGCCATGCAAAAAAAGGGTGTATTGGAAGCAGAGGTTTCTACAGTTTTGTCAGGAATTGCTTGCGGCTAGACAGCACAACCAGTTCCATCCATCTAAGCAATTCTCCGTGCCATGCGGCAAGCCACCTTTCAAGCAAAAGACATTTTGAGCAAGTGAAAAGTCCCGCTGGACATGCCTAAAAGAGCTCCCTTATGTCTTCAGTTCTTTGCCACAGTTGATGATGATACCAATAACAATTTCTGTTTCTTAAGAAAGCATGGCACTGTAGAATGTAAAAACATATAGAATAAATAAGAACAAAACCCTGCTTTCAGTCTTAGAATCTAAATACACTTGAGGAAAAGATAAGGGAAGACAATGCAAAAGAAAGATATGGCTTCATATATTTCTTAAAGAGGAGGGACTGGATTACAAATATCTGGGGGCCATGAACGCCAAAGGTGAAGTGCTGCCAAAGAAAAGGGCCCAAGGCATGAGGCACTGGGTTGTAGCCAATGTTAGTTTAATTTAAGTCCCATCCATTTCAATGGGTCTGCTCTAAGGACTATAACATTGGATACAACCCATTAGTTGCAAATTTTGGTCTAACAGATTAATACCAGAGGAATGCAGGGTTCTAGTAAGAGTATGAAGAGAAATTAAAGAGAAAATATAAGCAGTAACATCAGAGTGGAAGCCTTTAAAAATTGGAAGTGAAATTTTAAAATGAACATGGTGAGGGAAGCAAAGCCAATGCAGAGAGAAAGGAAGAGGAGGAATACAATCATACTGATGAGCAAGAAAGATGAAATGAGCCACAGAGCGAAGATAAGAATAAAGCTAGTAACCTCCTTGTGATTTTAAATGAAATATGAAATGCTCTGGATGTTGGATTCTGTACTTGGTACTAAAGTTTGCATCTGAGCAGCAATCTGTAAAAATGATCTCTTTCTTGGTTTATACTAGGATTAAACATATATTTTACACTCGCTTTATTATCAACTAAGTATAAATAATGCAAAAGATGTGGCAAAAATGTACAGGATAGAAGTTACATAGTCTTTGTCCAGATGACTTATCATCAAAATAGATCGGAGCTCCTATATTAAAGACGGTGGACACTATTAAAAAAGAAGAAAAGAGGGGCTATTTACAAATATGGGAACAGTAGAAAGCAGTCAGGGTGCTCTTTGAACTTTTTGCCACAGTAGTTCTGGCTAGGAGAAAATGTGACCTGTCACTTCAGCTGTTGGGGACGCAGCTGCACAAGCTCTGAGAATGTGCACATGGTTCATTTCCAGACATCTATATAGGGAAACCCAAATAAAATTCAGTGCTGCATGCAGCAAGCTTGCATTAAAGGTAATGTTAAATTAAACTGCATTATTACATGGCATTAAAAGTGATATTAAAATAGTTAATCCAGGTGCATAAATCTGCATTATACATAGCGTCTAATATGAAGCAACAATATGAAGCTCATCAAACCTTAAAAGTACTTTGAATTTGTATAGTGTGGATTTCCCCACCCTGGTACCCTTCAGCTGTATTGGGACTGCAACTTCCATCATTCCCAGACATTATCTTGAAAATTTTACAGTAACCCAGCACGACAGGAAAGTATTATCATCACCACAAGTGGTGCAGTGATCCTGCACTTGGTTCCTTGTAGTCTGGTTCATGCCTTGAGGAAGAGGGAGATGTTTTAGAAGGGAGGAAAACATGACAACTTCCTTTCCCTCTCGCAAGGTCTTCCCCTGCTGTACCAAAGAACCAGGTAGCATGGATCCTGGGGATGTGCCACCAGTCTGAGAACCCTGGATTAGATTAATAAACATGGTAGAAGGCAGCTTCCTATGTTCCTATAGCACTAAAAGGGCTCAAGTTTGGTGTGTGTATGTGTGTCAGGTATAGGTTTCCCATTTGTAGTTAGATTTTATTAGAACTAGTTTGAAATGTCAGAATCTGTGCAAACTTATCTCTGTCAAGAGTTCTCAGGGAGAGAAGGGAGTAGCTTCACACACACACCCCTCCCTCAACCTTGAGGCTATAAGATTTCTCTGGGAAACATGCAGAGTGTTTAGAAAGGTTGGGGCCCTTGTTGAAGGAGTCACTCAGATTATAGCGTCACCTTGGTGGGCTGAGCAGTGCCGCCCTGTTTGGACAGGGGCATGTCTTACAGGCTGGAGCCCCTGTCTGTCAAGTGGTTTTGAACAGGCCCACACCTCCCTTTATAAGCTGGAGCAAAGGCAAGATGCCTTTGCGAGGATCATCTTTCGACTCATGGCCCGAAATCCCTCTCTGTTTGGATGTTTGGATCCATCTCCGTTTGGGACTTTGAAAGCACTCTGTACATGGAATCTCTTCCATTCGGACTTTGGATTATGAAGGACTGTGCCATGAAAAGTACTCTGAGGCTTTTCATAGACTTGAACTCTCATTTGTTGTGGATTGTGTTTGTTCATCAACCGCTCAGTGTAAGGGTAGACTGGAGTTGATTTTTAGTGTTGGACATTTTCTCTGCAGACTCAGGTGGCAGGGAGTTCCCTGTGCTAAAGCAGCAGCACGGGACCTTCCCTGTGATCTTGTTTAGGCTGTGGCCATGTTTCCTGAGTTACCAACGAATGATCCACATTTGGACTACCTCCCTAGACATGGTTGGTTAAGACTTTCAAGAATTTTCCATTGTGATTGCCTGAAGAATGGTATCAGGAATCTTTCCCCTCCTTTGGTCAGGTTTGGAACGTGGTTTTGGAACTGCTGAGATGGCAACAGGGAAACCAGATTGTTATTGTAGTGAGTAGCATTTTGACTGTACATTATCTTGGAGTCTAAAGCTTTCTGACCATAACTCAGCTTTAAGTATTTCTGAAGTGTGTAACCATTAAGCTTAAGTCTCACTGATGTGGAAGTCCCTTCTAAGTTTGCAAGAACACGTGAATGCTGGAGGGAACGGGAAACAGGACGATGTGTGGGTGTGTTCTGGAGAGTGAGAAAGCTGTCCTTTTTTCTTTCTTTCCTCCTTAAACATCCCTGTATAGTGCAGGCAAGGAAGTGTTTTAACTTTATAGCACAGATCCCACCATCCCTAATCCTGTCTCCCAGGATAGTTATTATAAACTGTTTGGACCCGTGAGAAGGCCAATTTCCTCTACTCATCCCTTCTAGCCACCTCCTCACTTTCCTATAAACTCAGCATTCCGTACAGCAGAGTTAGGGAATCTCTGGCCCTTAGCACTCCAACTTCAATCAGCCCCAGCCAGCATGGCCAACGATTAGGAAGGATGAAAGTTGGAGTCCAACAGCATCTGGTGGGATACAGGTTCTTCACCCCTGACATATGGTTTGGAATCTCTCCTGGGGCTTGTGGGGTCTTTTTTTAAAAAAATATATTTTAATTTATAAACATGCATTTGTATGTACATAGGGAGACACTGGAGCATGTAGAATGTTTAGGTGACCCCGTTTCACTTCCAAACTCATAGGCACTAAGCCACCTGAGGGATTGATAATGCAGATGTAGGGCTGAGGCTGAGACTCGGAGAGGGCTGGCCTGCACAATGAAATAACATAAGGTTGTTTGTTTAAGCCAGGGTAGGCTACAGCGCATGTCAGTGCAGGTGGGCGGCTATTATGAATATTCAAGCCGCAGTTGCAGATTGTCGTGTTGGCTGAACCCTCGCTTAACCAACAAACTGCACAACCCCAGCTGCCAGGTTTGGATGTAACAACAACTCACAACATGAATATTCAAAAACTGCCCAGCATGCACCGGCACATGCTGCTGCCCACTGTGACTTAAATAAGCTATGGTGGGCTGCCATGATCATGCAAACTGGGTCAGAAACTTGCCTAGTGCCATTTAGTGAGCTCACAGCAGAGGTGAGAGGGGAAAGTCAGCTACATCAAATTCTCTACCTTCATATTCAAGTCAAAGTATTTAAACTGGGCAGTCTTCTCTGAACATTAGTATACAGAGCAAGTATGCCCATGGTTACAGAATCATGTGTTCAGCAAATATATGCAGTACAAAATAATTGACTTGACTCAGCAGCCTAACATATCAGCTCACATTACTGCTTGCAGTTTGGGAAATAATGTTCCAGCCCATTAAAATGTCCCCTGAGAAGAATGTCCCCCTAAGAACTGATTTGGCAGACCCAAAGATTATGTTTAACAGAACAAAAACAAACAAGCCAACACACTTCATGTGCCGTGAGTTTGATAAACAGAAAATATGTGCAACCATTACTAAGTGGTATAATTGCAATAACCACATTAGCACCCATCATTTGTGAATTGACACCTGTATTCTAAGATAAAGTTAACTTAAGAAGTTTCATAGGAGGAAAGCTTCCCATCCTCTCTCCCCATTACACCCCCCGAAAAGCTCCTCGAGGCAGGAGAAGGATTGTTCCAAACCCTGCTTGGATTCCCATCCCACATTGTTCAAGAGGGTTCTCTGACCCTCTGGAGAGGTTTTTTCGGATCACAGGTGATTGCAAGAGGGGTAGGGGAAATATTCTCCTCATGAAATTCTCCATGAACTTCCTTTAGTTATCCTAGAAACCAAACCATGGTTTATTGGTTGATTTGAAACACCCAGAAATCTAAAGATGCAACTATTATTAAATGGCATAATTGCAATAATCACATTACCACCTCTTCCTTTCGGAACTATATGTCAATCAAACAGGAGATTGTAAAATCGATCTGACAATGACATTTATCTTCCATATGCCCCCACAACAGTAAAGTCACTTGGTTTGAGTGCTCTAGTTTTTTAAACTATTCCTTGCCTATGGCAGGTTGTGCCTTATTCACTTCTAACACTGTTTCTGGTACTCTACAATCTGAATAATGTGGTTCATTTGTAAGAGGGTTAATTTGTGCACAATATTGCTTTAGGGCAGGGAGCTGGACTGGATGACTTTCATGTGCCTTTGAGCCCTATAATTTTGTGTAATAGAAATCAGCAGACAAACAAGTAATTGCAATCCACGTTTTGTTGTTGCTGCATTCTCTCATCGCTATTGTTTTCCCTCCTAGTCAAGAATTCATCTCTCCATCTTTTATTTTAATCTTTTGAGGCTAAGTGTTGTATACTGGGATGTTGCCCATCTAATGTCATATGTAAGTTTTATCAATTTATTAAGTTATGCATGTTAAGGATGCTATCAGAAATATACCGTCCAATAATAATAATAATAATTTATTTCTTACCCGCCTCTCCAGCTGGATCGAGGCAGGGAACTACATCAAGCATAAAATATATAAAATACTGATTTAAAACATGGTATACAGTGTTTAAAAACATCCTAAAAGCATCCTAAAAACATACTAAAAATATCCTAAAATTCCTAAAATTCTACTGGATAGTCCAAGGGAATATGGTCACACTATATTTATGCAGATCTATGTATTTTGGCATTAAAAACTGGTAGTCTCTTATCTACCCCTAATATATTTCCATCCTACAGAATGTTTGTTGTTGCTATGCATGAAATACATTGTTTTCACATAAAGTGAGTAATTAGGGAGGGAGGGAGGTGCCACTAGAGCCGTCAGGAACTAGCGGCCATACGCCGCTCGTTCCTGATTTACAGTATTTGTAGATTTTGAGCAAGCTTACAATTATAGTTAATTTATTTTTATCTAACATTTTGAAATTCAGTTCTTCAATATGCAGACATTTTTTAACAATTATTAAAATAAGATAGATGTTTTTACAAACTACAAAATGAAATATTCCATCTTTCTTGTCAAATTTAAGGAATTCCTTTTTACTATTTTTGTCCTGAATTATTGTGTATAAAAGAAACAAGATAACACTCCGCATCCTAACACTGGGCACCGTCCACCAGGAAGGTCTCCTCTGCAAGTCCCACTAAAATGAATAGCAGCTTCAAAATAAATGGTAGTGGTCTTATGAAACTTCTGTTCATTTCAATGGGACTTGAGCAATAGAGTTTCCCAGTAGATTGTGCTCAACATCATCTGTGCTGATTATATAATTATTAAAACCAGAGAGTAAGAATACTCTTTAAACTTGTTTTCGAACTGTGTCATAAGCCATCATTCACTTTGAGCATTGAGAATGCTTAAGAGGAACCTAAAGACAAAGAACCATCACTAAAAAACAATTCAGAATTAAATTTCAGAGAGTTATTTTCAGTCCTGCTTTCCTACTTGTTAATGCCTCCCTCCTGTTTGACTCATTTTTGGAAATATGTTGCATGGCTTGGCATCATCTCCTCTAACTATTTTTTTATAGGCTCTGAATAAGGGAGATATTTTCATGCCCAAGTACGCCCAGGCAGCTAAAATCTAATTATATCGCTACTCTTGGAGGTGGGGGCGAAACATTTTAAGAGAGTCACAGCTTTAAAAAGAAAAATGGTTGCATTTTATCTTTAGCTGAATAGCTGAAATTTACTGTAATTTTCCAATCCTTACAGATACAGGAAAGCATTTATTCAGGAGAAGATTGAATATATTCAATGGCTGTGCTTGAGGTAAAAGTTACAGAATCAGGTCTTTAACGTAAGAAATTAAATTTCGAGTTCCAATACATTAGTCAGTATGTGGGCGTAATTCATCTCTTGTATTACAGGAAACAACATTCAAAAAGAGATCTTGCTTATAACATTCATTCTGTTCTGTATGAAAAGCACACATCTTGGGCATGATTCCAGCCCATTCTGGACACAACACTGGTACTGCAAGGATCCCTTTCCCCTCCTACAGGCACACATGGGTACACATGAAGGCAGTGTGATGAGCCACCGCGAGATCCATTCATGCCTCCCATGTCCTCATTCAGGCCTCCTCCTCTACTTAGTACAACTTCTTTCAAGATGAAAGGGGAGGCTTGATGGGGATGTGGGAGGCACAAATAGGTTTCCCATTCCCATAATAGCCTCTCATGCTGTCTGTATGCACAAATAGATGAGAAAGGGGGGAACTCGGGTCTACATACCCCTATCCAGAGCTTACAGACTTATTGTGCTGCACTTGTGGTGTACTAGGCCCATGCTCCTTTGGCATTTTTCTGGAATTGGGGAACACAATGACTAGGTTGTTGTTGTTGTTGTTGTTGTTTTGCCTGGCATACTACAAATCTGTGGGGAAGTGTGTGTAGCAGCCTTACAATTTAGCCTATTTAGATCTAGATATCTGTATCATGCTTGGGTCGCAATAATTCACACACTGATGAGATATAAAAATGGCCAGTTGCAGATTTAGTCAAAAATATTCTGGTTACTATTGGAAAATAGCCTAACAATGTTGATATTCCAGTGATGGAATCTTCATATATATCTTTCCCCACACAGGTTTCAATGAACCATCAATAACCACAGAATCGTATGCTGTTTCACTGCTTTCTATTATAAAATATTGCCAAAGCAAGTTTTTGGGGGGAGGGTGATGGATGGAGAGGTAATGCAGCCTGCACATTTTAAGATTACTGCTTTGAGTTTACTCTAGATTTGATTCTATAAGAACTTCAATTTCCTTAGCCGTAACAGAAAGGCCTGTATAAGTCAAGTAGCATTTTACTTCAAATCACACTTTCACCCATAAAAATATATTTCTGGTGAGTAACCTGGAAACATACGACAATTTCCCCCGCAAGCCTTCCAAATTCTGAAGATAAGGCAACAATGCAAGGCCACCAATAGATAAATACTGTCATATCCTTTCAAACAGAACTGTTAATATTTTGTCTCAAAAGTACAGAGTCTGCCCACAGAGATCTTCCAAAGCAAGCAAAACTTTATTTGAACATGAAAGCTACAGAATGCTAACAACTAGTTCAGGAAGTAGGAATAGAACTGATAGTAATTAAATTTTCCAGTAAGGAAAAGGGAGCCAATTATTTCAACAATTATACAGAAGTTTGCTATAGACATATATAAACTAGAAAACATACAAATAAATTAACTGAGTGCACTAAACATTCATACACAGCAAATAAAGCTCTGAATAATTTTAATGTATAGTGAAAAGAAAAGGCTTTTGTTAATTCTGAAATGCTGCAGCTATAATTCAAATTAAGATCGCATTACACCTTCAAAAAAATAAAATAATAATTTGTTTTTCAATTTTCAAATAGTTTTGCTGCATCAAATCTTCAGAAGAGGGAATGTTTCTATACCTAAAATCATTAAAATCCCATAACCAAGACTCAAACTGGGAAGCAAATGTATTTTTCTGTCCAATAATTCTCAATTTATTTTTACAAAGGGAACTTTCCTATATCATTCCAATACTGCAGGGGTGCAAAACCTCAATCCCAGGAGCCAAATCCAGGCTTCCAAGGGTCCCTAGGTAGGGGGACCATATGAGGAGGAAAAGGGCTCCTGTATCTTTAACAGTTGTACTGAAAAGGGAATTTCAGCAGGTGCTATTTGTATGCATGCAACACCTGGTGAAATTCCCTCTTCATCACAACAGTTAAAGCTGCAAGAGACCTGCCCTCTTTTGTATCTGTTCAAGAGGGCAGGGACCTGCATGCATACAAATTACACCTGCTGAAATTCCCTTTTCTATATAACAGAGATACAGAAGCCCTGCCCTCCTTTTCATATGGTCACCCTATCCCTAGGTGGCTATGCCCTTCCTCTTTCACCCCACCCACTACTTGAATACAGCCCCTGAGAGCTTCTACACCCCTGCAATACTGTGTTTGCCCAGGAAATCTCTTACCAGACAGCCAATGTGATATAGTGGTTAGAGTGCAGGACTACATTCAGGAGACCCAGGTTCCAGTCTCCACTTGGCCATGAAGCTCACTGGGTGACTTTGGTCCAGTCACTGACTCTAAAGCTAATCTTCCTTACAGGGTTGTTGTAAGGTTAAGATGGAGAGGAGGAGGAGCATTTAACCCACTTTAATTCCCTCCAAATGGGAAAAGGGTGGAATATAAATTTAATAACACAAATAAATACTAGAATCACTGTAAGATCAAAATTCATTTTCCTCAGTGGCTCCTTGCATTGAGCAAGCAATAGTTAGTTACTTCATTTCCACAAAGGAGATAGCTCAGTCAGTAGAATGGGGATACACAGTGATTTTTGTGAATGGGCAACCAACAGGCATTCTAGCATGTTTACTCCTTAGATTTTGAAAATGATTTAGTCCTGACTTTGTTGTCTGTTGATATTTCAGCCTTTGATACTTAGGCTGCTCTCTTAAGAACGTAGTGGGATTTACTCCTGAGTAAACATGCCTAGGACTGTTAAAACCTTCATTTTTAACTTACCAGAGGTCCCCTGCTTGGGCCTTTTACAGCTGCCATGCATTCTAGGACCATGTTTACATCAACCCATTGCCATCTGTTTACCTTGAAATTTGCTCTGCCTCTAGACCCACCTGATACCCTGTGACTATGTGTGCACTTATCTTTCATCCATCATTTAGCTCCAGACCAAATGCTATGAACAAAATTTGATCGCTCATGCTCCAGCTTGCATTCTTCAAATCCTGGAGTCTGAGATATGACCATAGTCACTTTGGGAACTGTTGCATCACAAGAAGACTATTGTCTCTTGGGAATAAAAGGCCTCTCTGGTTGAATCTCAGCACAGATTTCAGTCTGTACTGAAATCCAGAAGAATTGCGAGGCTGGAAAGGTTGTTCTTCAAGGATGCAGCTTTACAGTTCTTTTCTCATCTTTGAGCCAGCTCATCTAATGATGCCATTTTCTGAATATAGCAAAGAATCAAAGAACAACACTCTGTGAGAACTGTGAGACTATTCCCCAGTTCAAGGACGTTTTTACTTTTTAGACGTACACAGTAGAAATATGGAAACTTCAGCCTCCAAGATTTTAAATAAGCCTTTTTGGGTAAACAATTTAATCAGGAACTGTATTTTAAAACTAATACAATTTATAATCACAATCGCATATTGAACGTTTACTTACCTGCCATCCCTTTCTGCTGCCCCACCTTCTGTTACAGTTTTGACAAATATGCCCAGTTTCTCAAGACCTGCATCTGCTCCAACTCCCATTCCAATAATGCTGATACCAAGTCCATCTTCATCTGAGTAGATAAATTAAAGGAGAATAAATTTGATCAGATTTTTCCCCACTTAGAGGACTATGTTTTCAATCCTGTTCTCTTTCTGTTGAGTAAAATCTTCCACAAAATTTTAGTTTATGGTATGCATGCAAAAACAGAGACATTGCCATTCTACGGAAAGTTCTCTCTAATCCCTATAAAGTTAAGCAAGTTCTACCAATTTCAATGGGCGAATTTCCTCAGGCCCAATCATCAAGGAGAAAGAAGGCATGTGTTGCTCTTTCTACTATAGTTGCTAGTAAGAGCTCCTTTGTCCACAGGAATTACAACCCACAAACTAATGTTAACAGAGATCAATACACAACTAAAGCAGCTGTTCTCAATAAGGGGAATGTAAAAAGTGCATTAAAGATCAGGATCTGATCAAACACACACACCTGGTTCTGCATGCCCAACAGAATGTTGAACTCATGTTTCTCAGAGCAGCCCTCCATGCCTCTTGGCAAATCTCTAAACTAAGGGGGGGTGCTTAAAGATGGACCTGCTGGATTAAACCAGAAGCCTATGTAATCCAGCATTCAGTTCACACAGTGGCCAACGAGATGCTTGTGGGAAACCCACAAGCAGGACTTGAGTCCAATAGCATCACCACCCACTCTTGTTTCCCAGCAACTGGTATACATAGGCATACCATCTCTGATAACATACAGCCATTGTGACTGGTAGCCACTGATAGCTTTTTTGTTGTTGTTTATTCGTTCAGTCATTTGCGACTCTTCGTGACTTCATGGACCAGCCCACGCCAGAGCTTTCTGTCGGCCGTTGCCACCCCTAGCTCCCCCAAGGTCAAGTCTGTCACCTCCACAATATCATCCATCCATCTTGCCCTTGGTCGGCCCCTCTTCCTTTTGCCTTCCACTTTTCCTAGCATCAGCCTCTTCTCCAGGGTATCCTGTCTTCTCATTATGTGGCCAAAGTACTTCAGTTTTGCCTTTAATACCATTCCCTCAAGTGAGCAGTCTGGCTTTATTTCCTGGAGTATGGACTGGTTTGATCTTCTTGCAGTCCAAGGCACTCTCAGAATTTTCCTCCAACACCACAGTTCAAAAGCATCTGTCTTCCTTCGCTCAGCTTTCCTTATGGTCCAGCTCTCGTAGCCATAGGTTACTACAGGGAATACCATTGCTTTAAATATGCGGACCTTTGTTGTCAGTGTGGTGTCTCTGCTCTTAACTATTTTATCAAGATTTGTCATTGCTCTCCTCCCAAGAAGTAAACGTCTTCTGATTTCCTGGCTGCAGTCAGCATCTGCAGTAATCTTTGCGCCCAGAAATACAAAATCTGTCACTGCCTCCACGTTTTCTCCCTCTATTTGATAGCTTTATCCTCTATGAATATGTCTAATCTCCTTATAAAGGCATCTAAGAGGACTTTCATATTGGGGGTGGGATTGCGTTTCCTTACCATGGCTCTCTTCCTGGTTCTCTTTCATGTTTGAAATTAGAAGAATTACATGGAGAAGAGAGCAGTGACCATGTGGCCTGTACATTTCAATGGGACAACACCCTCTAGTAGCCATTTTATAGCGCAACCTCCCCTGCACATGGCAGGAAATCCTGACAAACCCGACATATCTCAAGAGAGTCGGGTTTTTTGAGGTTAATTTTGTGACGTTAGAACTGATAAAAGAAGCAGGAGATGCACAGGAAGCTGATGGCAGTGTCAAAATGACCCACGAACATCCAAGAGTGGCCAGTAACGAGCGTGATATAAATCACTTGTTTAAAGAAGCCCCAAGTTGGTGGCCATCACCATGTCTTGTAGAAGCGATTTCCATAGTTTAACCATGCACTGCGTAAAAAAGCACTTATTTTTGTGTGTCCTAAATCTCCCACCATTCAGTTTCAGTGGATGGTCCCGGGTTTTAGGATTTTTTCCTATCCACTCGCTTCAAAATTTCACACACCTCTATCACGCTTCTTTGAAATCTGCACATCATCTTTTACCACACCCTTAACTCCCTTGTCATCCAACAGCCAAATCATCTCCATATCCAGTTTGTTGCTTCTGATGTATTTAAATTTTTGGTCTTAATGTTATTCACAACATGCTCAACAAATCCCTTCCCCCCCTTTTTTTTCTTTTCTTTTTGCATCCCTTATTGTCTGCTTGAATTTCTTTTCCCAAAATGTGTGTTCAGGCCATTGTCTGTGATCCAGCACACAAATATGATTATCGAAGTCCCAGCAGCCAAAGAACAGATGGTTATCTCCATCTCCCATCAACATTTTAGTAAAGTGCTATAATTCTACTACATATCTGAGCAGCACTTTCTATATTTAAAAAGCCCTGCAGCACAGCATTTGTAGACTGCATACCTTTTTCAAGCTCTGCTGGGAAAAGCTCAAGCTTTTCTACACGTTTTTCTAGTTCGTACTCAGCTGATGCAGCCACTGGGTCAACTTCATCATTTCTCCTGTCATAGTCTTCGTTAGAGTATGTGTTGAAAACCTGAAAAACGGTAATAGTAAGAATCAATTAAACTCCAGAAATCCACTAATAAAACCTACTACTAAGCTAGGGGAAGGTTTAGGCCATTCCTGCCCTAATTGCAGGCTTCATGAAAGATCTGGATGGACACTGTGGAAAACAGCATACTAGACTAGATGGCTCTTTGATTTCATCTAGCAAGCCTCTCACATTCTTAAAAAAAATAACTGATGTACACATATATTTGTATATCTTTTTGTATGATATTATGAGTTATACTGAGGGTTTTATTATTATTTTGGTCATCTACAGCAGGGGTGGGCAGACTTCAAGCTTATAGGATCTGCCTTATTAGTTTGTTTATTTTACGTTTTAGACTAACAACTGGAGTTCTCTGGGTAATGTACAAGTAAATTATAAACATAAATGCAACAATAAACAATGGTTACAATAGCATATAATAAAACCAAAAGAAATCCATAGGTGGGAACCCTGCAGGAACATGCGCAGTAGGACGGTAGGAGGGGTTCCCGCCTAAAATAACTTTAGCTTTGGAAGGTTTTCTGGTTTGAGGCTCTGCGCAGGCCCAGATCCCTTATGTGTGATGCACATAGACCACGACGAAGAAACAATGGTTACAACAGCATACAATAAAAGCAAAAGAAATCCAGCAGCAAAGGGAAAAACAATGCAGCACATAAAACAAAAGTAAAAACAGTAGGAAAAGAAAACAGCGTGGCGATGCAAAATTACTAAAAACAGTTCTTAAGAGCTAGAACCAGGAAGTCCACCAACTGGAGCCAAATGCAAAATTGGGGCTTGGAGGTGGGGTGGAGATGTCTTTAGTATTAAAGATCAGGGTGGCTTTAGGCTCATTCTCAGCCCAGGAATTTGTTTTCAGTATTAGAAATGAGCTCACAGTTCTTTCCCACAAAACTCCATTCCAGGTTTCCCCCCAAGCTTTCTTCATTTCAGCCACCTAATTTAAAGGGGAGGAAGACCCTTTTTGTTTTTGCTGTGGGAATGAGAACTCTTGCTGATCTAGTGATGTACTAGTATGTCCCAACATACCTTCTGCCCTCCCTTGATTTAAAGCACCCAGTCATCTGTTAAAGATTCAGGATCGTATTTCTGCATAAAGCAGACCTACTTCCTAACCTGCATAGTTATGAATTGCAATACATATTCTAGAAAGATCATCATTCTGTTCCTTTTAATAATTAAAAGCAGTACGGTTCAAGCCTGAAAAAGAGCACTATCTTGACATTAAAGATTCACAGCAATTCATAAAAAAAGAGAAGAAAATAACCAGAGACAACAAGCTGGTTGGATAGGGACTATCGTTAGTTTAATATTTTATCAAATAGTGAAGTTGTGATTTACTTGAACTAAATAAATAGCATTATATATTACTGTAAGTTGAGCCTTATGTGTTCCACATAAATGATTACTTCTTGTATACAAAAGAGCATTTTGAATACAAAACGTTAAATATTTATTAATTTTATCAGACACTATTGCTCACAGTGCCATATAAAAATCACAACAAGTAAATTTGAGGTGGTCGAAATTCACTGTGGACACTTCCAAATAAGGCATTATTATGAAATCACCCTGCCTTGTTCAAAAAATTATACCAGGATGGGGGGTCCAGATATCATCATCTTCTATTTGCAATCCTCCTGTGTTTTCCCACCAGTTCTGACATCTTTTTTTTCTTTCCACAGAAAATCTGTTAAGGAGGAAAAGATGCTAATGCTGCACAATGTATTTTAATTGGTAGCACTGGGAACCCTCTGTCTGGAAGCCTCCTGTGTCTTTCTCCAGAAGAAACAATTGGAGGCAACCAACTTGCGGACATCATTTTTTCTCCTAAAAGCCACCAAGAATGATTCCACATAATGATAAAGTGGGGGGGGACATTTCAGCTTGCCCTTTTGCAATCTTTTCTAAAGGACTTCAGCTCAGATAGGCTTCCCTTAGCAAGGAGATCCGTGGTGTCAGAGCCACCACTAAAAAAGCTCTACTGTGCACTCTCAGAGATTTTACATGATGCAGAGGGGGAATCTTAAGCAGGCCTCAGCAGATCTCAAAGGGAAGGAGGGGAATGCATTGAGCAAGGGGTTGGGCTCGATGGCCTCATAGGCCCCTTCCAACTCTACTATTTTATGATTGTATGGCTATATGAAGAGAGACACTACTTCAGGTATGCAGAATCCACCAGTGCATAAAGTGCTTTAAATTTAATTAATTAACTAATCCCACCTTTCCACCCAAAAAATGGGTGTTCAAGGCAACTAACAATAAAATGCAAAAATAGCAAACTCTTAATTAAAACACAACATAATAATAAATTAAAAACACAATTAAAACACAACAATAAAAGAAATAAAAAGCACCAAACAATTAAACTCCCTTTGAGCAACAGACCAATGCATATGCCAAAAGCCTGCCTTGAATAAAAATGACTCTGCCTGCCAACAGAAGGACAGTAGAGAGGAAGTCAACCTAAACTCCCTCAACAGGGAGTTCCAGAGCCTGGGAGCGGCCACCAAGAAGCAGCATTGGCATCCGAACCAACCCTTGTGAAAAACCCAGTGGGCACTGCTTGTCCCTGCTCTCAGACCTTGATCGTTCCCACCTCTCTAGTAGATGACTCAGCACAGGTCATCTTACACAATGTTCCAGAGCCATATAGACAAAGGCCTTAGCTAGACTGGGCTTTATTACGGGGCGAACCCTGGGATCGTCCCTGTGCGTCCACATGATGCACAGGGGATCCCAGGATCAGGGAGGGATCATCCCTCCCTTGCCCAGGATAGAGCCTTCTCCTTTGGGCCCGCTTGGGCTGAGCCCAAGACCGCGGAACGTGTGGCCCATTGCCACGGTTTGACCCAGCTCTGCACAATTCCACGCATGGGGCGCAGCGCTCCTCAGGAACACTGTGCCCATCGGGGGTAGGGCGAGGGGAGTGGGGAAATTAAGTTAAATTAAGAAAAAAGATCTACTGTAAGCGCACGAGCGTTCATGCGCTGCTTCTCCTTTAAAAATGAAAAAAATGGCAGGCGTGACACCTTTCTTCCTGAGGTCGTCACGCCTTACATGTAAACAGAGGAGGGATCTCGTGTTAATCGCAACACAAAATCTTTCCTCCTCCATCCTGGATTATCAGGTAGGTCTAGCTAAGGCCAAAGTCAGTTGAAATCAATAGAACAAGCTAATCATGACTATAGTGCCTTGGATTTCAATAGGAACTCAGTCAACTACCTTAGTTATAGGTCCAACCTAATACAGCAATAATAAAACCTATGACCCAATCACTAATAACACAATTAAAAATAAGGTCAACACTACAGAAAGAAAACTCCCCTGACAACCTTTTCTGACCCAACCATTGGTTCTTAGTCAAAAACTAAAGGACTGACTAAATGTCATAAACATAAATTTCAATTTCTTAGAACATTTGCAATTATATGTATAATCAAGGGCATTTTTTATTTTTGTGAAACTCTGAACTGATTTTTCAATTTTGAGTGTGGCCTTAACCATTTTGTGGTTAAGCACCCTGGTTTAGTGTGTTGTCTGAACCCCAGGCCACTGTATGCAAAACTAAGTCCAAGAAATCCTCACACAAGGGCCAGACATGGGAGGACATGCTACTTCTCACTCAGGAATTTCTCCTACAACACTTAAAGACCCCTTTTATTACTAACCCTACCCCCTGAAAACAATGAACAATAAACATTGAACCATCTTAATGTACTGTGTAGGCTAAAATGCTTTATTTAAGGAACAAAGCTTCTCACTGCATCAAATATGGGGTTCAGATTGTGGTCATGACTATGATTGCAAAGCACACAATAACTTTGGATTTGAGCCTGGAATCCACATGCCTTCCAAGTGGTGCTAAAGCTATCCCACATTTTGTTGGCAGACTCCAATACTCACTCCTTCATTCTAGCAAGACTGTCAAGGAAACCTTACAACACTACTGGGAACGTAAAGAAAGCACACTCACCACTCAAGGGGCTGCCAGAGGTAATAAAAAAAGGTGCTGCTAATAAACAGACAACATAGTCATGTTATTAAGGGATCTAAAATGGAAAGTGTATTTCTTTTATCAAAGTAAATTATATTAAGATCATTGTTATTTTATTCCAACTGGAACAAATTTGTTAGGCTGTTGTTTGACTGTAGATTCATATTAAGATTTCACACCAGAAGGTATACTTTGGCTAAAATGTATTTCTCTAACAAGAAATTAAACAATATTGCAAGTGCAGAAGGTTTATGCTATTCATTTATTTATTTTTGCTTATTTGTTTAGAAAGGCTTTTAAAAAAATGGTTCTGATATATCAAATACTTAATTTAGTGTAATGTATACAACTGATACAAAATGCTATACTATAATGCATCCAAGGAAATTTAAAGATTAGAAAAGCAACCTGCCAATTTATAAAAAACATTTTATTTCCCCCTTTGCATCTTACAGAACTATTTTTCGCTATGTGTTCCAGCACGAAAATTGCCTAAAACCTGGCAATATTTTCTACATCATAGATAATTAATATATTGAAATTATGCTTTGTGAATAAAGACTACAATTTTAACTTAATAATTCATTTTATAATTGGCATTGCACACAATCTAGTAATTTAAAGTAAATATTGGAATTAATCAGCTACAGTCTGTAAAGCTTATGAATAACAGACAGAAAATCCCACTAAACTGAGTTCAAGGACTTATTAAGCAATGCCAGGAATTACAAGACAGTTGCTGTTTGCCAGAAACCCCCCTGAAGCAGATTTCGTCTTACATGGTTTGTGCAATCCGTATGTTTTAATACACATCAAATTGGGAGTTTTCATCAATGTCCCACACTGCTTTTACAAACTTCCTCATTCCTTAAATGTAGATATTTGGCTGAGGAAAATGTCCTGTTTTAGCAATATTATGATTCATTCAAAGCTGGAAACCATAATTTCAAAATATTTTAAATAAGCAATGGTAGTTAGAGATATTCAACAATAACACCACCAGGAAAAATTAGCATCACATGCATTTGAAGCTTCTCCATCATTGCCTTCAGCAAGCCTTGCTGTTGTTGTCAAGGTAACAGATGAGTATGCTGTACCATTTTATGGTTATCTCTAACCTAAAAAAGCATCAAAGTCATCAAGAAAAGGAAAGTGAATCTTATATTAAAACAGAACTGTTCCAACTAAATTGACTGTGGGATTAGTCTTCAAAGTACATGGGCTGCATTTATTTGAAATAAATAAATGGTGATTGCACAGAAGCAGAGTTTTCTGGGTTTCTCTCTGTGGATATTTTAACAAAACACATTAAATCTACTAAACTAAGAACACACACACATACACACACTGTATTTTATTATATGTTTCTTCAACAGGGTGTCTTGTTATATATTACTTACACAGATTTGTTTATTCCAATTTGCCATTCTGTTATCACAGAAAAATGTATAAACTTGTCCAGCTGTCTCAATAATCTCTCTCGTCCAAATATCCATAGCACATCACCTCTCACTTCCTCCATATAAATGGGATTTATTTGGAGAAAGTAGTTGATCTAGAACTCAGGGCTGATTTTCAATCAATCTCTTTCCACAAAAGAGTTAAGCAGTTTAAGCTGTAAAGCCAGAATGCACTTGCGTGTCTATTCAAAAATTGGAATTCCAGTAGTCAAATTAACAGCTTCAAACATGTAAGGTTGTTGGTCAAACTGTTGCTTTTGCTACAGCTGAATCTATGCTCTCATCCAATGAAATATATTTGCCTCAATGCTGTCTGTGCATAATACATCTCCTTCCCGAGCAAGGTGTTTGAGCAAGTGGCTGCTGATCAACTCCAGGAACACTTCGATGAAACTGATTATCTGGATCCATTTCAACCCAGCTTCAGGACTGAGTTTGGAATACAAGCTGCCTTGGTTGTCTTGTGGGATGACCTTTATTAGGAGAGATGGGGGAGAACAGTTCTCAAGGACCTCTCAGCAGCTTTTATTATCATCAGCCATGGTACTCATTCCAAATAAGCTGTCTGATTTGGGGTGCAAGGGTACTGTATTGCAGCGGTTCTGCTCTTAGCTGGATGGCTGATGCTGGGGGATTATTGCTGTGCACCATGGAAGTTATGATACAGGGTTCCACAGGGCTCTGTTTTATCCCCTATGTCTTTCAACATCTACATCAAACTTTTGGGAGAGATAATCTGAGGATGTGTGCTGTTTTTGTGGGGGACCAGCATGCTGAACTGCAAACCTGTTGTCAACTGTGTGCCAACCATCATCAGTACTGATCACAGCTAGTCCAAACGTACCAGGATCACCAGGATCAGCATGAGGGATATGGTATCTATCATATATAATCACCAAAGATTGCTCCAAAATTCCAAGGTCACTAGTACCTTTTTGAAAGGATGCTTCCTACTTTGCTTTCCAGGTTTGCAGCCACAGCAATAGAGAAGTTGAGGTCTGGAAGCCACCATACAGTACGCTACACTAGCAATGTTGACAAGCATCCAATTTAGCCCACCATCTCCACCCTGCCTACACATAACCTCCTGTCATCTCTTTGTTCAGCCCTCGCCTGCCTCTAACTGTAGGCCGAACTTCCCCTCACACCCATGGTTTACCATTATACCTTGTTTTTCCATCGTAACTAAAATGAGCAAAGCATGATTTTCATGTCAAATAGCTATTAGAGAAGCCTACAGTCAGAGATATATCGTCACTGATATTTATACATCAAAGAGAAAATTTGATCATAGGAAGTTCACAACATCAAAAGACAAAAAGAATGGAAATATATTTTGTTAGGTTAGTTCTCTAAATAAAATTAAGTTACATATATATATATATAAAGTACAATTTCCCATGTACAAAAAATAATAGATTGTAATGCTTTTTCTTTATTTTGCAACATAATTTAAACAATGGTTAAGATAGACAAAAATAATTTCAAACACTTTCCATTGACTGGAATTTTGCAGCAGTGGTGGTAAATCCAAGTGAAGTTCTTAAGATCCATGTAAGCCTTAAAACCAGGGATTTAAGAGTAAGCCTTATGCTGACCTGTAGCAGCGTAATTGGACCAACTACTTGAAAACTGACTTGACAAGACTTTCCCTCCTGATTTTAAACATATACACTTCTAAATACACATAAAGAATAAAAAGTACAGCATTCTGTAGGCAATCCTTCCCCAACCTGTTACCCCCCCCAGTTGAATTGGAGTACAGCCCCCCTTCAATCCCAGCCAGCAGTGGCCATGCAATTTCCATGATTTTTTAAAAGGTTGTATTGTTTTAAATTGCTGTGCACTACCTTGATGGTGCTTTTTTTAGCAAATAAGATGGTATATAAATGTAAATAAATTATCACCATCATTCCCAGCCAGCATTGCTATGCTGGCTGGGGATGATGTAAGTTGTAACCCAACACATTTGGAGGGGTAACAGGTTGGCAAAGACTGCTGTACGCATTGTATTTTATTCATATTTATGCCATGTACAGGGGCTGTTCACATGATATGACAGCTCACCATGGGTTATTTAAAGTTTGCAATCTCTCAGAAGCTACACTGAAATGAAGCGGAGCTTCGCACAAACACAGACGTGTTCCCTCCAGGTTAAAGATGGTTTCACATGTGAGTGTCTCAGTGGGTTATGTCCATTGTTATTGCTAACAAGTTTGTATTCAGCGTCTCGGTATCATAGCACTTGTACATAGGCACATAAACCATCTATTAGGCAGTAGGTTAAAGAAAAGCATTTTGTACTATAATCAAAGCTGTAGGGTTGTTTTTTTAAAGAAATATTTCAAATAGAATATCGGCTACAGATCTCCCAGTGCTTGACTAGTACTTGCTTATTTTTACAGTGTAGATTAACTCAATTGCACCTGCAGGCAGAATTCATTTTGGCTGACTGAGGATTTTTTCCTTCTTCCTCCTAATAATGGTTTTGTATTCTTGCTCTCCTTCCTCTTAGCACAATGAACTGCATCCAAGCAAGATGTAAAGCTACCTACAGTAAGCAAAGGAATGTTTATCCTTTAAGTGCTCATAGCAAGTGTATTACATTACATTTAATCACATCACTGCCTCAAAAATCAGACAGCTTTCTATTTCTAGTAGACTTTAGCCTAACGCTAAAGAGGATGTGATACAAGCCAAAAGTAGGGGTTTATCTGGGATAGCTGCCTAACTGGTATGGAAGTACCAGCTGTAAATATAATTCAGAAAAATAATAATGATTAGGCAGCAAACAGAAGGTCACAGATGTGCATGAGAACATCAGCTGTCTAAGCAAAACATTTTTATAGAGCTCAAAAATGTTTTTAAAATAATGCTTCAAAGAGATAACGTACCAGGGTAAGGATTGTGGAAAATAAGCATCCAACAGCCGTAAATCACTGAGGTTTTTTTTTCATGTTGTACTATTTCCATTATTTTGAAGAAAAGAATATGTCATGATTCTGCCTACAACTGAACAACCATTGTATTCACTTGATAAGGTGAATACAACTTCATCTCCAGGTTCGGAACATGAATTATGGGCACATTCTAAGCAAAGCACTTTGAGGGAATTCTGCCTATTAGTACAAAGCATGTTCAGGATTTGGGTCATAGGCCAGTAAGGCCCATCCCTTCACCCCAGAAGATTTTCCTTCATGTTCTCTTCATGTTTTAGATAATCTATCATTTCTAATTAGAGTGATTGCTGAAAATAATCCTATACTTCATAAACATTAGTGTTCAACCCTAGTTGGTTGGGGGAATCCACATCTTTAGTGGCAAACAAATCTCAAACTAGAAACAGATAAAACAATTATATTATAAACATAGAAAATGAAAATAATGGCTTGCATCTATGCTGAGCTTTTAGTTCAGTACATTCTCCAGTCTCTAGTTCTTGCAAGGGCAGGGATTGTATGACGTCAAAAATCTTTTGTGAACAAGGGATGTGGGAGGGGGGCAGACAATGCTTATTTCCACCCAGGACAAGATCCAAATGTCTATGTCTCTTTGCTTCTGGATTGGCTCCAACTCAACAAACTGGTCATGGAACAGGAAAAGGTGTACTGGAGAAAGGCACTGCTCCCATAGATTCATCTGTAAAGAGTTGCCATATTCCAGCACTGTGGCTCAGGCTTCCGTATTGAGGCAATCAAAGAGGAGCACTGGGACCTGTTCTTGCTGCAGTGGAGAGACGATGTGAGATGAGAAGCACCAAGGGTGAGCTTTCCACTTGCTCTACCCCACCCCTTGCCTGGGACCATTATACAGAATTCGAGCCTGTGTCACCCGAGGCCTAGGATGACACTCTAACCACTATACCACACTGAGGAGGAAGAGTGGCCTGTAGGTGGAGGATCACAATTTTGAATGTTATTTATTTATTTATTTATTTATTTATTTATTAAACTTATATACCGCTCCCATAGCCAGGGCTCTCTGGGCGGTTTACAGAAATGCTATGGAGTGGGGACAGGGAGACTTCCTTGTAAATAGAAAACTAACAGAGCAGGGAGAGAACTAGCCTTGAACCATTCTCCACCAATGAGCACTCACATAAATGAGCACAGCCTGAAGTGGTATCGTCTATTCTACCACCTCAGCTTTCTACCACTTCATTCAGCTGCATGTGAGGACCAGGCTTTAGTGGGACTGATCTCTGAGTAAATCTGTAAGTCAGTCACAGATGCCATCTTTTATCTAATTATAACAGTGCTGTTTGAAACTAAGGCCATAGCTAGACCTAAGTTTTATCCCAGGATCATCCCTGGTTCGTCCCTGCCTGAGCGCTGGATGCCCTGTGTGGCACTTAGATGAACAGGTTTGACCCCAGGACAATCTTGGGATAAACCTTAGGTCTAGCTACAGTCCATGAGCATCATCAGGCGAGCGATTTACAGGGCACTCATGGATTTTCACGGGTCCTTTTCACAACGCCATCCGCCTTCTGCACACCTCCCGCTCCTTCTACTCATTTTCCCATTAAAAAAAAAAGACCCCAGAAAATCCTTTTTTTTCCCCCTGCAGCAAAACGTGCTGCCATTTCCTGCTGTGTGCAGGAAAAGCGGCATGATAAAACTGCCCACTGAATGGACCACATGGTCTTTGTTTACTTCCTCTTTCTTCGGGTTGTGAAAGAAGAGGAAACTGCTCATCCCTATTGTGGAACAGTAGCATGAGGCAATGCGACAGGAGGGAAATGCAATTCTGCCCCCCACCGTCTGAAGAAGCTCTTAAGTAGGTTGCTTTGAATATTGTCTCAATACAGATTAAGAACATCAATGGTTGGTACACTAAACACAGATTGTCACATTTGAAGAACTTACATGTGTCTATTTCAACACATGTATACAAACTGGCAAGCTCCTGCTCCTGCCCCGTTCTCATGTGTATCTGTTTCAAACATGATAGCACATACCAGAAATACACTCAATACTCCGTAATTCTTACTTACTAGTATGTGAAGTAGTCCTGATACAACAAGGAACCCAGTATGGGAAAATTACACTCTGCAGGAAGCCAAGCCTACAGCAAATGGATAAACATTAACCTAGAACTTGATCTGTTAAAAATTTATGGACTGTAGAACCGAAGACATAGTGAAGTTATAAAAATGTCAGTCTTCAAAGGATCAAAATATAATCCAACCCTACAAGCTCCTTGCACTGAGGAATGGAAATTTGTAAACACATTGTTGGCAGCTAACAGAAGTTAAATAGTAGTACTGGCAGCAGTACAAAAAGTTGGAAAAGCTTGTTTATATAAGCGAGGCTTGTGTTTCACAAATTAGCACAAATTGAATATTAACATATTCAGACTTAATACATTACTATTTCGTACTGAAGATATCTCAGTGGAATGGAGTCAGCAACACTAGGCTCAAAAATTGATTCATGTTTGTTTTAAAAGAAATGTCATGCGTATGCATTGGTTTTTCATTCAATGGAGGTCAAACGGGGAGAGGGGGAATTTAATTCAAAATTTTTGTTTATTCACATTCTGCATCTTAAGAAAAACATAATGCCTGAAAGGTGTTTATTGTCAACAGTCGATTTCACACTAAAAACAGTGAGTTGACAACTCAAGTGCTAAGATGTTAACACAAACTTTACCTTTACAACAGATAAGAATATTAAGTAGGCTATAATATGGAGAAATTCTTCAGGCGTGCCTGATCTATCCAGTGGACTTGTTCTTTGAGTAGCAGCCCGCTTGGTAGAGTCCAATAGATTTAAAAGTGCATGGGATTTCAAATGTGGCTTATCTACAAAGAGAACTATAAAACTGTATGTGTGTGTTTATGGATCCCTTAAGACAGCCTTACAATCTTGCCCAACCTGGTACCTTCCAATTGTGTCAGACGTTGGCTCCCAGCATTCTGGGAATTGAAATCTGAACATCTGGAAGGCACCAGGTTGGGGAAGGCTGCATTACAACAAAATGGCACCAAGCATCCAAATAAACAGCAACTATATTGTCCTTTATCAAGAGAAGCAGGAAAGGGACAGCCATATGACAACTTCAGTCCACAGAGTGTGAATAGACCACTCCATGGATGACTATTTGCGTGTTGCACTTGGAGTAGAGTATTCACACTCTATTGAGTAGCTGTCTTCCCCCACTACCCCGAATGGTGGCACAGGTTTCTGCTTACCTTATCACGGTGCTGCCATTCACACTGCCCTCTTCCCTGTTGCCATAACCCCAACAAGAAAGGAGTGAAATCCTTTGCCAGACAAGAAGGGGAATTCTTTGCAGTGGCAGGAGAGATGGTTGCACGTCCAATTCCCCTTCTCTTCTGGTGAATGGGGACAGGACACGAAAGTATCTGTCCTGCTCATGACAGCTGCAAACAGATCTTTGTGCCCCCCTGCCCCAATACTGGCAGATGGATTTCTCCTGCGCTTTTGACGTTATACGTCAGGCTGCGGGAGACATCTTTTGCCCCCCCCCCCCCCGCCCTGAGAACTATTTGAAGATCAGCTCAAAGGGATGGAATGAGCTCCTTCCATCCCCTCAAGCCAATCTTCAGATGGATCGCAATACCGGGGGGGGGGGGGGGGGCAAGGGATGTGTTTATCTCTGGGAACACATGGGGTGCCGCAATCAGCAGTGCCTCACCCATGGTCAGCATGTGCCCATCCCAGGAACCAAATGGGGAGACCCCAATCATGCCGCCCCACCAAGGGAGGGTATGATCTGCAGCTGCCCAAGCACTTCCTGGGATAGGATTATTTCCCATGCCAATAGAGGTGCGTTGGGCAAGAGCAGCAGGGGTTTCTGCCACTCTTGCTTTGTTATTCTATGGGAAATAATCCACAGAGCCCACCACACAATAGTTGTGCAGGAACTCTCCTCTGCACAGCGTTGATATTCTGCACGGACTGTTTCCCCCCCAAAAAACCCTCCACCATTGCATGGAGTTTTCCTGCCAGAGTTCTAAAACCACCACTGACTAACGTGTCGTCCAAATTGAGCCATCCTGTCTACCGTAAGCTGCTATTTAAATTCTCTCCAGTTTAAAAAGGAACATACAATGGTGTGCAGAAGAGTTATTTGGGAAAAGTGAGCAACAGCATGTCTGCAAACAACTCACTGGATTTGGGCCAATTTAGTGACATGTGCACCTACCAGATCCACACGCACACTTTACCTTATCAGGCAGTTTCTTTTCCAGCCACTCCACTCCCTGCTTTTCAATACTCACAAGTGAAAAGTAGATTTGTAATTCAAAGGTGGGAACATGTGTTTTCACTGCTGGAGAAAAGCCAGCCAGATAAAAGCCTGGGAATGAGCACATTATCACTGTATACATGTACAAGATGACCTTGTTAGATCATGGTCATTAAGAAGAAAAAAACACTCTCAACAAGGGTACTTAAAAAAAAAGTAGGATGAAGAAATGCAGAGCAAAGGGAGAAAGAGACATATATAATTATAGATTAACCACAAAATTAGACATTATGTCAACTATGATCTCATGTCCTCAAATATATAAAAACAGTATTTTATTCCAGACATCACAAGTGTTCCTTCCACCATTATATTCTTCCACCTACTTGCAAAACAAGCATATTGAAAAGTGAGACCCAATGGTGTAACTTCGTTTAGATATAACAAACTGAGAATGTTTGATGATTTACTAATTATAAACATCCTGCTTTACTAATTATACACCATAATTTACTAATTATAAACTATAGTGATCTACTAATTATAAACCATAATTACTGTTATTGTTTTGAAACTTCAATCAGTTTGAACATTTTATTTCATTGCTTGTCTCACATGAAAGAATCAAAGCTCTCTTAAGTCATAAACGTTCTTCCATATTATCAGATTTTGTAGGATCATAAATCATGCAGATTGTGCATTGCACTGAAGTATCTTAATTTACTACTTCTTAATTTACATGCTTGGCCATCTCTCCAAAAGAAGGAGCTGTCAAAAAGTATTTCAATTCTGACTTTCAAAAGGAGGTATGCTGCTATTTTTCTTCTGCTTAATTTGAATTTTATTCCAGCTAAGTGCTTTAAAAATAACTCAGGACAAAAGGCAAGATAAAATATTAAGGAGCTGGTGTTACACCGTTATTGTACTAAACAATTTTACTTCACTTCAGGACCTGACTTGCAAAAAATAACCAACCACCTATTTTTCACTTAATGATTTGTGGATGGTATTTTTTTTACATATTTGTACATATTTTTAAAAGAAGAACTTATGCACATACAGTTTAGGGAGCTAAACAATTTCTTCTTGTTTCATAAATTCCAGAGGGACATACATGTGTTTGGGAGTTTTTTCTTTCTTTCTTACAACTTTATGTTTGCAAGTTATGTTTTGTAAGATTTCCTGGGCATCAGACGCATGAAGCAGTCACCCAACAAACAGCCAACCTAGATATTAGGTGAGATCTGTGATCACATTTAACATGTCTGGGTTTCTGTTAGTAAAACAGCAGCAGATATTAGAATTGAGACCACAATGCAGGTATTGTGTGAGGTAAATGGGACTAACCCTCCCCCCACCACTATAATCTCCCCCAAAAATGCCTGCTCTAGAAGGTGCAGGAGGGAAGCTGCTAATTGTGTCCTTCCTATGTGCTACAGTCCCAATCATGATAAGGAAGCCTACTAACTATTTAACAAAACAAGCAAACAACCAGTGGAATCAGAATTCTTCAACACCTTAGGTCTGGCTGGTTCTGACTGGAACCCATAGCAGATTCACTGCCCCACTGACATTGGAGCTACCAACCTCCACAGCCAAAAAAACAGACACATCAAATGGCATACCATGAGATACCATACCATGTTACAGGTGGGTTGGCCTAAGTTGCAAAATTTATATATTTGAATAAATCTGGGGTTTTATTTGGGTAAAATCCAAAATACGTCCTACTTAGAGTAGAATCATTGGTCTTAAGTTAGTTATGATGGGTTTTATCCTTTTCTTTCTTTTTCCAAAGTGAAGCCAAAGGTCAAGCAATGCAAGAGACAACATGACAGTGCTAGTATTTGGAGCACAAGCCAATACAGAATCTATTCAAAATGTGTAAGATTCAGTCAGCAGCATCAACTCCTAACAACAATTGGTGACAAACAGCATAGCAAGATCAGTAATGTACAATGAAGAAGGGCAATTATTTTCTGTAGTGAGCTAGAAATTCCCAGGATCTGTTGAGATCAAATTCTATGGCATCATATTTACTAAAGAATTCCAATTCAGTGGCTTCATGTTCAAGTCTTCCTTAGATGACCCAATAGACAAAGCTCTTTGCAAAAGATTATGTTAAAATAATGCCACTAAAAACCTAAACTTCTGCCCCCTTGCTCTGGGTGTGTGTTCACTGTGGCCCTTGATTAAAACCATCTCACTTTATAGGGAAGTAATATTTCTAATATTAAACACATAGTAAAGAATATTAAAAATTCTTTGGATGGCATAAGATTCACAGCTATGATTCTTGTTATGTGGCCATTATTTTTTGGCTTTAACAAGATTATTTAAAAAAATAGATTTTTTAAAGAAATCTTTGTGCCCGGCACTATTTGAAATGATAAAAATCCTAGGGTTTTTTTGTTTTGTTTTACAATGATTCAAAATTTGCTAACACACAATAAAATTATTCCCTCTAATAGTGAACTCAAGTAACGAATTGCCTATCAGACTGGAAACACAACAGGGCCATTTAAAAACAAGAGACTGAGTTCTACATACTCAGAAGATGCAGAAGTTCATAAATTTAAAGGCAAATACAAATACAAATTAAAACAATAAAAATGGCCTGACAAGAACCTGTGATCTTCCAGTATATTCTACAGAGATGGCAACAGAGGAAAAAAGAAAGGAAAACTGTGGGTCGGGGAGGGCAAATTGGTCTTCTCAACACCCTATCAATTTTTAGTAAAAGTATAGGACAGATGGTTGTGGGAGAGGATGTGTCCCATGTTGTTTAAAAGTTTCCTTCCCTACACTATACAGCGATGTTTCAGGAGAAAGGAATGAAAAAACGATAGAATTTTCCTTTTCCACTCTCTATAACCACCATAAACTCTGGCATGAAATGTTCATATTTGGGGCTGGTAGGCAGCCCCAATTCTGAGCACTATAGTTCTGTAGAGTACAGCAGCATTCCTCCCTCCCCACTCAAGGCCTGAACAACACTTTGAGGCTCCTGTTCCAAGACCACTGGAGCCCTGAACACCAGCACCTTCCTTATGGTGTGTGATACATTTCAGCATTATTCATAAGATATAAATGTTTACACTGATATAAGACCAGTACAGCCTTCACACATTGGATCAATGACCCTTATTTAATCCAAGTCATTATGTGCAAATCAGGCCCCCATCTATACAATGGGATTGCTCCTCATTAAATATAAACCTGAATTTTCATTGATTTGGAACTAGGTAAAGAGTGTCGCACTGCAGCAGCAACAGTGATTTATTTCCTGATTTTTTTTATAGTGCAGTTATAAATGCGTACATGCACATATACACAAATACGATGGTACGATGCTACAGAGTAGAGACGATGGAAGCTATAAATTTTATATGCGGAGCTCCGCAGATTCATATAACAGACAAACCAGGAGTGGGGGGGGGGAGGAATGAGGCAGCAGAATCAGAGAATTCAAACTAAAAACGGCGCGAATTAACAAGGCAGCCAATAGGTGGAAATTGGCCAATCACACTGTCCTATCCTCAAAGCTCTGCCCACATGTCAAAATGTGATTTAGCTTCCCCAAAGGTACATAACCATAACGTGGTGCAAACTCGGACGTGATCCAAAAGTCACGGTAAATCACAAATGCGAATATGCACATTATCGCATTAAAAACCCAGCGCTACAGCAAATGGACAGCTGCGTTGTGTGTCCTGAAACACGACTATGCGCATTTAGGTCAGGGTAAAAGAGCCGTATAGACAAGCCCCAGGTCACGCTCTCTCAATCCTAATTCAGCCCCCATTTTTCTGGCCTCGTGCTAGCTGTCTTTGTTTTCATTCTACCTGACTTTCTCCAACTGGCACTCACCCTGCCCATCATTCCATTCTAGCCTCAGCTATCAGTCATTCCTCCATTCACTCTTCTGTTTCAACAGAAAAGTCAGGCTTTTACATAAAAATCATAAACTTTATTCAGTAATTCTTGTATCTGTCTTGGAATGTTGTGGTTTAGTTATAACAGAGAAAAAACGCCGCCTAAAAAATCTTATCAAGTTAAAAGGCCTTGGAAAATAATGTCGTTTAAAAAAAAAAAACCACTTAGGACTTAAAAGCCATTAATGCAGTCACTAGGCAAGCCTGCCTGTGAAAAAGAAATCCTTAAGCAGAATGCTATAACTAAGAAGGGCCGCTCTCCCACCACACCTCAGATGTGCTCAAAGATTAACATGTTATTCAGGGAGCTAGGCTTGCGCCTACAATTCCCAGCATGCCTTGGGTGGGAAGGAAGACTTATCAGGCTTTGGCGGCCATCATCTGGAAGTAGCTTGCCATCCTGGGCCTGAAGGGAGCGTGCCTGGGTCGGCTGGAGCAGAAGGGAAGGAGGTCGCAGCTTTGGGCCCGTCACTGATAGCAATGACTAAGCTACCCGTGAGTCAGTCAGTCAGCCAGCCCCCTCAGAGAGAGGGGTGGGGTGAGGGAAGAAACTAATTTAATTTGATTTCAAGTTGCTTCACAGGCCTAGGACTGGCCTACCTTGCAGGGTTGTCGTGAGGGTGAGGGAGGAAAAAAAGAAATGAATTTAATTTGTTTAAAGGTTAACTCATAGGCCCAGCATTGGCCTGCTTCTTTAAGATGATTACCTCGCAGACATATATCTTAGGGGACCTGAGCAACACTGGGTAGAAACTTGAAATTTGGCATGCTGATAGGTCTGGCTGTACAATGTACCAGAAAAATCTAAAAACATTAAATTTTGGATTTTAAGTATTTTTAAAGAATTTTATAAAAAACAACTGAGGCTTATGCCTACAACTCCCAACATGTCTTGGGTGGAACTCCCATGAGTCTTCTCTTGCCACCAAACTATGACTCATGGTCACGACCAGTACAAATTGCTATTATTCCTTCAGGACATTCTATAAATAACATTTCTTCAGCAGGAGATATTGAAAATTGCTTTATCCTCTATGTGACTCCATAGCAGTGGCATGTTATAAACACTACTCATGGACCTGAGCAACGCCAGACATATCGGCTAGTCAGGTATAAATGTTTACGCTGATATAAGACCAGTACAGCCTTCATACATTGGATCAATAACCCTTATTTAATCCAATTATCTGCTGCGAGTAGTGCCAGTTCCACGTTACAACGGAAGACTTAAAACTTCCACACCTTCAGTCTCTGAATCTGCCAATATCTGTTTCATAGTATGATGATAGCTTTCGAGCTGGTAGGGTTCTATATCAGTGCCAGTGTAACACATAAGTGGCTAAGGAATGGTGACACTGTAATTCTTCCTTCAAAACACTATAAAACCTGTATGACTGCACAGCTAGTGGAACCAATAGCAAGAACAGGTGCAAAAGTTAGTTTTGGCTGTACAATGATTATGGTATTAGAAGCAAAATCACAAATTCAAGCACAGAGCAGGACCCACTGAAGAAAGGGACTTGCTTCTGATTAAACATTCACAGAAGTGCACTGCACTGCACTGCAGGTTTTGTAGAAAGGTAACACATACTATAATCAGATGGACAAAGCTAAATGAAAGCAACAAAGGTAGTTTTTTTATCATTATGCTGGACTTGCTGGAATCTAGTTAGTACAGTCACACCACAAGCGGATAAATTGTTCAACATAAAGTCAGCAAGTTTCAGCAGCAGATATTAATGAACTTTGCCTATTATTTTTATAAACATGGTTAGCCAGCACTGAGTGTCAAAAACATGACTCAGAACACCAAAAATAAAAATAAAAATCTTGATATCCCAAGAAAGAGCTGATGCTTTGTGTATGTATGTAAAGCATCAGGTCTTTTCTAGACTTAATAACGTTGATGTTGGTTTCAAACAGGTCTGGGGGGCCAAACTACACCTGGTGTGAGAATTTTCTGACTAGAACACCCGAAGTGCATTAATTTTACAAAAAGCAGGCATGGGGAGAATAATTTGGAATGGGGTTACTGCATGCACTGGTAAGGGGTCTAATCCTTTGTCACAGACCCATGTCTATTGCTTTCCACAGAAGCTACTGGTTGCAGGGACACACACACACAAAGGTTTAAGCTCTAATGGCAGTTTGGACAGAGAGGCTATTTGCAACTTTGGGGGGCAGGTTAAGTCAATGAGTTGGATCTCCCCTTCCAACGTCCTAATCCAAATCATTCCCTCCACTAAAGGTATTTATTGTAAAATAAAAAGACGTTCCAATCACAGAACCCGCTCAACCCCGATATAATTATTTCTCTTTCCCTTTCAATATTTCAATGAGTTTTCAGGGCATTAGGAAATGAGTGAGTGGATTGCACCAGACCCACAAGCCAGTTTTTTTTTCATCCTATTAGCCTGTATGTAACTAGAAAGGAGATACTACTAGAAGCAGTCTTGTACTGGTTTATCATTTGTGTCAGCTCCCTTCACTACTGTTTAAGAAAGCTACAAAGTGGGATTAGGAGGTGAGGCATGTGCATTTCATTAATAGGCCCCTTACCCCATAAATCAAGCACTAAATCTGTAATCATGAAATTCCTCTGCAAAGAGCAGGCTGCTTTTCATCATGTCTACGTTTTCACTTTTCTAAAGATGTATCCCAGAAATCCAATAAGAGAGAATGCATGAGTAAGATGAATATTGTCTCAACTGAGGGCAAGATTATGAATGACTAAAGAGTGGATAGATTTTATTAAACAGCTCACTTACCTAAATTAATAATCTTTACACTTGCTCTTGCTTATTTCAATGACCACAGGCCAGATGCCATAAACAGGAGGAAAAGCCATCTCCAAAGATATCATGGATGGAAACTATCTGATTCTCAATGGGCCAGTTTTTCTAGTTGTAATGGCTAACCATAGTTTAGGGGGTGGATCACAGGAATCTGTATTCTTCCTCCACACAATTACATCCAATTGTTGCCAGCCCTGCTTAAGAGTCCTGGAAGCACTTAACCACACCATCAAACGGAGTTGGTAGCCATTAGATGCAACATCAAAACATGGTAAGGGAGAAAGTAAAGACAGAGGAATTTCAGGAGGAAGGGATGAGTGCACAACCCCAAAACTAGTTGTAATCATTAAATATACACAAGTCCTAAAGAGTGGGTTGGCATTAGATTTAATACATTTGTAAGAACTACATAATCTGCAGAAGTATACACAGATCAATGTTTTATCAGCTTGCTTGCTTTTGACCTTGGTGGCTGAGAACAAAATAAAGAGCATGTTTCCAGGAAGAGGAGGAGGAAGAGGAGGAGGAAGTGGAGGAAGAAACTGTCTGCTTGTAAGCTTTGAACAAATTTTGTGAATCAAGAAATTGAGCAATGATTTTCTCCTGGGAATTTAGGGCTTCAAATTGCCTGGGTAATAAGGGTTTAAAATAGACAATTGATGGAGCACAAGTCTCATGCTGTGGTTTATGGGGGCTTGTTCCAGGAAAATGGAGAGGGGATAGAAGCCAAATTAATTTGCTCTCCTCTGATCAGGACTTAAAAACACGGACCAGAGCAATTAACATGAGCATTCGTTCATATGAAAAAAGGGGAGATAACACTCTCACATCAACATTGGCTGACATGGGGTTTGGGGGTGGGAGAGCCAACACACTTAAACTGACATGTTTTGGGGAGAGAGAGAAAAGCAACTTAGGCTAGCTGCTTTCCTTGTCAGCTTTGGAACATAAGCTTCTCAGAATAGCAATCTGACTCCTACTCTATTTTATGAAACAGCATGACCATTACATACACCATAGAAACAGGTACAATGTGATTATATTTCTTGGCTGCAATATAAAACAGGGATGGGCAGACTTCCAGCTTGCGGAATCCACTTTTGTTTTTTGTTTTTTTACTAAAACCCCTGAGGTCCAGCAACTGGAGCTTGATGCAAACTACAAATAATTCGAGTTAAATAATTCTGAGATCTTCCTTCTGCCTACCCTGATACACAAAACTCAACCAATCTTTATCTGCATGCACCTGTAATTTAACACATCAGATATCAAGTATAGCCCAGTTTATAGTTTTGTTTTCATTTTAAATAAGATTTTAAAATTGAGATGTATGTGACAATGGGAAGGATGCAATAGTGCACTAGCATAAACCAATGCTTGCAGAACGTAACTAGTGTATCAGCAGCAAATCACCATTTCCCCATTTTGGTAGTTACACTGCACAAGCATTGGTTTACACTAACGCAAATTCATTACCACTAGTGTTCTATGTCTTTAATATCATGCAAAAAATATGAAAGTGCATTAAGAATGGGAAACTTGGTGCGCTATCAAACACTATTAGTATTGTGCTACAGCAAGCTTACGCTAGCACAATGTAATTTACATTAACAGTTGCGCCCTGTTGGATGCTGCCCAATGATTTATTATATAGTACCAACTTCCAGAAAGGTAATGATTTAGTCTAGTCAAGCAATGAGATTAACAAGTCTTGTAGTCTCTAACAAATTTACTATGGCATAGTCCACAACTTATTGTCATAAAATAAGTTTTATTAGACTTTATGGTGCTACAAGATGATTTGTTGTTTATAGTACAAGTTAAGATGATATCTGGAAGGCCCCACTCCTAATGAGAATTCCTATGGGATGGAACTCATACACTTCACCTTTGTATTAAAACCTCTGTGTTGTATGAAGAAAAAATCAATACTGAATGGTACCGGCATCTCCTTGTGCAGCAAGATTAGAACAAAAACAAAAACTATGTTTGTTAAATTAGATGTTTTTAGACAAGGGGTGGCCATTCTTGCATGGTCTATTTTTATTTGCTTTGTTTGATTAAATTCAGGTTTTAAATTTATTTCTTAATAGTGTAAGCACACCTAAATCTGTGCAAAGTGTTCTGAGCATGAAATTTTCTTCACAAATGTTGGAAGCCCCTTCTTGATCAGACCAAGGTCCACATATTCCAAAAATGTTTGCAAAAATGCCAGCAACCAACATGTGCTAGTTCACTGGCAATTTTAGTCAGTAGTCCACTCCAGTTCTAAATCTCCAGTTCTAAACTTCTCTGGGTGTAATGCTAGAATACATACTTGGGAATAGGCACCACTGAACTAAGTGGGACTAACTTCCAAGAAAAAACACTTAGGATAAGGCTGTAAGTAGCCAAAATATCACACGTGATCATACATACACACACACACACACACACACTTCCCATTTGCAAAACAGTATTGTTATCGTAGGTTAGCCTGATTTAAATCATTAAAACAAATTTTCACAGAAAACATTGTAATTCAAATATACACCCCTTCTTTTAATATTTTTTTTAAAAATAAGAACATTTTCAAGTGAGTGCTTGAAACTAAATAAGAGCCATTATAATTCTGTCTTCCTGGGATTACTTTCCAAAAAAATTGTTCCTAGCACCACAGTGGGTAAAGCAGCTTCATAAAAAATATAAAAACACACAGCCCATTTATTTCCCTTGGCTGCTTTGCAAGTTCTGACTTTTGAAATGAACCTTCTACAAAGTCAGGTGAAAGCTAACCTTCAAATGATTTTCACACAAAGGGACTCCTAAGTATTGCCTTTCTCAGAGACCAGAACTTCTCAGACTAGATTTGCTTTTGAATGGACATGAGGTAGCTGCCACAAACTAACAAGAGACTTGAAAAACACCTAACCCTGAATTGAATTGCGGTTAAAGAATTCAATTTAATTGAAATAATATCAGTTCCTTTGCAAAGCTGAAGGTGAGGCACAATCAAATCCCAAAAATATTATCATATAATCTTCCAAAATTATTTATGAACTCATCAGGTTTTCTAGAAATTGTGGTCCAAAAGATAAATCTACTTTTACAAATTTTTTTAAAAATCCCATTGATAATAAGAGAAAGCACTTCCTGTTTCTTTTCTATTTTTTCTTTTGTTTTAAGGACAGAACTGTTTTAGCAATCTTTTTTTTTAAAGAGAGGTTTCTTCTTTATGACATATTTTCCTAAAGTGCTGCGTTAAATGGAAAAGTTAACGCTTCATGCAAGATTAAAACATGAAACGGTAATGTCTGTAAATATCTAGGGCATCTATAATGGTTAATCTTATTATCCTCTAGTGTACTGATTAATGCACTTGGTATGTTAACAATGCCACCAGTTCTCTCTTAGCAAAAGAAAGAGTAACACTTCTCGTCTCAAGGGGGTTCCTGCTTCATAGCTGCTGGAAGTGTCTAGACTAGGAATGACTGATTTTGTTTAAAGTACTCTATCTGATATCAAGTTGCCATTACTATAATACAACCTTCCCCAACCAGAAGCCCTCCAGATGTGTTAGTGTGCAACACCCAGCATCCCTTTCCCCGCCCTTCCCACCTGGTTAGGGAAGGTTGCTCATATATAAAAGTAAGATAGATAAACTAACAACAGAATAATTTCAAAATAGATTTAAAGCTAAATGTTTCGGTTTCCTCTCTCATCGGTAGCTGCGATGTTTAATAGATACCAAGAGTGGCAGTTTGGAATACTGGGAGATAAAAAATTCCTAAGGTGAAAAAACAGAGGTATGACTGCTATAAAGTTTATGAATTGTCCTCCAGATTAAGGCCGTATGAACCAAGAGTTCTGAGTCTGTAGATCCGGAAGTTGTCCTTTCTGTCAAGTATGTCAGTATCCATAGTTTGTTCAATTGGAAGCAATTTTAAATCTGAGAGACTACGTGCAGGTGAGTTAAGATGTCTTGAAACAGGGGCTCTAGTTATTTGGTAAGAATCACAGATTTGTGGTTATTGAATCTTGTTCTTAAATCTGTTGTAGTTTTTCCTACATATTGCATACGGTATCCATCTTTTTTACATTCAGCAAAATAAATCATATTACTGCATGTTACTGATTGTCAAATGCAATACGTTTTGTTAGTAACTGTGCTCCTAAAAGAAGTGGGTTTTTTTGCGGTAACTGCAGGTTATTTACATTGGTGTGGTCCTGGATTGCAAATAACTTGTTTAAATGCTACTTTAATAATCAATTTACGCCAACTGGATGAACAATTCGAAGGAACTATCAGCAGAACTTCCACCTACAAGTCTGGTGGTGTTACATAGATGGCATCTTTGTCATCTGGGACTATGGACGGAGAATATTACTAAGTTTATCAACACTATCCACCAAACAGCAATGTTTACCAGTTACAGACTATTGAAAACCCCAAATTACCCTTCCTGGATTTCCTCTTAATTATTGAAAACTATCAAATTGTCACAGACTTGTATTGTAAATCTACAGATTCCTACCTTAACTACAAATCCTGTCATCCAAGCCATCTAAAGAATAACATTATATATAAAGCAGCAAATAAATGATGATGATATAGTTTGTCTCTTAGGATAAAACCTCTTTTAATAATTAAGAAAACTTCTAAAGAAGACGTCTCCAGTAATGCAGATACCCTAGTCACATAATTGACTCCAATATCAATCAAGCATCAGCAATAACCAGGGATGCCCTTTTTAATGAAGCAAATGCTAACTCTTTAAAGAAAATAGTATTCCATTTGTTGTGGACTACCAGCCTGCTGCCCCTAATTACCACCGGATAATGAAAGATAGTTACCCTATTATATCCTGTTGTGCTCATTTAATGGAAGCCATTAATTCTCCACCATGCATGGCATTTAGAAAACCACCCAATTTGCGTAAATTGTTAATTAATACAGCATTTAACAAAGTATTTGCAACCCAGGATCACATTAATGTAAATCAGTGTGTTGCATTACTTGCAGTTACATTCAGAAACCACTTCTTTTCGGAGCACGGTTACGAACAAAAAATCTATTGCATTTGCCAATCAGTAACATGCACTTCCACTAATGTGATTTATTTATTAAATGTAAAAAAAGATGGATGCCGTATGCAATACGTAGGAAAAATTACAATGGATGTAAGAACAAAATTCCAAAACCACAAATCTGCGATTCTTACCAAAAAAACAAACAAAAACACAGTAGGTTGTTTCAAGACATTTTACCTGACCTGCACATAGTGTCAGATTTAAAACTGCTTCCAATTAAACAAACAAAAGACACTGACAAGCTTGACAGAAAGGACAACTTCTGGGTCTACAAATTGACTGGTCCCGCTGCTTTAAAAAAAAAAGGAAGAAAAAAAGGCACTCACAACATCCCTGCTTCCTCCCGGGACATCGTGCGCTTTGTGTGCACGCTGGGGGAAGCTCTCACATCAGGGTATCGCGAGAGCCTCCCCCTTGCTCCTGGAATGCTGGGAGGTGTAGAAAGACACACATACACACACAGTGGAAGAACCAAACTAAATATAAATCAATCACTGCTGCTTTACTTCAGGGATTTCCATATTAAGGTCCAGACATCCAGACAATCAAAGTGACAGAAGAAATTAGGAGGAGAGGAGGTCCTTTTTTCTGATCCTACTGGCAACACCACTGTTGTCCAGGCAAAGTCCCAGAAGCTGTGCCCCTCCTTACTTGCCTACAGGAACAGAGGCAGGACAAGAAGACTTTCACCCACCCTGGCTCTAGACTTCAACAGTGTTCCCACCTCTAGGGTTGTAGGAAGAGGCCTGGCAACTAGGTGAGAATGGAAGGGAGTGAATTAGGTAGTTTTTCTCCAGTTCAGATTATGATCCATGGGATCGTGATGATCACCTGAGATTATTAATATCTGGGGTTCACAAATTGCCAGAACCAGGGAAGGATGCACATCAGCAACTTTACTAACTGCAAATGATTGACATAAACAAAAAACTGCTTCAACAAAGATGCCCAGAAGAATGTAAAATGGATAGAAATATCAAGTAAAAATAAAGCAATTATATGCAAACTTAGAAGGCACAGAACAATTTACAGACTTTCCTGCCATTATTTATTTATTTATTTATTGTTATTTATTTATCATATTTATACCCCGCTCCTCAGCCAAAAAAGGCTCTCAGAGCGGCTTACACTTAGCAAAAAAGACATTACAATCTATAAATGAATAGCCAGCAAGCCTTAAAGAAAGAGCTGCGTTCAGACAGTGGTGGGTTAATAGTCAACTCCACAGTTGATTATTGAGGGGGTACTCCCCACACAACATGATTATAATCAACCATGGTGTGGATTAAGTCAAGGCTCGAGTTGACTATGGTATGATTGATTGACACATCCCCTGCCCTTTCTCCTCCAATCCTTCTGCTGGTATCCCATCAGCCATTGTGCATTCTGCTGGTTGGACTAGAGCAGCAGCCACCACTTTGATCACTCTTACCAGGGGACTCTGTAGTCACCAAAAATAACCAAATGCGTGTGACGAAATAGTCAATGGTATATGACATGGTAACCAACATTCAAATAGTCAACTCTGTACAGCGTTGGTTATTTCGGCAAAATAACCAAACACGGTGTGAAAAAGTTCTGACCCACAACACAATAACCCACTGTTGACTATTTAACCCACCATTGGTTATCGTGTCATCTGAACCCAGTCAAAGACAGATACGAATTCAGAGTGCATTCCTATCACAAAATAGGATTCAGCCTTTAACACCTGGGCTGACAAAAATTCAAACTCTATCACCTCGGTTGAAAAAAGCAATTGCTGTATTGGAAAAGTTACTTGGCTGTGCAATTAAAAATGATCCAGAAGGAAGAAAGCTCCTAGGAAACAGAAATTGTATGTGGCCAGAAAGAAAGATTAAGGGCTGCATAAGGATCACTATGATAAAATGGCTATTTTACGACTGGGGTTTAAAGACTAAGCAGGGTTATAATTAAAATGTATATATTGACTTACTAATTATGCAAGTTTAAATACAAGTCTTCAAGATCCAAGGCCCTTTCTACACCTAAGGATTATCCCAGGAAAATGGAGGGATCATCCCTGCCTGCTCTCGGGATCCCCTATGTTTCATTAGCATGCATAGGGATGATCCCGGGACGATCCCTGGAAAAAAGTAAGGTGCAGAAACAGCCCAAGTGACTGAGAATGTCAGAGAGGGCTTTTAACAGGTAATGTTCTCCCTCTTAAACCGATAAGAGTACATGTTTACAAATTGACTTAATGCAGGAGCCTCGGTAATTAACAGTCCAATCCTATGCATAATGAGAGTAAGTTCCATTGAACATTAAAAGATTTACTTTTGAGTAACCATGCAAGGGATTGCATCATAAGCACTACACTCTGCTTTTCCTGTTAAATGCATCATCTTGCAAAGACAAATAAATAAGCAAGACCACATGAAACACATTACACTATAGCATTGCAACACAGCTACTGAAAATGTTGAAGATTTACTATTACTATTTTTACAGACATCTTGTAGTTCTATCACGATGCACCTGAGAAAAAACAGGAAGCAGTATGCCCCTATCTTTATGCATAATATACTGTACAACTGGTCAAAACACATAATGCAAGGATTAAGTTGCCCTCCCACAAGCTGTTAAGCATTCAACTGGTTTAGCTAGACCGTTTTGTTAACTGTAATATTTCAGATAATACAACACTTGCCATCTATAACCATTCTTCTTTACAGAGCATTGCAATCTATAGATCACAGAAAACACAGAAAGATTTACTAATCCAACCACAATGTACAAATAAAGAGGAAGTGGATAATCTCTTTGTGAGGAACTTTGAAGAAGCTTAACAGATGGCTGGACTGCAAGAATACTAAAGACCAAAAGACCAATAAAAGAAGTAATTGCACAGGTGAAGTCAGTGGCAAAGAGCACCTTTTATCAGCTTAGGCTGATATACCAACTGCGCCCTTATCTGGACAGAGATAGCTTAGCTACAGTTATCCATACTCTGATAACCTCTCGTCTGGATTACTGCAATAATTGAGCTACCTTTGAAAATGGTCCAGAAACTTCAGCTGGTACAAAACAGGGCAGAACATTTGCTAACAAGGACTGGCCAACAAGACCACATCACACCAGTCCTTTCCCAGCTTCACTGGCTGCCAGCCCAGGACAGGGCCTAATTCAAAGTGTTGGTATTAATATTCAAAGCTCTAAACAGCTTAGGGGCAGGCTATCTGAAGGAATGTCTCCTCCCATATGTACCTCCCCAGACCCTAAGTTCATCCTCAGGGGTCCTTCTCCGTGAGCCCCTGCCAAAGGAAGTGAGGCAGGTGGCTACAAGGAGGAGGGCCTTCTCTGCTGTGCCACCCCAGCTGTGGAATGAGCTCCCTAGAGAGATTCACCTGGCGCCTATATTATACTCTTTTAGATGCCAGGTATAGACCTTTTTATTTTCTCAGTATTCTAACAGTTTATTAATTAAATTTTTAACTTTGCTGTTTTAAATTTGTATTTTAAAACTATTAATTTCTGCATTGCTGCTCATTTTTATCCTGGTTGTGCTTTTATATTGTATTTTATGCTATGTTTTTATACTGTTGTTTGTTTTATATTCTGAATGGTTTTCATGGTTTTAATTTTTGTTAACAGCTCAGAGAGCTTTGGCTATTGGGCAGTATAGAAATGCAATAAATAAATATGGATGTTAAAGCAGGTACAGACAGCAAAAGGAAGAAGTTTCTTTCAAAAATGGCACTCCTTATAGATTTAAATATTCACACTTAAGCTAAGTCATAAACTTAGCATTGAAAACAATTTGAAGTGGATTTCCCTGTTGGCAGTGAAGGCATTTTCCAAGATTACATTTTTATATTAACTTCCGGATGGATTATCAGGTCTATCAACTATTAGGAACAGGAAAAGGACAATCAAGCTTTCAGATATATAAGAAAAAATATTGGGAGAAAAATAATTAATTTAGAAACACTGCTTTATCAAAAAGACCAGTTATGCATTTTCATTTTGATACAATCTTAATTAATGCCTACTTGCATCAGTGGTAAATCAAAGGATAAAATACCACTTTGGGGCCTTAGCTAGACCTAAGGATTATCCCAGGCAAAATGGAGGGGTCGTCCCTGCCTGCTCCCAGGATCCCCTGTGTGTCATTTGGATGCACAGGGATGATCCCGGGATGATCCCGGGACATAGGCCTGGTCTAGCTATGGCCTGGGTTAATCTGACTATTGCTTTTTCAATTTAGTTCTCTGAAGCTACTAATTCAAGTGATAAAGCTTTTGTTGCAAATTTGGGAAACAGTATAGTAGTTAAGCAACCTTTCTGAACCTTGAGTCCGCAGATGTTGTTGGACTACAGCTCCTATCACCTCCGGTCATTGGCATGCTGAGCTGGGGGTTATGGGAGCTGTAGTCCAACACAAACCAGGGACCTGAGGTTAACAAAAATTGAGTTAGAGTATCAGACTAGAACCAGGGTGTCATGAAGGATTCTGCAACCAAAATGATCACGGGGCTGGAGCAGTTTCCCTACAAGTAAAGTTTACAATGTTTGGGATTATTTAATTTGGGAAGGGGGGTTGGACAACAACTAAGAGAGCACATGACAGAGGGTCACAAAATTATGCCTAGTGCAAAGAAAGTGAAAAGAGAAGTTTCTCTCATATAACAGAACGCAGTATCATCCAATGAAGCTGAATGGTGAGAGTTTAGGACAGGCTTACTTCTTCACACAGTACCCAGTTAAAGCAGGACATTTGGGGCCACACGTTGTGGTGATGGCCACCAGGATAAGTCTATCTATGGCTACTAGCTCTTATATGCTACCTCCAGGTTCAGCAAAAGCATGCCTCTGAATACTCGTTGCAAGGGAACATAGCCAGAAGAGTGCTACTGCACTCATGTCCTGCTGTGGGCCTCCCAAAAGCATTTGTTTGGCCACTGACAGGAAACAGGATGCTGGACTAAGCCTTTGGTCTGATTCAGCAGGGCTGCCCTTATGTTTGTAAGCTCAATGAGCCACTAGACACTATCTCTTAGCCTAACCTCCCTCACAGAGTTGTTTTGAGGATAAAAGTAGAGGAGGGGGAACAAGAATCATGTATGCCATCCTCAGCTCCTTGGAGGAAAACTGGAATGTAAATGTAAATCATGAGAAATGTGCAACTATGCCAAGTTCTGCAAATCCTTTTTGATTCATTCCAATCTGGATATTGGGGGGAAGGGACACAAAATTCATTCCAGGCTCACTTTATCATTTGAAATGCAGTATAAATAATTATTCAGACATATCCATTTTTGCTTGAGTAATGAAGGGATACTCCAAAAATAAAATTCTCAATTGAATATTGCTAATAAATAAAAGCTGTGTCCTCCAAATTATTAAAATGTTTGCAAGCCTCTAAAAGCGTCTGTTTTCTTTGTACAAAAGGCTACTGTAAATTGTCACATGGTAATCAGATCTGTTGAGTGCACAGGAATGATCCTTTTCAAAATATTATGCTGATTACAAAGCTTCTTATTCATTAGACAGATTAACAACTGGCCTTTGAACATTCTCGCCTCTATACAATAAACACCTAGTTACAGATCCATAGTTCTCCATAAAATAAAAGCAAAATAAGATAGAATTCCTTTGGTGCTCCTATTTCCATATGAAGAAATACATTCAAAAAGAAGCAAACCTTAAGGAAAAACTGCCATGCATGATTTCATTCAATGTGTGAACACAGACATGCACATGACATTCAAAGCACAAGACCTACAAACCCTAATAGTGATAATAACATTTTTCAAAATGACACAGTAAAAGTTTGAATCCATTCTGTCTACACATTGCATTTCAGGTCAAATATCTTATTTATAGAATGTAGCGTGCTGTTATTATTGTTGTTAAGACTATTAAGCATTACTGGCTCTCTCTACTCAGGCCAGGGGAGGGGGAAGAGAGAAGCATTTTCACCATCTGCCTACTGCAATGTAATTGATCTTGAAAGTAAAAAGTAAAATAGAGAAAAAAACGCAACAGGCAGACCCTGTTTGCGCCACAAGCAGATTAGAAGCAGTTCTCTAAAGAGATTAGAAGCAATAATCTGAAACCAGACTTATTTTCAAAAAAGTTGATATAGTCTTATTTCAGAACTCTTGAACATAAAAGACAAAAAATGGTTATTTCCAATTCTATTGTTGTAATGAAGAAAAAGTATTTTACCTCCAGTTTTCATTACATGGCCTCAGAAGAATGAAACTTTCATGACATTTTTCAGGAAGTAGCACTTTCCTTTTAAATCATAAAGATACTTCCAGAGATGATTGTAAACAGAAAGTTGGACTTACTATGAAGTGTTTTTCTGGCCAGTGGGGACTGGATCAGGCAAGCATGGTTTGGCTCTAAATAGGTAAAGGGTTTTACCGACCTTTCTCCAATAAGCACATACTACTCTAAGGGCCTTACTAGACCTGGTAGAAAATCCGGGGGAGAGGAGGGGAGACCTTGCGTTATGAATAACGCGAGATCTCACCCTTATTCACACACGAGCCACGACGAGCTCTGGAGGAGAGCCATCGCGGCCGCCATTTTGTTTTAGTTTTAAAGCGGCAGCAGCAGAGCAGGAGCCAGGAAAGGTAAGTGGGTTTTTATTTTTTTAAAAAAATTCTCCTCCCCCTCCCCATCCGCGATCTCCCCGCTCTGGCCCCATTCTCCTTCCCCCCTGTCCACGATCTCCTCGCCCTGGCCCCATTCTCCTTCCCCCCCATCCACGATCTCCTCGCCCTGGCCCCGTTCTCCTTCCCCCCGCCCGCCATGCCCACCCAATCACCCGTCTGCCCGATCACCCACCCACCATATCCGATGCCCCTCCACTCACCCCCAGCTGCGATCTCCCCACCCTGGCTCCACTCTTCCCCCCCACCCCATCTCCCCCCCCCGCGATTTGGAGCGCTGTGCCCAGTGCGCGGCTTCTCCTGGCTACTCATGAGTAAGCCGTGTAGCTGGGAAAAGCTGCGGAACCGGGTAGACCTTCCACAGCCCCGGACTGAGCCCGGGGCTGCAGAAATACCAGGCCACAAACGGTGCCGGTTATCCCGGGCCAAGGGAGGGTTTAGCCCGGGCTGACCCCGGGATCCCCTGTGCATCATCTGGATGCACAGGGGTGAGCCCCAGTGTCAGCCCGGGTTAACCTGTGGTCTAGCAACGGCCTAAACTCACTTCAGTCTCAGATATATTTAGTGCAAAGTTTAGGGTAGATCTGAAACTCAAGTGAACTCCATTACTCCAGGGTACAAATCATTTGTTAGGCATTTAATCATATTCAAATCATGTTGTTTACCAGTCACTGCCTGTATATGCAACTTGTTGATGCTTTTTGGTATTATGAATACTGAAAATTCCAGACGGCTAACTGTGCTACTTGAAACAAAACCAACAGAGTCTTGTGGCATCTCAAAGAGTAACAGAGTTATTATGACATAAACTTTTGTGTAGACTTAAGTCCTCTTTGTCTGATGCACTAATATAAATACACACACATTTTTACATACTATTCATACATGAGTGAAGAGAAAATAATCAAACACAGTGGAGCCAAAAGATCATATTATGAAAGAGGTACAGTTCTTTAAAATTTATCCTTTGAAGGACAGCATAACTTGCAGCCATTAGCCCAACTGATGAAGCAAACTGCCATAAAAAAACACCAGAATAACTTTTATACATATTAAACATTAATATTTCACATACATACTTTTTTCACAATCTTCTACATTTCTATTTCCAATGACAGAATGCCTTTCTTGCAAGGTTAATGAAAAAGTCCAAAGTAGCCGTTGTCAGTATAACAAGACATCTGCTATGATTTGAGCACCGAGAAGACAGAGAAAAGACTTATGATCTCTTATCTTCTGAAGAGTCAATTGCTAATTTATCACATGTCATTACTATAGAATAGGTGAGACCTGCAGCAAAAACTTGTAGCCTCACACCACAGAGTGGTGGCAGACCCTGGATATTCCCAATGGAATTAAATAATAGTTTGTTTGGAAATCACATCATAATTACTAGTGTGGGTGACTATTTTTCTGTAGAAGAAACTTGTATAGCATTGGCCATGCTCATTTGCTGGCAGAGAGAGCATCTCAGAGCAACAGTGCTCAAAGCCCTGACCCCCAATGAAATCTCTCCAGAGCTGGAGCAAAGACAGGTTAGTAATCAATTCTTCCCTCCCTTGTTTCATATGGTCTAGACTTGAGCGTAGGTTTTTTTTCTACAATGGCTAGTATGAGAAGGAAGCCCTGTCTTCTTGGATGTATACTCATTCCACATGGGTCTGTTGGATGTCCCAAGAGGTGGTTTCACGATGCCAGGTTGGCACCGCATCCCTCGGAAACTCCACGCTTTCCCTCCCCCGGGGTGGTGTTGGGCAATCCCAATGCCACCCCAGGGCTTTCCAAGTGTTCACCCTGTGTGAACTGAATGCACAAACTAAGACACTTCCCCTCTGGCTGCATGCTGTAGGAGATGAGAAAGCTATCTTCCAGGGACGCTTGTTTAGTTATTTGATTTATTTTGATCCAGAAGGCGGCTGACATAAAAATAAAAGTAATATACCCTTATATTAGGGCAGTTTCTACTTCCTCCAAGAAACAGCATAGCTCTGGGGTAGCATATCTAACCCCACCCTGCCCCACCGCCCCCCAAACTCACCAGTTCTCATTTGGTTGTTGTGGCTGTTTTCATTACTTTTCTTCCCATCTCAGTCTCCTGAGTGCTAGCAATTAAATGGCCTTCTGCCTGGGATCATGCTCCTTACTCCCCTCCCATCAGAACCAGAAATCTTTTTAACAATACAACCAAGAGCAGAGAAGGAAGAGCCAAGTGCAGCTGCATTCTAATGCATCGCCTGGTTGTGTGCTCCGTACTGCTCCCGGTTTCCCTAAAGACTGCAGACAAATAGTTGCCTGCTATTACTACCTCCCTCACTGAATAGGCCTCACAGGAGCCCTGGCATTCCCTTTGGAACCAGTTTGGAAAGCAATGATGTTGTACAACTTTATTTTCAATATTGCACAGACCTAAAATTTCCAGAAATGTTGAAGCCATGGGGGGAAATTGTTTTCCTCCTGGAGTGGGGATGGAAATTTGGAGGGAAATATGGAATACTTAATTTGTAGTGCTATTTACAGATCTAAAGTCACTTTGCTTCTTAAAGAACATAAAATGTATTATGTATAACTTGGTGTATTTATAAAATTACCATTAAAATAAAAAAGGCATTTTAAAGAAAACTCCGTAAATTTGCCATTTTGTCTGAATAAACTATACTGTTAAATTAATATAACTAACATAATATTTTTTATGAGCGAACCACGTTATACATTTTAGGTTACTATTTTATATCTGACCAAAGAGAACTTCAGCAAGTAGTCCCTGAAACATCTGAATAGGCCTAGAAGGCTGAAGAAGCAGGAAGAACTGGAGGTAGAAAAAGACTGGCATTCATTCCTGTTTGTGAGGAATTGGTTGGGGTGGAATTTAGGGAAATCTGATCTGAAGGAAAAGGCTATTGAAAGCTTATTTAACTAGCGAAGACTGTCTTACCTATTAGGTAGGGTAACCAAGCATATTTAACAGAAGAACCTTAGTTTAAACAAACTCAGGGCATGTCTAGATGAGGGCTTATCCCGGTGATCGCTCCGGGATCATACATGTGCATCCACATGACGCACTGGGGATCCTGGGGGCAGGGAGGGATGATCCCTCCCTTTTCCCAGGATAACTGGGACGGCTTTAATCCCGTCTTTTCCAGCAGTCTCAGGATCTTCCCGAGGCTGCAGGATGTGTGGGTGGCCGTCCAAGCTTTGTCTGGGAACCAGGCATGGGGCACAGAGCTCCTGAAGTGTGGGGGGGGAGTGCAGGATTTATTTATTTTTTAACAATTACCTTTTTGATGGAGCACTCATGTGCTCATCTTCAATAATAAAAAAAAAAATGGTGGGTGCAATGTCCTCCTTCCCCCAGGGGGGAGGATCTTGCGAGCAGAATACCACCAGATCCTCCCCCTTCCCTCCCAGAATGTTGGGAGGTCTAGACAAGCCCTCAGTCTATTATTTGAAGAGTAGCATTTTATTCCCTTTTGTAAATAATTCCCCTTAATAAATATCATAGTTCTTGATCATTTTGAAAGGAGGTCTCTAGTAGTGGTGTCAATGTCATGCCTATGACATAGGAGCCAGGCTACTGAGTTTCATTTAGGGACAGAGGGTTTATTTTGGTGGCAGTGGTTAAAAGCTTTATAGCTGAGGCAACATCCGCTAAATGTGAGGTTTAATTGGGAACTTTTTAAAAAACTGTGGCACTGTGTTCCATAGACCAAAGCCTCAGAGTATTTTTAAAAAAGAAACATAGGTCAGAGAACTCACACATTGTTCTGTAACATGTGGTGGCAGTGGTGAGAAAACTGTCATAAGGGGTTTAGAGCTATGTTCACTGTTACAGCATTTGACCAGAACTAGTGACTCTAGTCAAATGTTGGAAAACTAAGCATTGCTTGGACCTAAATGTTTATCAGTAAAAGATACATTAGATCAGTCTTCCCCAAGCTGGTGCCATCCAGATGTTTTGGACCACAACTCCCAACCTGCCTGACCTTTCGACATGCTACAGGCTAGAAATGGTGAGACCTGAAGTCGAAAATAACAGGAGGGCACTAGACTGGGGAAAAGTCTGCATTAGATCAATAATTTTAACAAGGAACGGAATAAATAACTACGCTGGGAAACTTGTAGAGAGGATTAAAAAAGATCTTTCCCCCCTGGCTTTGAAATTTCCAGACGTTTTACATTTTTGTCTTCCTATTACATTATTTTTAGAAATCATTTTGGAGAAATGAAATCTGGATAGCAATATATAAATATTAAACACTGTATTCATCATTCTAAAAGAAAATATTTCATAATCCAAAATTGTTTAATCTTTTTGTGGGGGAACAAAAAAGGTTGTTGGGAGAAACCCCCCCAGAAAAAAACATAGTTTTTATTTTTTTCTGGTTCTCCCCCACCCAGGACTTTACATCTCAAATTCTACACCTTTATTTTCAGAAGTAGAGTTTATTTATTTCTTTTTAAAAAAAAATCTCCTGCTTTCTAAAGATTTCAGAGCAGTTTACAAAAGCTAAAAAAAAAAAACTAAAATAAAAAGGGAGAGTAAGCAAAGTACAGAAAGGAGAAGATAAAAGCACAAAGTTAAATACGTCAGGGTAACACTGACATATTTAATTTTGTGCTTTTATCTGCTGCATTTTGTACTTTATCTTATTCTCCCTTTTTATTTTAGTTTTTTTTTTAAATGCCCGGTTGAATAAAAAAGTATTTGCCCGGTGCCCCAAAAGCAATATTCTATCCATTACTGTACACATAGGTGCTACAGCCATAAGGAAATTTACGCATGCTTGAGTGCTTTGAAGAGCCAAGATTGCATTGTATGTTTGGAGGGGGAGGCCAATTCCTTTGCCAGACCCCATTTCCTTCTCCTTATTACCAAATTCTCATCTGTTGACAGAAAATGTGCAGTGATCTAGAGATGGAGAGCTCTATATAAGTATGTGGAAAATGCATACCTTCGGGGGGGGGGGGGGGAAACGACACCCAGGTTGTTCCAACCCCTTGATTCCCACCTAAGTGCAAAGGTCACTGTGCACACATTCCAATGTGTCAAGGTTGGGCGCATGAGAAGAACAGTGCAACTAAGATCTCTCCCACATCCACTAAAACCCTCAATTCCTAGACCCCTGAACACCAAATTCAAACCAGATCGACCGCACCTTCGGCTTGATCATTCTGTTCTACCTTGTGTTCCGTGAACAAAGCAGATGGAAGGAAGCAACCACAACCTCATTCTCCATGCGTCTGGCTAGACCTAAAAGGATTATTTTACAATCTGGCTGTCTGCACTTATGTTCACATACGTTTCACATTTATTGGAATCTGAACTAGAGCTGTTAGCCTACTTGAGTACCTCTAAGCTTTTAGCAAGTAACAAAAAGAAATGTAATTGACTACAGAAGCAGATGCACTAACTTCCCTTGGGATAAAGATATATAAAATATATTACACCTGCAATCTTTTGGAATGCCTTTGCTTGTATTCTTTCTTTTAAAATCTTATGTGTGTTTTTTATTTACAGCCCCAAAGGAGAATAATATGTTTGCAAAATGATTTTTTTAGAAGTAAAACCAAAGATGTGAGTATGCAAATGACAGAATTTCATGGGATGACAAATAGTGCTTCAGCACTATCTCCGGGCTCCAGAAAGGTTTTTACTGGGGGTGGGGGGGAATTGAGGGATTCAAATATATTATTGCTGTATTAAATGTTCAACCCTTGGGATTTCTACAAATCTGTAAACACCTCCATAGAATGTTTTATGACATTCAGGGTGTCTGGAGCAATAAACTTCTGACCCATTTAAAAGCATGCATTGACAATTGTAATCTGAAATGCATGCACGTATTCTTACAGAAAACTGAAGACACAACTGACAAGGCACAAAGGAGGAAAAAATCTACACATCTTTTTTTTAACATCTTACATACAGCTACTTGCTATACTTTCTCTTTGTAAGCATTGTAAACTGCATGTTATAACACTGCCATTTCAATATGCATATGGAAATATTCAAGACACTGTGCATAAAGATGAATGCATCATAATAAATCAATTCTTTCATTTCAAGAAGTACACTGAAATATTATTTGACTGTATCATTTTGAGATTTTATACTCAATGAAAGCTTGTATTCAGAAATTACACTTTTCTTGGATGCAAGCAAATAAATTCACTGTGTAGGCTGCAAATCTGGTTTGGGGGGGAACATATTTTAGAAATGTTGAGTACAATCCTATTATCATTTTGTGGGGCGTATTCCACCTACATTAAATCCTACTAACACTGAGAAGTCACACGGAGCTATGCTAATACATCAGCTTGAGTCCAAGGAAATACAGTTACTCCTTTTGTGCTCAGCTCAATGGTCTTTGTACATCACTCCAAGCCTTCTACAATCAGGGCTTTGCATTTCACTTCACTTTAAATTGAAAGTGTATAGGGAATAAAAGCCTAAAATTTTACATCACAAAATCAGGCCAGCACATGGAATGCCTAAATCAATGTTTAACATTTGAAAGAACTGATCCTTGCAAGGTAAGGCAACAGTAATTGTACATTAACACCCACTAACAATTTTGCCATGTTTCGTAAGTTTCAGAGGAGTGACTACTTTTGTGCATTGTAAATAGATCCCAGAGAGTAGCTCCTGTATGGGGTCAATTTTAGGCCACTTCTGCAATATGTGTAACAGCCTATAGGGTAGTATACTACAATATATTGTAGGGACAAAATTCAGACACTGCAGTACTATTTTGTCCAGAGAAGTAGTATTTCACATTATTGAACTATTAATAGTTAACTACTATACTGTTTAAAATTATGAGTTATACCAGAAATCCTTTAAATAAAGGGCTCTCCTCAGTCTCTAAAAATTCACTAACAAAATTATTGCATATTAACATTCTGAGATGGAAGTCTCAGTAGGTCACAATCTACTCAGCTCTCAGGAAGGTGGGGTGTGGGGAGAATCGGATGCTTTTATCCAATGGAATGGGCAAACCACTGTTCTATTTAAAAGTGCAGCTTCCTTGCCTGTTTAGCCAGGTGATCACATGCAATAACAATTCAAAACATTCACGCACACACGCACACACACACACACTCCCCCTCTGCCTGTTTATAGTGGTGTAGAACTGCAAGCAACCTAAAAACAGTGTCTCCGTACAGTCTGATATATGTACCTATTCTCTTTACTTTTAAATGCAGGCTGTACATGTATACAACATGAAAAGGAAACCAAGAGAAAGACCACACAATGCTACGCCTTACTTTGTAGGAAAGATTCATTCCAGCTAAAATGCTTTAGTGACACATTCCTAGCTAGTTCCTCTAGTCCTGGGGTGGAAAACCTGCCTCCTTTCCTCCTTCTAAGGGTACTTCCACTCAGGAGAGGTGTTTTTCCACCTGCAGGGCAGAAGATCTGGGTCTGAAGATTAAATATTAAGCATGTTCAAAGGGAAGCCAAAGTCACATACCCCGTGAAATCCTTCTAGACAAGAAAGGGACTCCCATCCTCATAGGAATGATATAAGGATAAATGCGGATAAGACTAAAAATTGCTACAAACTGGGATATAAGGGAAGTAAAGTAGAGCAAGGCAAGGCAAGATTGCAAAGTAGGAATGTGGTAGAAAAAGTGAGCAAGCTAAAAATAATTATCACCCCTAGTCAGCTGAGAGACACTAACACACCTCTGCAGTTCCTTTTCTTGGCAAGCAATGGAGACAGGACAGAAAATCCAACACAGGGCATTTTTGCACTACAGATTTAGACTGGGTTCAGATGACCCGATAACCAACGGTAAGTTAAATAATCAATGGTTGGTTATTGTGTCATCTGTCAGGACTTTTTCACACCACAGTTGGTTATTCAGCCAAAATAACCAATTCAAATAGCCAACGCTGTGCAGAGTTGATTATTTTAACAACTGTCAGGTATTGTGTCATGTGTCAGGCGCCGTTGACTATTTCGTCACACACAGTTGGTTATTTTCAGCTACTACAGAGCTTCCGCTCTAGTCCAGTTGGCAGAAATTGCAATGGCTGATGGGATACCAGCAGGAGGACTGAGGAGGGAGAGGGGGAATGTGTCAATCAAACACACTGTTGACTAATAGTCAACTTGACGCTGGCCTTAATCCACACCACGGTTGTTTATCATCATGTCGTGGGAAGAATACCCCCTCGATAATCAACTGTGGAATTGACTAATAATCCACCATTGAACTATTGTGTTGTCCAAACACAGTCTTAGGCTGCTTTAACAGCCATGCCCTCTTCCCCAGGAGCCACTAGAACTGTAGTTTGATTAGAAAGTGGGAGGGTTAAGCATCTCAAACAGATAATTCTCAGCATTTTACCAATCTAAAATTCCCAGGATTTGGTGGGGGTGGGGTGGGGAGAACCATGACAGTTAAAGTGCAATAAAACTGATGTACATTTTGAGTGTAGATGCATTGGAGACTGTTTCACAGCCTACTCCCCAATAACTAAATTGTATATCACAATAATTACACTTTGGCAAAAAAAAAGTTTGTATTTCCCACTAACTATATCGTTTGCATACTGGCATGTATCAAAACTCTACTACTTTTTCCTTTGAGAGCTTCATGCGATACGAATTAAGTTTAAATATTTAAATATCTAATCTCAATAATCTTTTCAAATTTTATACAAGAAAATACTGGTATTAAACTCAGTTTATAGTGTTAACTCTATGCTTCTTCTTTCTGAAAATAAATAAAGTGATATAGGTGGGTTAAGGATGGGTTCCACAAAAGCATCTACTAGGATTTCAATAAATTACTTTGGCTTTGATAATGCATAATTTGCTTCATTTTTAATTTATAGCTTACATATAATACATTTCCAAATTTAGTCAGTGATATATTGAAGCTGGATATTTTTGGTCAGTTACATTAGTGCAGTGAAGCCTTGTCTCATATTTCTGCATATAGAGCTATATAAGTTGCCCAGGGTAATGTTTTCAGTCAGTAAGTTTGGGGCAAGTCAATAAATGTTGACTTGATGTGACTTAAACTGGCATCTGAATCAAGGTCAAGAGCAACGCTCTGAAAGCTCATATCCAGGCTGTCAGAATCACCGTGAAGAGCCCCATTTTCAATTGTGTGTGGCTTTACTGAGCTTCTCTTTCAAAATATAATAATGAATAAATAAATAACAAACCCAACAAAATCCTATAACTTCCTCAAGTGAGGAATTATAAGTACTTAAAATTGTTTTCTGCTAATTATGTAATTATGTAACTGTTTACACATGAGGCGCGACAACGTCAGGAAGAAAGGCGTTGCGCCCACCATTTTTTAAAGGAGAAGCAGCGCACGAACACTCATGCGCTGAAGGTAAGTGGTTTTTTAATTTAATTTAGTTTCCCTGCTCCCCCCACCCTAACCCAATAGGCGCAGCTCCTGGCTCTGCGCAAGGAATCGTGTGGAGCTGGGTCAAACTGCAGCAACGGGCCACACATTCCGTGGTCTTGGGCTCAGCCTGGGGCTGCGGAAAAAGCAGACCCAAAGGGGAGGGCTCTATCCCGGGGCAAGGGAGGGATCATCCCTCCCTGATCCCGGGATCCCCTGTGCGTCATGTGGATGCACAGGGATGATCCCGGGGTTCGCCCCGTGATAAAGCCCGGTCTAGCTAAGGCCTCAGTGAGAGTGAAAAACAGGAATATGAAGGGCCAAGGTCAAGAGCCAGAAAGAAAAGAAGGTGGGAGCAGAAAACCATATCACCCAAAGCACAAACCCTTTCCTAAGCTCCAAAATATGAGCAAAATCCATTACTGAATCACCCCCAAAGTGCTAGAATTGCATCCTTGTGTTCTGACTTGAGACATAATTAAAGAGTTACAGACAGCTGTCTGATGCTGAGTGCTCCTTATCAAGCAAAAAAGGATTTCCCCCTGCCACTTAAAATGTATAATTGCAATTATCTAAGGAAAATCATGCAAGAAATGCAAGAGAGCAATTTCTTGGCCTATGTATTTGAGGTCAGAAAATTTACGTTTATTTAACACAACTTTGCTTTTGCTTATTTTTTAGTCAGCACTTCTATGCCCACAAACAGAGATTTCTAAATATAAAGAAAGCAATAAAGTTTAATCTACTATCTAATTAGTGGAGATTTACTGTAATGTTTTCCGAGATAATCTTTAAAGCAATTTGCAATGTTTGTGAGATAATCTTTAAAGCAATGTGATTTACGTCATGTCAGTGCTAGCGAGAGTCAGAGAATGACGGCTGCAACAAAGGTTACATTATAAAAACTTAAGATATTTATATTAGATTGCAATTGTCACATCCTTCCTTATTCTGCAGAATAAAGGAGGCTGAAGAACATATCGTTGGAACTAGAACAAAAATCAGAAAAATCGAATACACAAAAAGAAGAAATTCTTGAAATTGTGGCCTTAGCTAGACCTAAGGTTTATCCCAGGGTCGTCCTGGGGTCATCCCTGCCTCTTCCCGGGATCTCATTACATGAGCAGGGATGACCCCCGGGACGATCCTGGGATAAACCTTAGGTCTAGCTAAGGCCTCAGTTTACTGATCTTATCTTTTGGAGTTTTGGCAGCCAACTGTTTCAATTTGATTACTATTGGCTTGCATTCGTTTAGTAATCAGGTAGATAAATAGGCCAAAGGTTTAATAATGCAGGGACAGGTAAGTCTTACCATGACCCAGCATGTTGGTGGATTCTCTCACATGCCCCTATCATAGCTGTGCTGATATATAAGAGCATGGTGCTTTCCCTATATTTTAAGCAAGATGGTCTCTGTTACATTGGAGATTCCATTCCTCATCATCCACTAATCAACACATGACTCCAAACAGTGCTTACATGTTAGCTATGAACACAAATGCAACAACCAAGAAGGGCAATAATGCTATCATGACACATGATTGGGTCCAACAACAATAATTTTAGAAGAAAAGGGAGACTGCACCAGTGATAGAAAACCCACACCTCCCAATACACAGGACAGAAGTCTAACCATACATCTAAAGGAAATGACAGTAAAAGCAGCAGCTCATGACTAAGGACATGCCTCCTCCAACATCACTCGATCCCAGCCATTTAACCTGGCATGGAAGATCCAAACCTTACATGGTAGTGGAACAGCACAAAGGGCACCTGCTACCGTAAATCTATTACTAAAGCAAACAAAAGGCTTATAACTCCAAAACTTGGAAATGAAGCTATAGCAATTATATACTGAAAAGGAAAATGCTCTTTTCAAAGAGCTGCAAAAAGGACAAAACTATACGCAAAAAAGATTGCTTTTCATTATTGTTGTGCTTTACAATACAGCATAATGGCAAACTGACAATCCCATTAGAATCCACCATGCAGAAACTGTTTACTTCTTCTTCAAGCTGATTTTATATTGTTGCAGCACATGCAAGGAAAATTTTAATTACATGGAAAAATTGGCCTTTGGGGTTTTTTTTTGGTGTTTTTTTTTTTTTTGCAATATAAAAGTACAGTGTTTTCCAAAGGGATATATTACCAGCTTGACCTGTTAAATGAAGCCAAGGGGTGCTGAAAGAAGGAAACCTATTCACTTGCACCTATATGAAGCAAATAAAGTATTATATAGAGAAGTACCTAGTCAAAATGCAAAAGATTATGCTCACTGAGTCTAACATTCGAAAGGAAACCTTTCCATTGTAAAAATGAAATCTGAATTAAAGAACAGTTTTAAATAGGAAGGTGTTGCGGCAATTCCAAACCATTTGGACATTTTGAGCATGTTCACACGTCATGACAGCTCACCATGCCTTAATTTACCCATGGATGCTTTCGTGTAATATTTATTTATTTACTTAAGCATTTTTATCCCACCATTCAGCCAAAAAAGGCTCTCACGGCAGCTTACAAAAATATTTCTTGACAGTTCCTGCCCACAGGCTTACAATCTAAAAAACATGACATGAAAAGAAAGGGGATTGGGAGGGAGAAAAGCAAAGAAAATTCAGGTACTACATTCTTGGTTGCAAAGTTCAGCAGTGACAGTTGGCAGCAAGAGGGAGGGAGGGGGCTCTCAGCTGGAGCTGGACCCAGGCATGATGGAGAGGTGCCTGGCTGCTACTTCCTCCCCCACTGATGGCCTCTGCAAAGACAGTTGCTAGCAGAAGGGAATGCTAGGAAGCCACAGGCGCCATGCACCCAATGTTTTGTGGCTTTTGGTGTTGTGCAAAGCCAGGCAGCACGGGTTGTTTGAAGGTTAGACAACCCTCAGGCAACACCTGCTGCCTGAGTTTGCATGCTATACAAAAATGGCGCCTGCAGGAGCACAGCACAACACACCACCTGCTATGGTTAAATAAGCCACAGTGGACTGTGTTGTCATATGAACTATGTTATTCATCGAATCTGTCAAATAAACTGAGCAATGGATACAACTGTTCTGGGGAGCTGCTCAGATATTATCCATTTCATTGTTCCTCAGGAGAAATCAGGAGTGGAGTGGACATCAGGGTTGAGCAGTCTTCCCCTGCCCATCTGGCTGCAAAGAGAAGCAAAGCCAAAAACTAAACTAGGAAAAACTGTCTTGATTGAAAATGCTCAATCTTTCTTAACCTAAAAGATTAATCCAGGGGCCAGGAAGAAGGAGCCATAGCTCTTGGGGAGAGGAGATAACTTAGTGGTAGAGCACATGCTTTGCATGCAGAAGATCCCAGATTCAATCCCCACCATCCTTAGGTAAGGCTAGGAAATTCTGCCTGAAACCTGATGGTCTGACTCAGGCCCTTTCTACCTTATACCAGTGTAGAGGGAGGGAGGGGGGAGGATCTCGCGATATTCTGATTGCAAGATCCTCCCCTTAGTCCACATGCGGGCGCGACATCCTGGGGCGAAGGAGGGTGTTGCGCCTGCCATTATTTTTATTTTATTTTTTAAAGGAGATGAGCACACATGTGCTCCAACTAAAACGTAAGTTTTAAAAAAATATTACAAGATAATTTAATACATTTGCTATTCAGTAAACAGATTTCTATAATTATCTGAAACCCAGATCCAGAAAGAATAAATCAGACTCTTATGGAAATTTTGCATTATTTCCACTAACTCCCTTCCCAACCGCCCCAATTGATGCCTCGGTACATATTCTTGTTGAAAGAAGGTGTAAAATGTGACCACTGAAAGTTTCAGACTTGCAACACAAAGTGCAAGATTGGAATGAGGGCGAGACAGTGCATCTTGTTGACTTCTCAGACAAATGGGAATAAAACCTTTATATCTCGACGAGGGTTGCTCCTATGAAAAGATTGTTAATGACTTTTTTGTAGCAAATTTTATGCTCTTTAATTTTGTACTGAGACATCTTTTCTGTGAGATTACAAATAATAGTTATTGTGCAAAAACTGGATTTTGGCCACCATTTTCCAAGATGGTAGCCGTTACAATGATTTCCTGAGATGCCCCTATATCTAATTTTAATCTACATGGTCATAAATACCACTACACCAAATTACAAACTTGTATCACAATGGGCACGATTTTTATGCTAAGCCGCTCTACTAAGATCAGAAAATTGAGACTCGTATAGGGACTTCACCAAAGCCAACCTCAATGTCTCAAGAGATATAATCCTATATCTTGTGGATCCCAGGACAATATCCTTGCCACTCTCTTGGTAGGTGAAAAGAGGTGAAAAGTTAATATCTAAATTGTTAGAAGAAGCTATCACTGCAGTCCTAAAACACAAGTACTTGGAAGTTGTGGTATTAATTTTCCAGTTAACTTACACAAGATTCATATTTTCTACCAGAAGAAAACCAATGCAGAACTAAAAAGCTGCTATTTCCTAAATGTGCTCTGACCTACACCAATTGTGGCTCAGTTCAGGCATTACAGCAAGCCATGGTTTAGCCTTCCCCAACCTGGTGCCCTAAAGAAGTTCTGGACTTCAGCTTCCATCAGCCCCAACAAGCATGGCCAATGGTCAGGAATGCTGTGAATTGTGGTCCAAAGTATTTGAAGGGCTCTAAATTGGGGAAAGCTAGTCCAAGCTAACTGTATTTCAGAACCCAACATAATTTGTGCTCCCAAACGTGCAACAGGCAAATTCATGCTTTGGAATTATGTATCTGGTTTTATTGTTTAGCTTGGGCCTTAGCTAAACAGGGCGAAATCCTGGGGTGATCCCCAGGATCGTCCCTGTGCATCCACATGACCCACAGGGGATCCCGGGATAGGGAGGGATGATCCCTCCCTTCCCCCGGGATCTCGCTCTCGCCTTTGAGTCTGCTTTTTCCCTGGTCTCGGGATGATCCCGAGTCCACGGAACATGTGCGCTGGCATCACGGGTTGTCCCGGTTCCTCGTGAGGAGCCGGGAACTGTGCACAGGACACAGAGCTCCTCAGGAGCTCTGCGCCCATCAGGGGTGGGGTGGGGGTAAATTAAGTTTAAATGGAAAAAAACCCCTACCTTTCTGCGCATGAGCATTTGCACTCTCTTCTTCTTTAAGAAAAAAAATTAAAAATGGCAGCCACGACATCCTCGCCCTCCGAGGTCATTGCGCGCCACGTGTAAACAGAGGGGGAGATCTTCACTCCTCCATGCTGCTAGACCACTAGGTCTAGCTGAGGCCTTGGGAAGGGTGAGTAAGGAGAGACATGACAGAGGTGTACAAAATTATGCCAGGCATGGAAAAAGTGGATAGGCAGATTTTTTTTCTTTCTCATAATACTAGGACCCAAGTCATCCCATGATGTAGTGATGGCCACCAATCTGGATGGCTTTAAAAGGGATTACATAAATTCATGGAGGATAAACTATCAATGGCTACTAGTCCTGATTGCTATATAGTACCTCCAGTATCAGATGCAGTATGCCTATGTACACCAATTGCTGGGGAACACGGGCAGAAGGGTGCTGTTGCACTCATGTCCTTGTGGGTATCTGCTTGCACACTGTGTGAACAGAGTGCTGTACTAGATGGAGCCTTGATCTGATCCAGTATGGCTCTTTTTAAGTCCTTATTTCCCATCCTCTTAGCAGCCAGCTTCCTTACATTCACCACCAAGGTGGAGCCCTCAAGATGTTGTTTGATTCCCACTCCCATGAACCCCAAAACTCTACCATTAATAAACCAGTTAAACCAAGGTTTAACAGACAACATGGAACAATACTTACCTGTTTGTTGATAGTAGTTGCACCTGTACGAATAGTCACCATTCTGAGTTCCCTTTTAGGTGCTTGGTACGTGTGGATACCAAACACATAAAGGGGGCTTTTGAAAATCCACCCAGCTAGTCCAGCCTTTCTGGTGGGAGTCCTATGCATATACATTCACATTGCCCTTGCTGGCGTGGGATGTTGGAAGCTGTAGACCAACATATCCAGAGGGCACCAAGTTCGGGGAGGCTATATGAAGGGTTAAGGTGAGAAGCAGACAGGTCCTTTAACGCTAGGATCTATCACAAATAAATCCCAAGGTAGAAAGCCAAAGCCAAACCATTTTTTAAAAAAATTGTATTTCATTAGATATATTGTAACAATTGCCAAGATAACCGTTGGGTTTTCTTTATTTTTTAAATTAGCTCAGAAGAAGGAAAGTTTTATGGGGGAAATAGTGTCAATCTAAGAGGAAAGGATAAAGACGAGATAAGAGATAGGAAAATAGGAATATACAAAGATACAATTAAATCTTAAAACAAAAATCTATAAAGGGCAAAACCACATTTCATTAAGGATGTAATCCTATACCCACTTTCTTAGGAATAAGTCTCCACTGAACCCAATGTGACTTTCTTTTGAATAGAGATGCAATTTTAATATTTATTGTTTTATACTGTATGCTTTTATCTGTACGCCGCTCTGAGATCTTAATGATATAGGGCAGGATATAAATGTTTTAAATAAATAAATTTAAATAAATATTAAGGAGAGGGGCCAGATGCAGAATGACTGTGGAGGAGGTAATCATTCATAACGTACAATGACCACAATAATGTTATTAATGCCATGTTCATGCACCACCTCCAAAATGCATCATTTTGTTGCATTGTTCAATTAGCAAAATATGCATTAGTGCTGATTAATTTGGCCTCTCCCTTTTAGCTTGAAATCTACATCTGGCACAAATGTAAGAGGAATATTTGTAAAGACATACTCATGAACAAGAAACATTTCTGATTCATAGTATGGACTGCTGAGAAAATTAATTCACATTCAGAGAAGGCTTTAGATGGGATGCAGTTATTATGGCATGTGTCCATTTACTGCATGGTGAATATATTTTAAAAAATTGGACACATGTCTCATTTTCCAAGCCCCATCAACCATATGTGCTGATTGGCTAGTATGATTAATAATGTTTTCGTTTTTTAATTTTTAAAAAATGCCCTTTAAAAAGAAAAATAGTAGAATGATTTTTGTAACATGTTCCACTAATTCTGCTACTGCTAGAACTTGTTTTAAAACATCTTTCTTTTTGTTAGTGTACATTTATGGATGCTTTAGTAAGAGAAGCACTCTTGAAAAATTATCATTTTCCATTTTATTACTGCAGCATTGATTTGCATTTGGACGACTCTTGCTTGTAATTTTTCTCTTCTTTTTTTAATGGAAATATGCTCTGTCCTGAATTATGGATAGTTCTGAGAGAAATGCATAGGTTTTTCATTAAAAACTGTTAGTACTTGAAGGCACAGAGAAATATTAGCATACATAAAAATGTAGTAAGGATTTTCTGCAGGCCTCTGCTTTTCTGTGATTTAGGACTCTGAAAATTCTGCCTGTTAATGGTAAATCAAAGCATAGAGCCATCCTAGAAGGATATGGGGGGGGACGTTTGCGGGGTGTGTGCATGTGCATGTGTGTGTGTGTGTGTGTGTGTGTGTGTGTATGTACACAACCTAGGAACAATTTAATGATGTGACAGACCTGGAATCAATTTGGGAACTGTCTGTAAAATTGTCTGTCAATTCTGTAAACAGCTGGACTGTATTGCTTTTAGGTTTTTTTTCCATCTGGCATCTGCATCCTTTTTGGATGGTCACAGCATATTGATTGTAATTTTGACCATAATTCTTTAGGTTGGATCCAAACTCAATATTTACTCATTGAAATCAAAGGGATTTAGGTTAATCATGACTAACTTAATTTCCACTGATTTTAATGGGCCTATTCTAAGTATGAATAAGTCTGCATCTAGCCCTGTTTTTTTTTTTTTTAAGCTGTTGCACTTCATAGTAAGAATTATGACACTAGATCTGGGGTTTTCATTAGCATAATTCAGCTATCATGCCAAACTATTGTAAAGGAAACTTTAATAATACAGTTTGGTATGATGATGTCTGTTTGACAAATCATAGTTTACAGTAGCCCGGTAAACCAGTATCAGAGAACATGGTTTTAAATGGGGTTGTAAAGCATGATTTGTGCTCTTTATGAATTATGTTTCAATTGATAAGCCAAACGTATGGCCTGCACTGCCATCTCCAGAAGTTCCTGCACTGCAGAAATAGCAGTGAACTTGTGAATCAAGAGTGGGGAACCTGTGCTCCTGAATGTTATTGAACTCCCACTTCCATTAGTCCCATCCACAATGGCCAATTATCAGGGATGATGGGATTTGGAGTCCAATAACATCTGGGAGAGCACAGGTCACCCACTTCTGATTTAAGGGGACAGTGCACAACTGATTGACTGTACTTGAATGCAACACAACACCTTATTTTTTTTTAAAAAAAAATGCTAATAGCTTTTATCTCTTTTAGCTACCCAGGTTAGCAGGACTATAGATAAACTGTTCTGTGACACTACTTTGAAGTACCATTAACCACAAAATTGCAACGACCCAGTGAAGAAATAAGTCCTTTTTGTCTGTACCAGACTATTTTATGCACTTCCGTTTATTCAGTGCTTCTCCCACACAATGTTTCTTTCTATGATGCACTTTGCTTATAATAAACACATGTGACAGAAGAGGAATTTAAACAATTTAACTTGCACACAGACTTACAGGTTAACAGTGCTGACAATAGACTAGGCTCTGCAAGAGATTGCTTTACATTTAATTCATGACATATCACATTTGGTACACATATCTGTCACATCTCTTTGTAATGTATGCTAAAAAATAGTGCTGTGATTTGGAAATAGGCAAACTATGTGGAAGATGATCAATTTGCGACTGCTGCATTCTTCCTCCTGAGGCTGCCCTTCACTGAAAACAGCATCTAGTCCCAGAATTGCCATGGGCAGAAATTAATCTGGGCTCTCCAAAGGCCTAGCGTCAGCACCTGGCAGTCCTGGGCAGCTACAGACCCAATGGTGCGGAAACATTCCCTGTGCCCCTGGCTTAAATAGCTGCCATTTCAAATTTCCAGCAAGGTCCTGGAACAACACTATGGCCATGGCTAGACCAGGGCCTGGAGGAGGGAGGATCTCGCGATATGGAGATTGCAAGATCCTTACACCAGTCTACACGTGGAGAGTGACATCTCAGGAGGACGGAGGACATCACGCCCAGCATTTTAAAATTTCATTCAAGATGAGCGCTCCAGCGCAAACAGTGAGGTTTTTTTAAAAAAAGAAACAAACCCTCCCGCACCCCCCACCCCCACCCGATGGACACGGAGCTCCTGAGGAGCTCCATGCCCGGCTCCTGGCTCCTCGTGGTTACTCGCGAGGAGCCAGGATGAAACCGGGACGGGTGCCAACCCATCCTGCAGTCTCAGGATCATCCCGAGACCGCAGGGGAAAATGGGACAAAAGTAGCACCCATTATCCTGGGGCAAGGAAGGGATCATCCCTCCCTGCCCCTGGGATCTCCTGTACGTCATGTGGAAGCACAGGGATGATCCCAGGGCGATCCCCAGGATAAACAGTCATCTAGCCATGCCCTATATCAGGGAGTTTGTGGGAAATTTAAAATGGAACCTCACAGCCACCTGTCACTGCTGCCAGGTAAACCCATGGCCAAAGGGCCAGCAGAGGGCCCCTAAAACCCTCAAACTTGGAGCCAGTCATGGATCTCTATTACAATAATGAAATATTAAGTATTCAAAGCATGCATTATATGTTTTCATCTTAGAAAAAAAAAAGATTTCATTCTTTAAAGCATTTTTTCTTAAGCCAACACACTTTGTTTAGCTGTGCAAACTGGTACAGCTCCATAAATTGGCATAGCTATGCCAGTGTATACCCTCTGGCCTTTAGAGGACACTAGAAATAGGCAAATGACCGATGGTCCAATTTGCCAAGGTTCTCCAGTCCTCAGCTCGCAGTTCATGCCTTCGCAATTTGTGCTTTTTGCATGAACAGGAAAATTGAGCAAAACAAAGAGCTATCAAATATGAACCTTCTACAAAATAAATCCCAAATTTCCCCACAAATGAAAGCACTTTCAGAAAGTTGTGCATTTTTAAAAAATTGCAGTTGAGAAAGTTTCAGAAAGTTATGCATTTCGAAAAAGTTGCACATTTTTTTACATACACGTTTTGTGAAAGCGAATACAAGTTCAGGAATTTGCGAACGTTTTCAGAGAAAATGCAGTTGTGTTCAAAATCCCAAATAGGCATTTGCGAGTCATTTGTGAACTGAACTGAAATTCTCATATATTCCTAAAAGACAGTTTAATGTGTGTATATTGATACCAAAACAGTTTTCTACACCTCCTCATTTTATTGTAGTAGTAGATAATGGACTGCAAACATTAAAAAACCCACAACAAATCACATATGAAACCACATTATAATACATATTAAACCTGCCTTCAAAGAAAAGAATAGAAAAGAAAAGGAATGAATTGTTAAGGGAGACTAGATAGTTTTATTTTTCATTAAGCTCAGGTGTTCTAATGTCGAGCACAATATCTTTAGCCTAAACTGAGAATCACCCTAAAGTTTTATAGGATCTTAAAGAACACTGCACAGAGGTGTACTTCAGCTAGCCAATCAGGTTGCTTTTTGCTTCTTGGGCTCCTCCCCCGCCACAGCTAATTGTCTGATTGTTCCTGTGTTCTCCTTCCCCCTCCAAGCCACCTTACAGCTGAGAAGCAGCAGGTCTCCTGACTCCCCAACCCTAAAGTCTCCTCCAGTAGCCCAGATCACAGCAGCCAGCCCACTATTAAACAAAGAACAAGGCAAAGCTGGCGACGCCCTGCTGAAAGAGGCAGACAGCTGCACATGAGGTGATTCGGAGCCACCAGTGGTCCTCAGGCCTTGCAGTGACGAGCAACCTATTAGGTGTTATTATAATTAGTAGTAGTAGTAGTAGTAGTAGTGCAGTGTGGTCCCTTATAGAGTTACACAGGCAAACACAGACAGGTCCTTAACTTAAAAGTTTCTATCAATCTAAAATAGATAATAGGAGGGAAAAGAGTAGGACAGGGCAGGGAAGGAGATACAAATGGTAAATAATATTATAATTATTTCCTACCCAAAATAATATAACATTATTGACTGCTTTATTTATTTAAATTCTCCCCCTCTCCTATGCTGAAAATTGGAACGAGGGAGGCATTCTGTCTCCAGATAAACCTCAGGTCCTGCCACTTCTCTGCCAGAGAATTGAAATGCATCATTCTAACAGTTTCTGAAAGCTCTGGACTACCTGAGGCAACACTTTGAGTAGCCTCAATGTGTCCCTGAGAGAGATACCCATACTCTATGGGGGAGAAACAAGCAAAGTGACAGCAATCAAGCTTGCAACTACCAATAAAACAACATGTACAATACTTTAAACAGGCAAGGAAGAGTCATTTCCTAAACACAAGAGGGAATATAAAGCACTCTGGGTTACACTTTACATTGTGCCATGGAAATACTCCCACCAGACTGGAAATCATCTAAGTCTAGATGCTGTGTTTTTGCCTTGAGCACCATAAGATCTGGTTTTCTGGTGTGGTGTTAACACAGTTTTAGACAAAAGTATTGCAATTTGGTTTTCTTTTCAAAAAGTCAAGGCCTTAATACCAGGGACTGTGAGCTCAACAGCAGCTGTGCATTTTGCTGCTATCATTGAGTCCTTGGACAATATGAGATGTGATTAGTACTGTCAGAAGACAGAACTCATCACTCCCTACCTAATTCCCTCCTCTTCCTTTTAATTCTTGCGTCAAATATGTTTTAGACTGCAAGGTTACAGGCTGGTCCTTGCAATTTTGAATTACTATTGTTCAGCTCATATTATCTCCAGTTGTAACAATTTCTAGAGGAGTACCCATGTTAGTCTGTTGCAGCAAAAACAATAAAGAGATTTGGGGCACCTTAAAGACTAACAAATTAATTGCAGCATAAGCTGTTGTGGACACTGTCCACTTCTCTGATGGAGGAGACAACATCCACAAAAAGCTTACAAACTATATTACAGGGGACACTGTAGTGTCCCCTGTGTTATAGGCGATCAGTAAAAAGAGCATTCCACCATGTTACCCTGTAAATTGGGGGGTGGGTCATTCTAGCGTTCATAAAATGGAAAATGTTTCACCAATCTTTCTGAAAATACGACCTGCCAGAAAGAAAAGCTGGTTTTACATACCCTGGCAATTTCAAGAAGTTTGGTGAAATATTGAAGGGGTGGTGGCAGTTGAAAGGACGAAAGTAAAAAAATCCTCTCTGACTCAAAAGTGAAACTGAAAACTGGGGTTGGCGACTTTTTTTTTGCGCAGGGAAAGCTCCGAATTGGGACCCTTACCCTCCAATCCATTGGTGGGATCGTGTTCCCCAGTCCATCTCGTTGATGGAATGGCCTTTCTTTTTTTAAAATTCCCTTCCATTGAATTTTAATAATAAAAAAATTGCCCCATTAAAGTCAATGGAGGCCTCATAACACATCGCATGCGCAGTAGCGGCGCTCTCCCCCCTCCCTCCTGTCTTGAGGGCTATCCGGAGTAGGAGCCAGCCCGGGGGCTCGCTGCCCAGTCCAGCATACACAAAATGTGGCTGCTGCCGCTGCCCCTCCTTCCCTGTCAGCGCGACCCGGCAATTGTCCCAAGATGGCAGCGCAGGCCTTGCAGCAGCAGCAGCCTAGCAACACCTGAGAAGCCCCGGCCGGCTGGGGAGTGGAAGGGGGAGCCGGGCGGAAGCGGAGCAGCAGGACCGGAGGCAGAGCCAGAGCAGCAGCAACCCAACAACGACCAGACGGAGCAGCAGCAGCAGCAGCAACCCAACGACAACAACACAAACGGCTGCCCCGCCTCCTCACGGCTGCTCTCCTGGGGAAACAGGCTCCCATGCAGGGCCTCGGCACGAGGGAGCACGAGGGAGAGAGATCAGCGCGCCACGAGGTCTCCAGGGTGCTTACTTTAAAGAAAGTTCTCCTCGGGTGAGTGCCTGGATCCAGCTCACCTCCTGGCCCTTCTCGTGTTCGGAAGGGAAAAGTCCTACAACTCCCAGCATCTCCAAGCCTTAGACTGGTCTAGCAGCTCCCTGGGAGTTGCAGGGCTTTTTCCCCTTGCCGAGCAAACCTGCTGCTGCTGCTGCTTGTTGTTGTTGCTGCCGCCTCCTGCAATCCTGGGGCTGCAATCCTGGGCATGCCTCTCTGGAAAAAAGCCTCATACAGACCTGCACAGGATTGCCCTGTTAAAAGTATGGGGAGGGGGGGGAGAGACTGCTTAGGCTTCCTGCTGATTTTAAAACTGGATTCTAGGTCTACTGCAAATTAGATCCTGGCTTCTCATGTTTTGGACTACAATTCCCATAAGCCCTCACCAACACAGCCAATGAGTTGTAGTCCAAAATATATATTGAGGGTAAAATCCAAGGTAAATCCTACTTAGAGTAGACCCATTGAAATGAATGGAACTTAACTTGGTCAAAACTTACATAAGTCTTATTCATGTCAATGGGTCTGCACTACATAGGACTCATGTGGGATTCTACCCTCTGTTGCCTACCACACTTAGAATCATAGAATAGTAGAATTGGAAGGGGCCTAAAAGGCCATTGAGTCCAACCCCCTGCTCAATGCAGGAATCCACTCTACAGCATACTTGACAGATGCTTGTCCAGCTGCCTCTTGAAGGCCTTTAGTGTGGGAGAGCACTTAACCTCCCTAGGTAACTGATTCCATTGTCGCACTGCTCTAACAGTCAAGAAATTTTTCCTGATGTCCAGTTGGAATCTGTTTTCCTTTAACTTGAGCCCGTTATTCCGTGTCCTGCACTCTGGGAGGATCGAGAAGAGATCCTGGCCCTCCTCTGTGTGACAACCTTTTAAGTATTTGAAGAGTGCTATCATCTCTCCCCTCAATCTTCTCTTTTCCACGCTAAATATGCCCAGTTCTTTCAGTTTCTCTTCATAGGGCTTTGTTTCTAGACCCATGATCATCCTGGTTGCCTCCTCTGTCTGCGTCCTTCTTGAAGTGTGGTGCCCAGAACTGGACGCAATACTCCAGATGAGGCCTAACTAGGGCCGAATAGAGAGGAACCAGCACCTCACTTGATTTGGAAACTATACTTTTATTAATTCAGCTCAAAATAACATTTGCCTTTTTTGCAGCCATATCGTATTGTTGGCTCATATTCAGCTTGTGATCTACAACAATTCCAAGATTCTTCTCATTTTTAGTATTGCTGAGCCAAGTATCCCCCCCCCCATCTTGCAACAGTTCATTTGGTTTCTTTTTCCTCGGTGTAGAACTTGGCATTTATTCCTATTAAATTTCATGCTGTTGTTTCCAGCCCAGCGCTGCAGCCTATCAAGTTCACTTTCAACTTTGATTCTGTGTTCCAGGGTATTAGCTATCCCACCCAATTTTGGCTTAGCCTACCTCACAGGGTTGTTGGAGGGGGGGCTAGGAAGGGGAGATGTTATTTCTGCCCTGAGCTCCTGGGAAGGAACAGAAGTACCATAGATGCCTTACGCCAGGTCAGATGATTTCATCACCTATTCCGCTATTATATGTTTTCTACTCTAACTGCCAGCAAAAAAGTTACCTTCTTTCCAGCAGGCTATCTGAAAGCACACCCAAGTCATATGTAATATGCACATTTGATTTTTAAAAGATTTAGAAAGTAATGCTTCCAAAAACTGCATTAGCCTTTTATGCTGCAACATTACACTATTGGCTCACATTGAGAAATTGATCAAAAATGGTCACCTTCTTTCCAGCAGACCCAAGTCATATGTAATATGCACATCTGATATTTAAAAGATTTAGAAAGTAATGCTTCCAAAAACTGCATTAGCTTTTTGTGTGGCTTTTATTCCTGTGTGTCGTTTATTACATACTAACCCTGTTCAAAAGGCATGCTAAACCACAGTGGTTAAGCATTTTGAGCTAAACATTATGGCTTAGAGTGTCATGTGAACCATGACAATTGATGGAATGAGACCCATACTCATTAATCCAGTGGTGGTGTCTTCTTCGGCCTTCATTGTAGTTGGTGGAATGACTTTTCTTTTTTTAAAAAAATCCCTTCGGTTGATTTTTAATTATTATTGTTTTGCCCTAGAGCCTCAATGTTATTATGTAAACCATTGGTTTTTTGTTTATTGAATATAATATATAGGGTGGCCATCTTGATTTGTAAGCATGCTCAGTAGTGCCTCCTCCCCCCACCTGCCTCAGCTATATTGGAACATTGAGAGAAAATGGCTGCCTCCTCTAGCAAATATTGTCAGTGTCTTCTCAGAAGTACGTCCCATTGAATGTAATGGTCTTATTCCCTGGAAAGTGTGTAGGGGATTGTAGCTTTTTCCACACTCAGTACACAGAAATGGTTTTTCACCTCGGTGAATTTATTTATTTATTTATTTATTTATTACATTTTTATACCGCCCAATAGCCGAAGCTCTCTTTGATGTAAAGTAAGGGTGAACATAATTTTAAAGCTTTCCCACACTCTACACATTTTTATAGTTTCTCCCCTGTGTGGGTTCTTTGATGTCTACTCAAGGTCCCACTAGAGCTGAAACTTTCCCCACAGCCCATACATTTATATGGCTTCTTTCCTGTGTGGTCATCCGTTACACAAAACCATGAAATTCCATAAACAAAAAACCTACGGTTTACAAAACAACGTTATAGGCTGTACAGTTTTCAACCAAACTCCAAAAAGCAGGGAAATTGAGAGTTAAGGCTCACAGGCCTATAACGCCACATCCTCCCTAAGGAGGCAGAAAGTGCCAGTGAAATTCTCATTCTCCCAAAGCAGATATAAACCATGAGGACAGGATGGAGAATAGGATATGCAGAGGTGACTGTGGGGTTGTGGAAAACTGATGACGAACAACTTAGGGCCACCTACTTTTTGTTTGTTTATTTATTTATTACATTTCTATACCGCCCAATAGCCGGAGCTCTCTGGGCAGTTTAGAGCAGCCCTTCCCCAACCTGGTGCCCTCCAAAGATGTTGGACTACAACTCCCATCATTGCAAGTCAGTATGTCCCATGGACAGGAATGCTGCGACTTGTACTCTCAAACATGTGGAGAGGTGACTATGGGATTCTGGAAAACTGATCGGGGAATGTTGTTCTAGAGCAGCCTTTCTCAACCTGGGGCGCTCCAGATGTGTTGGACTACAACTCCCAGAATGCCCCAGCCAGCTGGCTGGGGCATTCTGGGAGATGCAGTCCAACACATCTGGAGTGCCCCAGGTTGAGAACCACTGTTCTAGAGCAAGGGCAGGCAAAATGTAGCTCTCTAGATGTTTTAGCATTCAATTCATAAAAGTCTCTGTCAGCATGGACAGTGATCAAGAATGCTGTGACTGCAGAAGAATGCTGTGACCGCAGAGGATTTTTCTTAGTGTTCAGCAGTGTGAGATCAAAGGCAGAGCTACCACCTAATAGATTCATGTGTAAGGAAGGATTATTTTAAAAACTATTGATGAAAATGATTTTCGTCCTCACCATAACATGGGAGTTGCAGCGCAGCACATCTGGACAGCACCAGGCTGGAGAAGGATGGTTTATACTTGGGTCCTATACATGTCTTCTCAGAAGCCAGTGCCACTGAGTTTACTAGGGCTTCCCCCCAAGTGGTATAGGATTGCAAACTAATCTCATTTGAAAGGAGTTCAAGACACCCAAACTAATCCTTTTCTGTTCCTCTGTCACTCTGATGAGATGATGTATTGTGGAGGGATTGTGGGGAGTGAACAGTATATTTTGTATGAACACATTTTAAGAAAAAAATTGGTTCTTTGAAGGGCAGGGTATTTACGAAAAGCTGAAAGTGCCAGCTCTTGCTCTGGTTCTACATCTCCAACAAATAGTGCCCCTTCTGTTATCAGTCGTGCTGCTCTATGCGAGATGTGTGTGAGAAAAAAATATTGCGCAGCCCCTGTATTTGGTAAGGATATAGAACAGCATTCCCTCTCCTGCTGTCCCAGCTTTCCTGACCATGGGACATACTGACTTGCAATGATGGGAGTTGTAGTCTAACACCTTTGGAGGGCACTAGGTTGGGGAAGGGCTGCACTAAAAAAAAAATAGAAGTAGGTGGCCCTAAGTTGTTCGTCATCAGTTTTCCACAACCCCACAGTCACCTCTGCATATCCTATTCTCCATCCTGTCCTCATGGTTTATATCTGCTTTGGGAGAATGAGAATTTCACTGGCACTTTCTGCCTCCTTAGGGAGGATGTGGCGTTATAGGCCTGTGAGCCTTAACTCTCAATTTCCCTGCTTTTTGGAGTTTGGTTGAAAACTGTACAGCCTATAACGTTGTTTTGTAAACCGTAGGTTTTTTGTTTATGGAATGATTCTATAATTCTATGTGACAATTCTAACATATAGGTACAAAAGAGTGTTTTACATTACTTGACATGCATGTTTTGTCACTTGACCATCTTTCATTTGACTGAGCAACTAGCCCAATTTAATTTCCAACATGAAACAATTAGATATAACCAAGTCAAAGTCAACAAAGTGTTTATCATTTTATCTGCAACCACCTTAGACTGATTAACTTCTGGAGTTGATGACTCTCCACTGAATCTAATACACCTCCAGGTAGTGATGGAGAAAGGGCAGTTAATCATTGACTGAAGAACTTCAACTCACTTAAAAACAACAAAGTCTTGTAGCACCTTAAAGACTAACAAACTGATTACAACACAAGCTTTCTTGGACTAGGGTGCTTCATCAGATCCTTGAAATAAACTCTTGCTTATGCCATAATAAATGTGTTAGTCTTTATGCTGTTACACGATTCTTTGTTATTTTGGCTGCAAGAGATTCATTTGGCTTCTCTTCCGGACGTTTTTTCCTAAAACAGCAGGTTCTGCTGAGCTCTCAGCAAGAACAATATAGGTCTCCAAAACACACAACTTTCTCCTACCCCTCTCCAATGGCAATTTCTCACATGATCATTCTCCCTTATAATTAAAAAAGAATACAGTGGCACAGTGGCCACATTCAGATGCAACAATAAGGGATAAACTAAGGCTCAGCATATAGTTGATCCTAACTTTTTAAAAAAGTGTTGGGACCTCTGCACATGGGGGGGTATTAAACCTTCCCACCCAGGCACTTTCTCCACCTAAATTCACACACAAATACACACACATGCAGGGTCTAAAGAAAGCTTTAAAAATCCCTCAGTTAGGGCCAATTGAGTTTTTCTTGCTTTCTTTAGTCCCCGTCCTGTGAGGAGGGGAGAATTTAGAAGATAAAGTGTCTGTGTGGTTTACTCCCCCTAACATTGTGCAGTACTCCTGATCTGCATTGGAAACCAATGCACTTACCCTAAAGTTAAAAAAAAAAGTTTGTATCAGCTAGACACTACACACTTTATCCCTCAGCCAGAATACTGGAGAATCCTAGCTTAGCATTCATAAGCTGCATGCTTGAGCACAAAGCTCTTTCGCTCCTGCTTGGAGATAGTAAAAAATACAAAATGAAAGAACAATAATGGCTCATCACTAGAAACAAAAAGTGGCAGGCACTCAGATACTAGGTAAAATAGGAAGAAGCTTGCAAGTGTTCACTTAAAAACACCACCACCATAGCATCAAACATTTATTTTAGAAGACATTTAAGGCAGAATAGTAAGTCTAGTGTTTCAACACAAATGTTAAAAATCTCCAATGACACAGATTGCAGTGCTTGTGTTGTACAAAATCATTTAGGTCTTTAATAATAGCCATTATGTTTCCTACATACTAAAATGCAATACTAATGTGCAGAAAGCACGTATCCGGTGTTTATAACAGACAACACTTTCAAGTATGACCTGATTTGGATATAGCTGAAACTCTTATAGAAGCCACTGCGGCCCAGACTCAGCAACAAACTGCCCTAGTGCACTTGTACAATGATCTCTGGCCAAAGCATAAATGAAAGCTAAATCCAACACATGTAGATGTTAAATAACACTGGGAGCAGGATGGTGCCCGGTGGCACTCCACAGTTCAACTGCCATGGGTCTGAGGTGCAGTCATCTAATGCTATTCTCTGGAACCAATCCTGCAAGTACAAGTCGAACCACTGTAGAACAGCATCCCCCACGATCAATTCATGAAGACAGTCCAGGAGGATATTTTGGTCAATGGTATCAAAAGCTGCTGAGAGATCAAAAAGTAATAGGTAACCAAGGCCAATTCTGTCCCCTCTTGGGGGCTGGCAGAGGAGAAGCAGAGATTTATATCATTGCAGGGTGCAAAGGAGGCTTCCTTGCTCTGGCACATCCTGCTTGGTTTCTGTACTGACCTCAGAGGAGAGGTCAGTACAGAACACTGCTCTGTCATTCACCTGCAAGGAAGTTCATGCAGTTACCTCATGCAATTCCTGCATGCAATTCCTGTTTGTCTTCAGCTATCAGGGAAGTATGTAAATACAAGGCGGCATTAATTAGAACTCACTGGTCCCTTGTAAAAAAAAAGGTAGTCCATATATTACCAAAGCCTGGGCTTAATTTTGGACAACTCACTAGGTATACAATCAATCAAAGGCCAACTCAATAATTAGCACTTTGGTTAATACAGGAACAGAATCTTGTGCTTAAGGGTAAAATGCAAGAACTGTATGAATGTATTACGAGATAATTAAGTACAGTGAAAAACCATGAGGTTAGTCATACGAGGTGTCATCAATATGCAGATGATACCCAGCTCTACCTTTCCTTTTCATCAAACCCAGGTGAGGCAGTGACTGTTCTGAACCAGTGCCTGGGCACGGTAATGGACTGGATGAGGGCTAACAAACTGAGACTCAATCCAGACAAGACGGAGGTACTGTTAGCGGGTGGTTCATCTGTCCGGCAAAGTGATGTATGCCCTGCCTGGACGGGGTTGCACTCTCCCTAAAGGATCGGGTCTGTAGTTTGGGGGTGCTCTTGGATCCAGAACTGTCACTTGAGGCACAGGTGAACTCAGTGGCAAAGAGCACCTTTTATCAGCTTAGCTTGATATACCAACTATGCCCTTATCTGGACAGAGATAGCCTAGCTACAGTTATCCATGCTCTGATAACCTCTCGTTTGGATTTCTGCAATGCGTTATACGTGGGGCTGCCTTTGAAAACGGTCCGGAAGCTTCAGCTGGTACAAAACAGGGCAGCCCATTTATTAACAGGGACTGGCCAGCGAGATCACATTATGCCAGTCCTTTTACAACTTCATTTGCTGCCAGTCCAGGTCCGGGCCCGATTCAAAGTGCTGGTATTGACTTTTAAAGCCCTAAACGGTTTGGGGCCAGGTTATTTGAAGGAATGCCTCCTCCCATATGTACTTGCCCAGACCTTAAGATCATCTACAGGGGTCCTTCTCCATGAGCCCCTGCCAAAGGAAGTGAGGCAGGTGGCTACTAGGAGGAGGGCTTTCTCCGCTGTGGCACCCCGGTTGTGGAATAAGCTCCCCGGAGAGGTCCGCCTGGCGCCTACACTGTACTCTTTTCGTCGCTGACTGAAGACCTTTTTATTCTCTCAGTATTTTAAAACTTAATTTTAAGTTAAATTTTACTGTTCTAATTCTGTATTTTAATCTTATATCAATTTTGCTGCATGGTTTTATCCTGGTTGTACTTTTTATACTGTATTTTGTAATTGTGCGGCGGTATAAAAATGTAATCTATATAAATAAAAATGAAAAAGACCGTTCGTTACTGTCGTTATATCTCCGAAAGTTCTTCACCGATTGCTTTGAAATTTTGACACAGCGTTGCTTTCGGATACGCGAGCGTTGTTATGTAACTATGTTCTCTATGGGGTCAAAGGTTTGTCTTAAAATCGAAGAAATAGGCCTCCTCAAAACCAGTCCTGCTGATCATTGTGACATTACCAACCAGTAGGCCAATCCGCTCCCTCTGCCTCCTCTCCTATTTGCATGTACTCTCGCAATTGGCTGAGTGAATACAGATGTCACACCTGTGACAGTTACACGTTCAGAAGAAAGGTAACTGCCATGAGTTTCCACTAACCTCCTCAACGTAAAAAAAAACCTTTTTAAAAAACCAAACAAACTGCTTTACTTCATCCAAATAATGCCTCGCAGAAGATCACACTTAGGTCGTCGTACTTGCGGAGCGGAAGCACTGCGACGAGAAATTGCAAATCAGACTCAGGAAGAACGGGCTTCAGCAAATGAGAAAAAAAGAAAAAAAATGGCTCAAATACGTGCCAAGGAATCAACCAAGCAACGTTCAGCCAGACTTGAGGATGCACGGTTGCAAGCACGGCAATTGCGTACTACAGCTACAGATCTGCTTTGTTCTCAACATAATGAACGCGAAAGGCTGAGAGGGGCTGAAAGACGTCAACGAGAAACAGCACATCAGCATCAAACATGACTCCGTGGTAAACAATCACACGATTACAATCGCCTTGCATTCCGGTACAACCCAGCTGATGATTATAGTTTGAGGCGGCATGTTCTCATTGGCAATATGACTGAAGTGTGTCCTTATTGCAAGGCTCTTAAATTTAATGAAGAAACAAAAGGAATGTGTTGTGCTGCTGGAAAAATTAAACTGCCTCAACTTGGAGAACCACCAGAGCCATTACAAACTTTGCTTGCCGGATATACCGCTGAATCAAAGCATTTCCTATCTAACATCAGGAAATACAACTCATGCTTCCAAATGACGTCGTTCGGCGCAGAAATCATCACAGCTCCATTTATGCCAACTTTCAAAGTCAAAGGACAAATTTATCATAAAGCCGTCTCTTTCCTTCCGTTTCAAGATAGTCAACATAAATTCCTACAAATGTATTTCATTGATGATGGCAATGATAAATTGAATGCACGCTGCGGAATTTATACCGGCATAAAAAGGTCCATTGTTTCAAAACTGCAACAGCTACTTCACGAAAAAAACAATTTAGTACATTTGTTCAAAACAGCAAATGACATGATGCCATCTGATACACACAAGATTGTTATTCATGCTGACAAAACGCCTGCTGGAGAACATGTGCGAAGATTCAATGCTCCAACTATAGACGAAGTGGCAATTGTTATAGTCAGAGATCAATCTTGACAGGACCTTTCAAAGGTGAAGATGTCCTCATTCCTCGCATTCCTATGATTCCAACAGATATGCCATTTCAATTTAAGAGATTGCAATTCCCAATTCGATTGGCGTTTGCAATCACCATCAACAAAGCTCAGGGCCAATCTTTAGAATTGTGCGGTTTAGATCTAGACACGGATTGCTTCTCACATGGACAATTATATGTTGTGTGTTCTAGAGTCGGCAGACCAGACAATCTCTGTATCTACACAGACAATGGAACAACTAAAAATATTGTATATCCACAAGCATTGTGAAATTAAACATATTAGAAACATCCGCTTTGTCTTTTCTTTCTTTTCAATTTAACCAGACTGAGCCACAGCAACGCGTGGCAGGGTACAGCTAGTAAATAAATAAAAATAAATAAATGAAGTTGGCACTATAATGTAGCACTTAATAACGGAGGAATGCAGGGGGGAAAGTCTACTCCTGAACATATCCACTGTTATAAGAATAGTCACAACGGATCTATTTTTACCACCGCATGTTGCAAGCTTCCAAACCATCAAAGAGCATCTTCCCCCATCCACCACCACCTTTTACATCCCTTCTCATCTATCTTAATCCTTTTAAGTATGGTGCCAGTCAAAAACTTGTAACTTGTTAATAATCTGAAGTGAATCATGAAATGCTATTAGATGCTCTTGGGAATTTAAATTGGATCTTCTTTCAGCTGTTCTTTAAGTTCTGTGCAATTAACACCATTCGTGTTCTCTATCACTATAGGAGTCTATAGGAAGAAAAATATGCTAGTAATGTGCAAACAAATTGAATAAAAGAATACATTTAAAGTTTTGAATGGAGTAGCATCGGAAGAAGATGTTTGCTTCAGCACATGGTAAATCCAAATATTTCCAGCATTAATGAAAATATTAATGCAGATATGACATGCATATGCTTCTGTTATTATTTGACTGTTAAAGGCAGTTAAAGTGATCAATTGGAGTAGGGTGGAATGGGAGGGTATAGCACTAACCATTATGCCAACCACAATCCAAATTCCCCCTCCTTCTGGAGCTATGAGCTCCAGAAGGGAGAGAACACTGGCAATTTATGGATATTTATGGGGTATTTATGGATTGGGACTGAAGAGGGGGGGTTTAGACCCCACACAACAACACTCCCATCCAAATCCCCTATTTTATATGTCCCATCACTTCTAGTTTGGGTCTCTACTGCTGCGCTAGACATTGCGCAGTTTATTTAATTACATGTGCACTTAAACAATGCAGATGTGGTAGTAAATTATTGTGATATATTTATACTATAGTTCCTAAACATAAATGAAACTAAAATATGCAATATAAAACTGTGTTGTGGGCATCAGTTACATCATATTTAAACTGAAATGCTTATTTATTATAACTTTATGTTCTTTTAAAAATAGTTATTTAAAACAACTATTGAAATTGTTGTAAACAATTGTTGTAAACCGCCCAGAGAGCTTCGGCTGTGGGGCGGTATATAAATGTAATTAAATAAATAAATAAAATAAATAAATAGCAATTTGGCATAGATTATATTACAGGAAGTTCTATCAAGGCCATTTGGTCCGTTATATTTCACCGAAATCTAAGCTATTTTTGTGCCCTTTGTAAAAGTTACAAACACTAGAACAACAACAAATGAATATGGGGGTGCAATCCTCTACATTTCTACTCAGAAGCAAGTCTAACGGAGTTCAGTAGGGCTTACCCCTAGGTAAGTGAACACAAAAATGCAGTCCAAATGCACTCTAAGCTTCACAATCTGCAAAAACACACACACTATCATTTCCTCTAACAGCAAAGTGAGTGGCCTTGTGCCAATCCATGAGGTAGTGAAACAAAGCCACCCAGAGACAAATAAGCAGGTATGCAAAAGATATCAGTTTAAAATAAATAAATAAGCAAACCCCAAATGGGAAAAACTGAGGACATATGGGCAATGGCCTTCATGCTGTGACAGAAACCTGGTAGTATGAAACCAGTGCTCAAAAACAAGCCCTCAGCGTGCTGGGCAGTTGTCAGGCAAAAAGAAGCAAGCGCTTGCTTCTCTTCAGCTTAGGGCAGCCTTCGCCAATCTGGAGCCCTTCGGATGTGTTAGACTACAACTCCCATTACCCAACCAATGGGTGAGTTTGCTATGAGTGATGGGAGTTATAGTCCAACAGATCTGGAAGGCACCAGGTTGGAAAAGGCTAGCTTAGGGCCTACTTGTGAACCGCCCAGAGAGCTTCGGCTATTGGGCGGTATAAAAATGTAATAAATAAATAAATAAATAAATAAATAAATAGGAATTGATAGCAGGCATCGGTGTCCCCCAACACCAGTTCCACCTGCCAGGATCCTTCAGAACTTAAAGCATCCTTTAGAGGTGGTTAATGGGCATCAGACAGAAAAACAGTATGGCTGAACCAAATCACCAGCTCTCGCTCCCCACCGCCCCCAGGCCGGATTATTTAAGTGGCAAAGGGGACAAACCACCCTTCTCAAACGTAAAGGATTCTGACCCCAATCCCACCCCCAAGGTTCCCATGCAGCATAGGGAGGGGATTATTCTTCCCCACAATCTGCAAGCCATATCCTGGGATGGCTTCCCAAGCCCCAAATCTGAGCACATCATTATTTCCCCATCATTTAGCTGCCTCCTCAAAGACTCCTCATGGCACCCAATATGTTCTGCACATTCTCGAGAAATGCAAAGGACAGATGATATTTTTGTTTAAACTGGGCAGCCAAAGAAGATCTATTTTAATTTTAACTAAGCTGTCACCACCACTGAAGAACTGGGACACAATCCATCAGGAAATGATGATGTGTCTGTCTCATTGAAATAAACACGAGCAACCAAAAAAAGCCGCTGAAGAAGGAACAAAAGCATAAAGTTGAGCAATATCTTAATTTGTAGCTTTTTTTTTATGTGAGCCATGTCACAAAAAAGGGTCATAATTAGCACCACTTACACAAAGGAGTTTAGCCACTTACAAAAAAAGGTAAAAAGCTATGGGCTCAAACTAACAAAGCCCCCAACATCCATCGGTGCCACAAATGAATCAACTTCTGCACCCAGTTCTGGATCAAAGCCATTAGAGAAACTTACATTAAATTTCTATATATACTCAGTAGACACCTTTAAATCCCCAGAGACCTCCTGCGCTGTTTCAGCATCTTTCTTTTCTGACCTTCTTTCCTATAGCAAGACCTTCTTTGCTAACCTTCTTTCCTATAACAACAGGGGTTCTGTTTTTTTTCTACAGGAAAGCAGGGGAGGGGAGTAAGCAAAGTCCTGGGGTGCAGGAAATGCAACAAGTGCGTCTTCTTGCATTTAAAGATACAGGTTAAGTTCAATCAGCTCTTGTCAAGACTATAGCAAACCAGAAGGAATAATACATTTATCCCCAACCTGCAATTTTTTTATAGTAATATAGTGGTTAAGGCTTCAACCCTATGCACACTTAATTGGGAGTAAGTCCCATCAAATACATCTTTCTAGTAAGCGTGCATAGGATCAGGCTACATGAGACTGAGCTGTGAATAATAAAGTTCAAATACTGCCTGTGTTAGAAATTCAGTGGGGATGGGAGGGGAAGATTTAGGCAAATTATGATTTCTCAGCTTCAACTCCCCCATCTGAAATATGGGTATAATATTACTGACCTATCATACAGCATTGGTGACAATGGCTGTTCCAATAATCTACAAGAAGCACTTTGAACACTCAAAAAGCGCTATAAAGATACTAAGATTTTTTTATGTCAAACAAGATGAAGTTAAGCTTGTTTGTGTGTGGGCGATGTCTACTGTGACCTCAGGAGCCAGACAGATTTCCAGAGATTGAAGACAGAGCTTTAAGGCGATACATAGTTTCTTACCCAAGACTGGTAAAACCAGAATAAATTATGCAAAGTAGCCAAATAAATTAAGAGATATCCTGGAAATCTGCATAATTTATGCAGGGTATGCGTTACAGATCTGGGAGGGAGGATGATTTGCCCTACTGGTGGGTCCCTTCTTTCCAAGGGTTCCCCCCACATTCCCGCAAAATGAAGAATTACTGTTAGGCTACCTAACTAGTCTGTCCAGCTTGGGGAATTCTAAACCCTTCTGCCGGGGACCCCTCACTTCTGCCTAGCTTTAGGAAAAAATAAAAAGATCAGCATTTTATGTACTTGCTCAACGCCAAGAAAGCAAGAATTTAACAAAACATTATAGAATATCCTGAGATGACAGAAGGAAGCTTAGTAACCATGCACGTGGGGAAATTTCAGTGATAATTTCCCTCTTAAAACAATGAAGGCAAGTGTTCAAGTTTTAAAAGGAAGGTTTTGGTGTAGACAATTTATTTATGAGAATTTGAAATTCCCATTAATTCAACATCTTGGTGGATCTAGTTCCATAGTGGAGATGGCCTGTTGTTTTCCCCAAAGTGATATCAGTGGACTAACCAGTAAATCAGAAAATTAGGTAGCTGCTAGACCCACCTTCTTAACAACTCTAACATCTCAAAAGAGTCCAACCAGATAGGTTATGATAAAACAGAGATTAACTGTTTGGATGCATATTCAGAAACAAAGACCAAGATGTATGTTTATTCACACTTCCGGATAGGATTCCAAATTATCAGACTCTCTAGGGATGGTAATGTGCACTACTGAGCTACATCAGAATATAGAGGTTTGTCAAAGCATGGAATTCTATTTTTCTTTGCAGGTGCTGAAATGTGCATTTATGTATTCTTTAAATCAAATTACACATTGGCTATACCAAGCTGAACCCAAGCTAATGATTGAGATTGAGGACAAGCTAATGTTTGGGGGGGGGGGGGGGAAATCACAGGATACACTGTAGGTACCAATGCCAGGGGGAAATCTTGCAGTTTGGTTCTTCATCTTTTTCCTCCATGCAGTTCCTTCTCTTCCTCTAGTATTGTCTTTATTGTTTTGTATTGCTTTGAAAACATAGCAATTAGACTGCATAGGAGTCACAAGCTATTCCACCCCCACCCCACACACACCCTGTAAAACTTTTTCATCTTCACAGCACTCCACAGTGGATGAAGCTGTGAGACTAAAATAGTTAAGGCAACTCTCTTTCAAATGAAAGCAGCTTAGCAGCATAGAATTTTCCACTGGTGATTGCCACATTAACCGCACAATTTTAAATACTGGAACAAAAGTTTAAAAGGACAATAGACTGACTCAACTCCCACTAAAGGCAATTGGAGGGTAGCTTCCCCCACTCCTGAATCTAACAAACAGCTGTTAAAGTCTCATTTCCTTTATCAGCTCAAAATAAATTGTTTCATGGATGAAAAACATGGATTCAAAAAATTATGCACGTTTTTTGCAATTTTCAGGTTGTGAGAATCAAGCAGAATTACCTTGTTTGAAGAAGCTCAATGGGCTTGTTCAGATGACACACTAAGCCATGGTTAGGCTGCTAACCCTTTTGAAGCAAATAGTTAGTGAGTGTGCATAAACCGTGGTTATGTAGCCACCATGGTTAGGAAAGGTTCACATGACATGCTAAGCCATAACATTCAGTTCAAAATGCTTACCCACTGTGTTGTCTGAACAGGGTCAATATATAGCATTCCCCACAGTCAAATGCTTGATGGCCAAGCTATTTTTCCCCATCATCTCCTACAGCCATTCATGTTCTTCATATATGGCTTTAGTGGGTTTTATTTGAAAACAGCTACCAACATGTAATTGACTCGCACTTCCAGATGTACTGAATTCATAGAATTCAACATACGAACAATCATTCTATTTGTCATTAGGTGAGAAATTATCTTCAATCATATGCAAAATAGCACTGTTGAATAAAACAGCAATTATTTCAGAGGATTTATTTGTTTTGCTTAATTCCTTTCCAGTTACCCCCTCCATCAGCTCATCAGTTGACTCTTTTAACAGTGTGTCAATTGTACCTCAATTACTATGAGGATAAATTATTATTGCAGCTGTAGCAGATTACTACACAGTTCTCTGAATTTATGAATTCTGGTTTTCCTGAACTAAAATCATGGAGTGTCATTGGTTGTTTAACTCAGTAGGGAGGGCAGGTGGACAGAAGCCACCACACTCACTCACTCCTGCTTGCTCAGTTACCCAGGGTTTGTTTAAACCCTGGATAGTCATATGACATGCAAACTGGGCCAGTATCTGGCATCACTATTCTATCCCCCGGCCACAGGCTACAGCTAGACCTAAGGTTTATCCCAGGATCATCCTGGGTTCATCCCTGCCTGAGCGCTGGCTGCCCTGTGTGGCACTTAGATGAACAGGTTTGACCCCAGGACAATCCTGGGATAAACCTTAGGTCTAGCTACAGCCACAGGCTAGTCCAGATAATGCAACCTGCAACCTTAATTAATCTCCCCTCATATTTATTGTATACATAAATGTGTGTAGGAGCAAATTAATGTAAAAGTTGAAAACTGCTATGATATCACATATTTTTGAAAGTCAACAATATAATGTGAAAGGATTTATTATTAAATTAACAAATAAATGCAACTAAACCAGTCTAGACATGGTTTTTTCTTGTACAATTTGCTGATTTTTAAAACAATTTAAATGTCAGGGTAAGAAAACAAAGTGTACCAATACTTTTATATCATTTACACAAGAAAAATCACCAGATAAAGAAAATAGGAACCAGCTGTTATCGATTCACAAGGATAAGATTAATGATATAGTAATGTGGCTCCACAATACTTTTTCAGCAGCTTATATTTAATGCCCTGTATTTTACATGTAACTAGCACACTGTGAAGAATTATCAAATCAGAATGCGTTAATTGCATTATTTTCCAAATTTATGTAAGTTTTATGGTCAAAACAGACAATTTCTCCCCGATGTACAATTCACCAGTCAGGTATACTTTAATTCTAAAGCCTGACAAACCTAAAACTTCATTCTCAATTTCTACATAGCTTAAGCTAAACAAAAATCAGTTGTGTCAATCTCAAATGTGTTGGATATGGCTTTGGTATTAAATTCACAAAGTAGAAAGGTTCTTTTTCTGTAACATTGCATTGCCTATCTGTGCCACAGCACAACCTGGATGGGGTGGGGTAGGCAGGGGCTCATTCCTGCTATGCTGAGCTTCAGATAAACTCAGAGATCAGTAAGGCAGAAGGCTTCCTGCTTTCTGAGCATTAGTGCAAGGCCAGGGGAAAGGTCTGCCCTTTTCCAGGCTGCGGAGAATGGTGGGAGCCCTCACCAGATTTAAAAAATGCTCTTGAGAAGCTAATAAGTGCTTTTGTCAACTGTTGCCTATACAGCAGATATCTATTGCTCACACACTTTTATTTTTCACAGAAAATGCCAATTCAATATTAGATATCCATATAAATTACACCTCCATCTAGCACAAACACCTACGCCACCTCAACAATTTCAAATTAGATATTTCTCTGCTTATTGCTACAGTACAGAACCTCTGGGGCAGGGGTAAAAAATGACCCTCTAGAGGTCTCAAATTGGTTGTCCAGGTTTCCCCAGAAGATCACATCCACTTCCCCTAGGGTCACCCCCTTTCCCCAACCACCAATTATTCAGTTTTTGTGCAGTTTTCCCCCATTCTAAAAGGCCTCTCCTTAGAGCTTCTCCATATGAGCAATTTACTGTACGCGCATGATTAGTCACTCATGGAAGCTTGTGGGTCATTTTCATGATGCTGTCAACAGCCGATACCTCTCCTGCTATTTTCAAGCAGAAATCCGCCATTTTATAAAACCCCCAAAATGCAGTAATGAATGGAAAAAGCACTATAAAGCAGCACCATCTGCTGGTGGTAAAACTGAAACATATGGGAAGCAAGCAACAAAAAGAGGGGGAAGCATGTCTATTGTGGATCCTTAAATCCACAAAGATTCCAGAAGTCAAAGTCCCTGTAAGGCTGCGGAATTTTTGCTACATGCGGAGAAGTCCTTAGTTACTGATAGTAAACGCTTTAAGCTAAAATATGGTGGTATTTTTTTGTGTTCTGGTCCTGTCACCTTTGCTTTGGCCCTGCCCACTACTGCAATGCCCTTCCCAAGAACTTTTCCAAAATGGAATTCGGCCTCAGGATGAAAGAGGCCCCACACACCTGGATTAAGACTTTAAATACCATCCTCATATATAGCACTTAGATTGATGATGCTCCTACTTGATTCTTCAGGGGCATGTAAAGGCACAAAGCCAAACAAATATGGTATATGAAACAAGAGTATTTTATGTAAATGGACTGGGTTTAAAATATGCATAGAATTATAGAGCTATAATTGGGACCACATGACAGATTGGCTCATATCACAACACTACATTTCAGTGACCTTCGCAACTATCCTCCGAGGTAGGTCCTATGACCCCATAATGTGGCACCTAGCCAGAGAATCAGCTTTAGCTAGCATAAACATATATTGAAACATATATCTTTGCTTCCTAAAAATCAGAAGAATAGGTGGGTGGGGGTTTCCATGGGACAGAGCTCTGAAAAACACGGATGTTCTGGCTAAATATATCAGAGATTATTATTTCAGGATATTTCAGCAGGAAAACATGTTTGCTTCACATCCTTGCCTGTTATTTTGGGTTACAATTTAATATTATACACTGCCTTAGAGGCCTGTTTTGAGGGCCAAGAGGTGGGATGTAAGTAATTTTATAAATAAATAAATAAATAATAAATGCAATCCAGAGGGTTAGAATAATTTGTGCTTGCTAGCAATAGGCTTATAGACTATGCAGCCTCAAGGTTTCTTACAATATGGGATGCTTCCAACCCCAGAGGGCTTAGGAAGAATGGTGTTGTAAGTCACAGTTATCCCAGACTGTAGACAAAGGTGTAAGAAATGGCACAAAGAAGAGGGGTATGTGAAGTCTGAGGGGCAACAAGCATCTCACAGGGTATCTATGACTAATGGGAGAAAGAGCTCACCCTCCTCTGTGTTGATCCTCTGCAAACATTGTGTAGTCCCTGGCCCTAGCAGAAAAGGGGATCTACGACTGCAGGATGGATGGTAAGAGCAGATGGTATGGATGGGCTGTGTTGCCTCCACAGCCCATCCATACCATCTGCTCTTACCATCCATCCTGCAGTCGTAGATCCCCTTTTCTGCTAGGGCCAGGGACTACACAATGTTTGCAGAGGCACTATAAAAGGATCAGCAACCGGAAACACAAGGACCAAATATGCCAACACTCAACAGTTAGGCCAGACGCAGGACGACTGTGTGGCAGAAGCTGTGGCCAGGGCTGTGGCCATAAGGTGGATGAATCCCCCACCTCAGGCGGGTGGATGGGGCACAGGATCACATCCCCCACCACCACCATTCAAGGTGACGCCCAAGTTTGAAGTCTTCTCAAAAGGAGACAGCAGGTGCACCCACTGTGGCAAATGCTGCAGCAAGAAAGTGGCCAGCATGGCTCTCCAGAGTCTGCCAGGCCCAAATGCCTCACTTTTAGGCAGTCCTTCCTCAGAGCAAGATAGCCAGGGAGACTACCTGTACCACCACTATGTATTGTGACGGGAGGCAGCGGAGGTTGGGAGTGGGGGGAAGAAGAGGAGGTACAACAAAGGAGAGTGGGAAGAGGAGAGCCAGTGCACGTCTTCACAAACACCAAAAAAAAAAAAAAACCAAGAAAAAGTTATACAGGTTGGATTGGGGACTGTTTGAAACATAAGCTGGACACAGGAAACCCGACTGGGTGAAGGGCAATATATAAATTTAGTAAATAAAATAAATATTTTTGGGACACTGGCTTAAATCAACCATAAAAGCAAAAAGCAAGCAATAAGAGGTCATCAGAGCCCAGAACTTTTTTTCAATTAGTTAAATAAATCCTCACTTAGAATCAAATGGACATCAAAATACTCAGTACCAGATGCCACTAGCTAAAATTCACCACAGATAGTGTCAAAGTTAAATTTAAAATCCAAAAATAACTGCTAAACGACAGGCAGCATAACGAGTTAGCACAAGCATATGCAAGGACAGAAAACAGACCACTGAAACTTACCTTAATTGGAGCACTACTAAACTTAATTTTTCTATTTGCTGGGATTTCATCTTCTTCAGGCAATCCAGTAATTTCAGAACATTCTGTGTCAGGTTCATAGTTGTAGTTTTCATCACTGTCTTCTTGATCATCCTGTTCTGTTCCTGTCTCCCCCCAGTCAGAATTGTATCTTGAGCGTACCCTGTAGACATTGTAATCAGTGTGCATATACACATGAGAACTCTGAAAGTTATTCAAGTCTTCCTGTACTTCCTTTCCATTTGTATCTTCACAGTGGGAGCCAACAGAATGCGAAGTTTCAGCAACTACAATGCCATCACCAGCTATTAAGTTTCCTGATATTTCTGCAGTCTCAGCTCCACCAGAGACCTTTTTTTGCTGGGAAAGTGGTACTTCAGGATCTATTTCAGCCTTATTCCTGGCACAGGTCTCACCAAAATTCTTTCTGTCAAGTCCATCTGTTGGCTCTTGTTTATTTGCTTCACAGGCATCATCAGAATCATAACAGGCACCCTTATTTTGTATTCCACTTGTTTTTAGAACAGGCAAAGTGCTTTTGGGGGTTTCGTTAACCAATGGAGATCTACTACTGGTTTCCTGTGAGTTCTCGACAGATACTGAAGTGGTACTTTGCTTGGCTACTGCAGGCCAAGCACTGGCATCTTTTATGGGGCTAAAATCGTCAAGGTTTGCAACAGTGGAAGACAGATTTGTGTCCACCGAAGACAGGTTTAGTGGATAGTGACCAGTTACAGAGTATTCTTCATTGTTTTCTGCCTTTTCTAAAATAATAACACTTTGTTGTGAGTCAGTATTTTCAAACACTGCACTAAGTTGACTCACTGTTGGAGAAACAGCCTCTGTCCTTGAACTAAGACTGTCCAGTGAATCTGTGCTTCCTCTGTTAGACTTAGAGCTGCACCATTCATCTTGAAGTTCGTTATTAGGAACTGATCTCTCTTTCTTTGGGGAGTAGCGATTCGAATGACCTGTTTCATGAGTATTTCTTTCAAACAACTTTCGTGTTTCAGTAAACTTGGAATAAGAAGGACCATCGTGCATAGCATCAAACCTACTAACCCTTTCTGAAACTGATGATTCTAACTTCACAACTGCTCCATCTCCCTTCTCCACAAATTCTTTAGGCCTAATCCTTCTTTGAGGAGACAATGGACCACTCTTACCTCTGGTCTTTGCCATACCACCAGTACTCTCATTGGGCTCCATGCCCATTTGCATGAATAAATTTTTAATCCTGTTGACATTAGATCCATATTTCCTCCCCCTGTTTTGTTGAGAAGCCTCTCCTTCTTCTTTTGTCTTTTGTTCTCCATCTGACTTAGGTTTGTCAAAGGTACTTTTCAATGCTTGGAACTCAGTCCTATAAGCATTCCTGTGAGGAGAGGCACTTCGGAGGGTTGATCTTTCCCCTGAACACTCTGTCTTCATCATGTTTATTTTCGGAATGTTAAACCAACATACATAGTGGCTGCTGTACCCAACCAATTCCTTTTGAGATTGTGGGATGTACTTAAAGGGCACTAGATTTTGCCAAGGCCATACCCTTAGGCAGCAGACAATCCTTCAGATACTGGTCACAACAAAAAACCAAATGGGTAGCCAGACGATTTTTCAAAAGAAAATGTTGATGGAACCTGCAATACAAAGAAGGATTTTGATTCACATCACATGTTTATAGTTCTTTGTGCCTATTCAATATTTACATCAGTTTCATAACAATACTGGATACAAAAGGGAAAGATTATGATATGAAAGCACCTGATGTAATTCCATCTCTCAAACTAAGCACATTTGGACATGGCAGTTATGTGGATGGGAGATCACCTAGGAAGCCACATTCACACAGATCCTTAGGAGAAGGGCAGAACAGAAATGGAATAAATATGGGACTGCTTCCAGCTTTGATGACAAAGTGACATGTTAACCTTTGGTATCATCAAGACTTTATTTAACCCAGGGCTAAATCAGGATCCAGCCCCTTGGAACCCATTTTTAATTCCAGTGCTCAGACCTAGATCACAAAATAATAACAAAGACAAGGAACTAAGTACATTTCTATAACAAATGAATAATTACAACCTGCTCCCCACACACCTGAGATTAAGGGACAAAGCTTTTGACTAGAACAAAGTCCCAATCCCTCTCTTTTTCTACCAGTCAGTCATGTGATATCCTGGGAATGGTTTCATTATCATATTATATTACAGCACAGAATCAGTGTATGAGAAAAATCCAACAATTAGGCAGTCCAGGAAAAGTTGGTGAATATACGCTCTGTCATTGCTTAGGGAATAAGGATACCAGAAAACAATGCAGTCCATCTATTCATGTTTTTCTGCATCCTGCAATCATTATTATGCACACACACAATGCACAAATTATTCAACTGTATGACAGTATTGTACTGTACCTAGGTATTCCATCACTAAAGTTTCCATCAAATTATGACAAGAGCCAGGTACCATCGTCATCTCTCTACCACAGGAATGGTGAAATGCAGCCATGAGTGACGGGGTCCTTTGAAATGGCAACACTTTGTGCAGTCACGCTGTAATCATTTTCAGAACACCACCAGCAGTAAATGAACAAATTAATACACTCGCTCCACAAAACCGGGGGGGGGGGGAGAGGGAGAGAGAGATCACATGCAATGCAATCTAGAACTTGCAGGAAGCAAATAATTTAATATGATAAAGACTTGCCTGTTCCCTTTGTGGTATTTTCAGCATGACAAAGAACTGCAAAAGGTACAATGAAAGGAGGAAAAGCGCTTGATACAGGCGAAATGTCTCAATTTCCCAGGTTGGATCTCAACAAAATCTGTACCTCAAAGGAAATGTATATGAATCCTGAGCTGTTCATATCTCTTATAGGGAGAGAGATGGGGCTGACAGAGACCCTTGGCTCGGTTAATAGTGGACGACGAGGAGGAAACGGGGTTTGATTCCTGCCTTAGCAAGCAGCCCTGAAGGGCTACAGAAGAGCAGCACATGACTAATAAAAAAGAGAGCAAAATCTCTCATTAGCGCCCTTCTGTTTCCGCCTCGTCCTCCGCGGTTACAAGTTCACCGCAGCTGCGAGCTCCCAAAGCGACCTGAGACACATGCAGACTCGCCTGGCTCCTTCCAGCCCAAACTGGACGCTTTCCTCCCCCCTCCCCAACCTTCGTTCCTTCCTACACCCCCCGCCCCCTACTCAGCGTTGCCGAGGTTGGGAGAGATTACAAGACTCGCGCCCATATTGCGTCTATTCTCCAGCCTTGACGACTAAGCGGTTATTTGCTCCTAAGCAACACTATGATGTTAATGCCCCCCAATCCCTTCTTGGAAAAGGACCACGTCCCTGCCCTCCAAATCGCCTTTCTCTTTCTCTCTCTCCGAATCTGGGGCCGGATAGGGGGGTGGGGAAGCATGCAATTAAAAACAAAGGAGAGGAAACCGAAAGCGCGTGGAACGTACCGATAATAAGGAAGGAAAAGAAGAGTCGTAACGGTCTCAGGGCAGAGAGAAAAGCCTCACAGCAGCTTCTTGCTTGCGCAAGAAACCCATCCGGGGAGGAAATCTGAGTGAGGTGGTGGGGAGTAGCTAGCTATCTAACGAGCCCAAATGTGTGGAAATAAATCTTTCCTTTTCTCCCGTCCCCCACCTCTCTTTCGGCCAAGTGGTGCAAAAGGCACAGGTTAGTCAGCCCCCGCTAAGTTCCACCAAAGCGGGCAACGCCGGAGCGGAGAAGCACCTTGCAACAGAAGAAGCGCGAGCAAGGGCGCCGGCGCTGTATCAGAATGCAGGCGAGCGGGCAAAAGGCAGCGGAGCAAGAAGCGCTGCTCCACAGCCCGGGCAAACGAGCCGGTGCACTTTTGGCGCTCCTGAAACAAAAGCCGCTGCGGTGGCAGGAGTCCACCTACTGAGGCTTTCCTTTCCTTTTAAAATTGCAAATAGCACAGTACTTCCATCTCGCGCCACTCTTACCCGGGAGAGTGGGCGTTACAAGCCCAGCTGCCTTCTGTTCCTCCGTGAGCGGCTGTTTCCGCTGCAGCGGCTAGTGCCGCTGTCCCCTGCTCGGGCTCCACCGGCCAGCCAGCTCCCGACACCGCTGCTGCTCCTGCCGCCGCCGCCACCAGCCTGCCCTGCAGCAGCCTCCGACTCCGCTCCTCAACGCCATTGCAGGCAGCGGCGACTGAGAAGCTGCGCGGGGTGTGGGGGAGGAAGGTTCCCGCGCTCCGTTACGGGCCGGCTTCCCGCCGCCCGCTGGGCCTGGAGTGGCCTCTCAGGCTGTCTGGGTGGCCCTCGGGAGGGCGTCCCGACGAGCCGCCGGCGAGCCCGGGCCGCTCTCGGCCGCGCGGGGCCAAGAGCGCCTGACAGGTGCCTCACCTACTCGGCGCGCCGCAATGGTTTGCCCCGCTGGGAGAGAAAAGAGACTGGGAGGGACGGCGCCAAAGCCACGCTGCTACCACAGTCGCCGCAGCAGCGGCAGCAGCCCGGCCACAGCGTGAAAGAGCCGACGCGCCAGGCTCCTATCCGCGCCGTCGCTCTGCCTCCAGCTGCTGGCGCGCGTCCAGCCCGCTTTCCCCCGACGGCCTGAGCTGCTGCGGTGGACGCTCGCGCTCTTTTGCAGCCGTGCCCCCAAGCGGTGGGGAAGGGGCGGAGAAGCGATTGGAGCCCCGGGTGCGGCGCGAGACCTCCTGAGGGCTGCACGCCTCGGATTCTGCTCGCGACCCCGATGTTGAAATTCTCCCCCTCGGTGGCTTTTCCACCTCAGGGCTCGTCTAGTCGAAATCGCCCTCAGGCAGAGCATGAGGGCAAGAAATAACCCCCTCTTTTGCCGGGTTCCCGACCCCCCCATCCACTAGTATTCAGTAACATACAGGCTCTGAGCGTGAAGGTTCCCAAGGCCAGCATGACTAATGGTCATCGATAGACAAGAACTCTGGGGGTGTTCTTTTTATCTATCTATCTTGCATGTGTGACAGAACAAAGCGAAAGGAAAGACAAATACCAATAGTTCCACCCCCCTTGTGCCGAGGAATCCTATGCATGCTTACCCGAAGTTAGACCCACTATATTCAAATGTGTTTAAGGAGGCAGCCAAAGAATCCTCAAGTCCCAAGGTTTATCCCTGAATGCTTTAAAGAGATTAAGGAACAGTGCCTCTGATCATAAGCAGAATGTTTCTCCGCTTTATGGACATCTGCTGAATCTGACATTCATAATGTTCAGTTTTTGCAGGTTAAATATTCGTGAATTGCATTTCCATCTGCCTTTTTTTCCTTCTTTTTTTTTATGTCTCCTTTTGCCTTTATCTGCCCCAATGTAGAAAGTCTCTTGCCATGCTCAGTTGCATTCTCTCTAAGTACTTCCTTTTACAAATCCAGAACAGCTTTATACAACTAACACAACATCAAAAATAAATAATATCGCTGGCCCTCTCACTGAAAGGGAAGCACAATTTTGGTATTTTGTGTCCATGGATTCAATCTAGATTTAGTCATACCTAGAGTAAACTCATTGAAATGATTGATTTCAGTGACTAACTCACTTAAATCTCTTTGATTTCAGTAGATCTGCTCCAAGTATGACTATTCTCTAGATCCAACCTCCTGTGCCTCCATTTACATACATGTGCACAATATGCACCCCCTCTCTTCCCCATCCCAAATTTATCTCTAGAGATGGGTGGAGGGCTTATTATCACGTGTCTACATTCACGTTGCGCAAAAACGAAAATACAGGGATCTTTACAAAAGATGTATCCACACAGCAGATCATGCACGATACTCCAACAAATGGAAAAATAGCTTGAGGACAACGATCAAGGTTGATCAAGAGTTTTATTTTACCACAAAATACATTATCAATTAAAATAATGCCCAGTTGATACACCAACCTCACAGCATATGGACCAGCACACTGTTCCCAGCAGCAATAACACAGAGAGAGAAAACAGAGGAGGGGAATTAATTGTTTGCCAAACAAGGAGCAGGGAAGTGCTTGGGAAATGGCAAGGCCAGGCCTGTATGCTGAGGAACTCAAGTGTTGGCGTGTGGAAAGGGAAATGGGGGAAGGAAGCAGGAAGGAAAGTGCTGAGTGATGGGAGATTCAGGACAAGAAAAAGGAAGTACTTCTTCACACAGCACATAGTTAAATTATGGAATTCACTACCACAAGATGTAGTGATGGTCACCAATTTGGATGGCTTTAAAAGGGGGTTGGATAAATTCCTGGAGGCAAAGACTATCAATGGCTACTAGCCCTAAAGGTTGTGTGCTATCTCCAGTATCTGAGGTAATAAGCCTATGTGCACCAGTTGCTGGGGAACATGGGTGGGAGGATGCTGTCGCACCATGTCCTTCTTTGTTAGTCCCTGGCCGACATCTGGTTGGCCACTGTGCGAACACGGTGCTGGACTAGATGGACCCTCGGTCTGTTCCAGCCTGGCACTTCTTATGTTCTTATGCTTGACTTCAGAAAAATCTCATCACAAAGCCAAAGGCTGAATCGAATGTGGAATAAAATGCAGGAAATAACACTTTGAAAGTGGTATAGGGAATGTGGATTGTGCCCCAACAGTTATCAGTGCATTTCAAATACCACTGTAAAGCAGTAGTGTAGATCTAGCCCAAATCTCCCAGCTTGTCCACCTAACAAACAAACCACTGGATTTGGAGTCAGCAACTCATAAAAAGTGTCACGAACTCCTATGAGGAACAGCGCTCCCAATTTCACAGTTTGATATAAGGCTGTACCAGGTACAGAAGCTGGCTAGAGAGCCAACTGGGTGCTTCACCAGGGAATGAATCTCTATTTGGATATACAAGACAATGTTTCTATCTAGGCAAACAAAGCAGCGAGATAATTCTAAGCAGAAGTCTCTGTGAGAGAGAAGGAAAGTCATGCCCTGTAAACATAGGCTAGACTGCAGAGTAGAAGAGGGAGAGTGCTAGGAAGAAGCACAAGGAACAGGCTTGAGGGCCAAGTGAACCCCAGACCAATCTTGGAACTGTGCAAAAGTGAGTCTGTCTATATCAAGTCTCACAAAGAATAGCCCTAGGTGCCCAAATACAAGAGCAGTTATAGACTTCAAAATAAAGAACACAAAGGTATAAATGCTTCCTAGACTCAAGATGGGGTAGAACAAAGGGAGCTATAGCACAACTCTGGTTTATTAAAGGGAACCTTAAGGAGGTTTCTGGCTACTTGGCTGAGTTAAAGCTCGCTGACTGAGCTTTCCAAAAGCTATGCTTCTGAGAAGCAGAGGTATAGAAGATACCACAAGGGGTGCCCAGGTGTTGTTTAACCTGTTGATCTGTTGTGAGGTGAGAACACTTCAGGATTGGACCATCTTTCCCACTAAGGCTCTAGATTGGCCAATTTATTATTATTATTATTATTTATTTATATAGCACCATCGATGTACATGGTGCTGTACAGATAACACAGTAAATAGCAAGACCCTGCCGCATAGGCTTACAATCTAGTAAAGTTGTAGTAAACAATAAGAAGGGAAAGAGAATGCAAACAGGCACAGGGAAGTGTAAACAGGCACCGGGAAGGGTGAAGCTAACAGTATAGAGTCAGAACAAACTCAAAGTTTAAAAGCTATAGGGAAAAGAAAAGTTTTTAGCTGTGTTTTAAAAGCTGTGATTGAGTTGGTAGTTCTCAGGTGTTCTGGAAGAGCATTCCAGGCATGAGGGGCAGCAGAGGAAAATGGACGAAGCCGAGCAAGGGAAGTAGAGACCCTTGGGCAGGCAAGAAGCATGGCATCAGAGGAGCGAAGAGCACGAGCGGGGCAATAGTGTGGGTTGTCTGAGGGGGGAGGCTTATTTATTTATTTATTTATTTATTTATTTTTATTATATTTATATCCCACCATTTTTCCTCCGAGGAATCCATAATCATCATCCTCTCCATTTTTATCCTCATAACAACAACCCTGTGAGGTAGGTTGGGCTGAGAGTCTGTGGCTAGACCTAAGGTTTATCCCTGGATCGTCCAGGGGTCAAACCTGTTCATCTAGGTGACACACAGGGATCCAGTGTTCAGGCAGGGGCGAACCCTGGATGATCCCAGGATAAACCTTAGGTCTAGCTGTGGCCTGTGTCTGGCCCAAAGTCACCCAGTGAGCTTCCATAACTGAGTGAGGATTAGAACCTGGATCTCCCAACTCCTAATCCAATACTCTAGCCACTATACTACACTGGCTCTTGTTAGTTAGGAAGGCATTTGCATTTATCCAAAATTCCCATGCTTTGCAGAGTGCAGCAGTACAACTCCTTTTCATTTAGTCAATAGAGGACACACATAGGTCAATTAAGTGATAGGTCTCCTGCTATCATCTGGTACTCTCATTCTTGGCAGCCTTCAAGTCTCCTACTCTTGCAGCATTTTCTAGAACAAAATGGATACTTCAGCCAAATAATGCCGACAAAAATACCATATTTCTTCGATTCTAAGACGCCATCAATTGTAAGACGCACACTAATTTCAGTACCACCAACAGAAAAAAAGCTTTGATTCTAGGAAATAATAAATGCACCCGCGATTCTAAGACGCGCCCTGTTTTTAGAGATGTTTATATGGGGAAAAAGGTGTGTCTTAGAATCGAAGAAATACGGTATATGACATGAACTCCATTTGCATATTGAGCCATCATGGCTGAGGTTCTCTGTAGCAGGCTCAAACCTGAAGAAATTGAATGTATTTGTATGCACAGCCACAACAATTTTATAAGATGGTGAGGCTTAGGGAGAAAAATTTCCTGTTGACGCCATATTGTTTTTAGTTGGGGTCATTGTTGAAACAGGGCCTTGATAGCTCGGAGGAATTCCTTCTCAGTGTGTGCTCCCTTATTGTTTAGCTGGATTAAACTCCTCTTTCTTTCTCACTGCTTGGGGGCTCTTCTGTGGTGATGTGTGAACTCTCGGGCCTTAGCTAGACCTAAGGTTTATCCCAGGATCTTCACGGGGTCATCCCTGTTCATGTAAATGACACACAGGATATCCTGGGAGCAGGCCGGGACGACCCCGGGATAAACCTTAGGTCTAGCTAAGGCCTCGGACTCTGAACTGCTGAGATCAGTAGAGGCATGGGAGTTTTGAAGGCTGCTAGCAGACTTGAACTCTGAGCTAATAAAACAGCACCTATGCAAACACTTCATCTTTGAGTCCTATGAACTCTCACTACCGGGAAGCTCGGGAAAGAATGGCCCCAGATCCCACTGGCTCTGATTAGGGCAAACAATTTAACGACATGATGGTTTAGAACAGCAAAGACCAGGCTAAGAGAGTTCCTCTTACACTTTTTGATCAAAATCACAGGCAAGCAAGGTCCTACATTTTACCAATGATATGGAAGACTCTTCATTAACTTGAAAGGCTTTTCTAAGGCGTTGTAGCTCCTTATTGACATAGAAGGATCTTTATCAAGAGCATGGAGCAGGTTTAAAAAGTACTTGTGTGCGTGTTTCAAAATTTCAGATGGATCTGTGCAGCTGCACTCCAGCACTGACATAGCAAGCTTCTCTCCGCCTGATGAAGATCTTCTTTAGTTTGAGGAGGTCTTGCAGGGTGTTGTCCATACACTCTTTTGCTCGCATGTGTTATGCTTTAGTAAGCTCCAGAGGTTGCAGAGGTGCTTTCACGTCATTACGTGGTGCAAGAATTCAGTAGCAAGTTAACAGTCCCAAGGTTCACAACTAGACACTGCAAGGCACAAGGACTTCACAGCAATGGCCATGTGCAACGTGCCAAAAGGCAAGCGAGTGTATACCCATTTCATGGCACTCATTGGTACGACCGGAGGGTGAGGAGAGGCTTGTCAGTTAGCACATACATTAACCAAATGGCAGCTCAGAATGACTCTGCACAGGGCATTCAAAACCTAATTGTATTGGTGGAGGACACTGGGGCAAGCTGTAGAGGTGTCATACCATACTCTAAAACTATGTCCAGGGACCATTTCCTGAAGGGGGCCATTTCCAGGTACATCAGACAACCCTTAGTAAACAGAGTGATGAGATGAGTTTGTAAATGGGTCACATCAGACCCCCAAACCCATGCTTTGGGCAGCCTTCTGTCAAGTGTGACAGGAAGTATTCATTTTACTTGTTAAAGCTTGTTAGTGTCTATAATAAGCAGGCATTTTATTACATAGCAAGATTTTTTTCTTCCTTGCTGCTAGCCTACACTGTAATGCAGCCTTCCCTAACCTGGTGTCCTCCAGCCATTTTGAACTTCAACCCCCCATAAGCCCCAGTCAGCATAACCAATGGTCAGGAATGTAGTACAAAACATCTGGAGGTCACCAGGTTGGGGAAAGCTACTATAATGATATCACTAGTTACGAGTAATAAACACTTCAGACACTACAGTTTTCTTGCATGGAAAATGGATAGCAGTTTGTAGATGGATAGCAGTGAGTAGATAGCACATATGCTTTCTGTTTGTTTTGCTGTGTGTGCTCATGCAGGGATACCACAATTGTCTCCTCCCAGCACATGCATGCTGCATGTATGCGCACTGATGAAAGGTGCACTGTATGATGGTCATGTGATTATTTGTGATTTTTGCATGTGCTGAAAAAGGTGCTTTCCTGTGTTGAAAAATGATAACATCTGGCCTTACGTCATAAGCATGAAGCTTGTAACAACTAAATGCATTACCAGAAGCTTCTATGTGTAAGCTGAAGTGATGGCATGGAAGATGGTGCCTGATGGTTTAAAACAGCCTCTCCAAAAGTAAGAGTAGGGTCTTAAATGAAGACTAAATAGTGGATAGCTGTTCTGCCACGCCACTTGCAAGGGGCTTTCTGTATACCACCCTCCAAACGGTAGGCAAATGCATTCCCTTCTTGACTACTAATGCCTCAGCAGCGCCACTGACCCTGTGCTCTGCCTTGTGATTTTAATGATGATCATTTTTCACATGGCTCTACACATCTGCAGCACTGTCAGGGCTCAGCCACATGCCTCTAGAGATATTTGTACAAAGCTAGAGGAAGGTTGTAGAGTGTTGGCGGTTTTCTGGTTCTGCCTCTCCAAATTTTTCCTTCCCTCCCTTTTTCCTCCTTTGCCCTTTACAAGTCTACCTGTTTTCTTTCTTGATAACTTTTCAAAGCGACCACAATGGCCTGCCAGGCTCGCTTGCGCTCAACCTGAAAACGTATAGGGAAGGTAAGCATAGTACAATTTAATCAGCCCAAACCTACCTGCTGGTGATGTGGGACTGTTGCCATTTTAATTTCCCACAGTGCCCTGGAGCAAAGCTATATAAGGCACATTAGGGCATTGTGGGAAATTTAAAATAGTCTTAAGAGGTATGTCAGGTATGCTTTAGGGTGGATTCCTGCATTGAGCGGGGGGGGGGGTTGGACTTGATGGCCTTATAGGCCCCTTCCAACTCGACTATTCTATGATGCTACGATTCTATGAATTGTAGTTTCTTGAACTTCATGACTCCACAACCAATTAATTGAAGGGCCTCTGCCAACCCATTATGTGTCTGTACTACTGCTTGGGTTCATCAAATGCTGGCACGGAGATCAGTGCACAAAAGCAGAGGAAACACCACTGCTCATAGGGTCAGATGGACTGTTAGATCACATCCCTAAGTGGAGTTAGAGTCTTGTTGTTGTTAGTACTCAGATTATGGAATTCTCTCCACAGGGAAGTTTTCCTGCTGCCAACTTTGATACTATTTTAATTCAAGGCAAATATCTTTTGATTCTCCCATGTGAGTTTTATCTCTAGCCTTTGCAGTTTATGCTGTTCTTTTATCTTCTGTTTCACATGTTGTTGTTTTGTTGTGTTTATTTTAATATTCTTGTTTTATTCTACTTTTGTCTTTATTGTTAGTCATCCTTGTAAACAATAAGGAGGGTTGTTTGACCTCATCTCTGTTTAGCTTCTGCTGCCGGTTGAAGACAATTTTATTTACGCTGCCTTTTAATTAACAGTGATATCTTCAGCCTATCGTAAACCATTAATTATCTTCCATGCATGATGTGTCTAACGTTTTGATTTTCTGTTGCTTAAAGCTGCAATCTTATACACATTTACTAGGTGGGGGGATGGGACAGGAAATATTCCACTTAATTCAGTGGAGCTTATTCCTGAGTAGACATGTATAGGATTATTTAAAAGAATGATTTTATTGTTGATGGTTGTTTTATTTTTCTTTGATTGTTAGCTGTCTTGAACACTACTCCTCTGTTGTGCTGTCTGAATTTGTTCGGAAGTTGTGGTGAATTTGGAAAGAGGTTTTGTTTAATTGTAGTTTTGGTAGTATTTTAATTATGTAATTGTATTTATTGCAAAACACCCTGAAAACTCCCTCTCTCTCTCTCTCTCTCTCTCTCTCTCTCTCTCTCTGTGTGTGTGTGTGTGTACATACATACATACTTACATACATACATATGTACTATGCTTAAATGAAAAGTCAGGATATAAATACTAAGAATACATAAAATATAGTAAATAAAAAACCCACCTAAAATAAAATAAATAAAAATGTGATATTTTTGTTGTGTCTTTGCTAACATTATGTTTTATTCATTTGGAATTAATGCATCAGATTTTAACAGCTACATGAAGGGAGGAATTCAGCAGGTGATCCTTGCCCAATTTCTGTTGTGGGATCAAATTTTCAAAAATAAAAAGAGTTAACAGCTCTTTAAGGTTTCTTATAAGAGGAGAGAGATTTCTACCATGTAAACTACAAAGACATGGAGGTCAAGGTACCCAGGCAGGACCCTTCCCACCCACCCCAAAAAAGGCTCTGATCCTGTGCTCTGATCCTTGGAGGATAAACTCCACTGATTTCAATAGCGCCAAAAAGCATGTCCAGTAAACTCTCCGGTGCAGTAGTCTGGCACTACGGTAGCAGGAACCACTCCTCTATTTGAATGGCTACCCAGTCTAATTCTTTTTTAACGAACCTTGAGAATTTTGCCCATCAACACTTAGCACCTCGACAGCAGATTGAACAGGCAGACCCTGAGGTCACCTGGTCACAGCTTTCTACAGCATAGTGGCATGTACTGTATTTCTATTTAAAGTATAATAATTATTTACAAATTTGCATCTATACATATATATTAATATATGCAAATATTATGCAAATCACCACCCTCTTTTGCTCTCTTTTTTTGGTGATGAATTCCTCTTTTTTGGCAATCCATACATAGTCACTCCGGGCTATATTGTAAGGATTGGATTTGCTGAAACAGCACAATTGAGTCCTCAAATTAAAAAAAACTGCCTGGATATGCTCCCGAGCATGTAAAGTGTCCTGGATCATTTTGTTCTGTTTATCTCCTAGCTTGCAAAAAGAGAGAAGTTAATACACCCTCACACTTTATAGTACCTCAAGAAGCAGTTAGCTTGTCAACTTTGGAACAGTGCCTGAAGTTGGTAGAATTTCTGTAAACCGCCCAGAGAGCTCTGGCTATGGGGGCGGTATATAAGTGTAATAAATAAATAAATAACTGTGGAGACTAGCTGCCCAAGGTAGGGTGACCATATGCAAAGGAGGGTGGTGCTCCTGTATCTCTAACAGTTGTATGGAAAAGGGAATTTCATCAGGTGTCATTTGTATGCATGCAGCATTTGGTGAAATTCCTTCTTCATCACAACAGTTAAAGCTGCAGGGACCCTGGCCTCTTTTGTATCTGGTCACTCTTTTGTATCTGGCTCCTGCAGCTTTAACTGTTGTGATGAAGAGGGAATTTCACCAGGTGCTGCATGCGTACGAATGACACCTGCTGAAATTCCCTTTTCTGTACAACTATTAAAGATACAGGAGCCCTGTCCTCCATGGTCGCCCTATATATTGAAAATGGTAGAGTGTTTTAGTAGGAGGTGACTTTTAGGAGCTATTTTGGCCCAAGTATAGCAAGCTGGTTAATGCTGACATGGTATATATTTCAAGGGAAAATCATAAGCTAGGTGCTTGAGAGTAAACCCAGAAATGGAAGAGAGTAGCGCGATGGCAATGCCTTATCGTTCTCCCCCTCTTTCTCTTTCTTAAATGCTTCTGTTTCTGCAGAGTTTAAGGGAAGGAAACTTGCCTTATCCTTTCCTGAGAAAAAGGACAATATTTTTGCACAGCTGTAGAAGACGAGATGCAGACAGGCAGGGTTTGAATTGGAGACATGGTTCGCCAGCATTTAACCCTGGAAGTGGTTTTGAATGCCAGTACTCAGCACTTGAAAAATGTGAAGGGATTAATTTAGCACCTCTGAACATTTGCAGGGTGCATTTCCTCACCTCCATTCACAACCCATTACTCCAGATTGTTTTATTAGTAGGTAGGTTTGCTAGTCCAAGACATTTTGCTGCATGATACCCATACATTCCTTCCTTCATCTCTCCCCGCCCTTAGCTAGACGTAAGGTTTATCCTGGGATCGTCCCAGAGTCGTCCCTGCCTGCTCCTGGGATCTCCTGTGTGTCATTTACATGAACAGGGATGACCCCGTGACGATCCCAGGATAAACCTTAGGTCTAGCTAAGGCCTCCTTCTCATGGTGCCACTCTGCTGCATGCAGTGAGGCAGCTAGGTAAATTTAAGCCCTGGATATAGTGATCTTAGGGGTGGAGAGCTTTAAACAGCCATGTGTAATATTCGCTCAGTTGTGAAGCAAGCAACTAATGTTTATCTTCTTCCCTCCATGGCATCCCAAGCTTAACAACTGGCTCTACGTTCCTGTAATGTCAAAGGAAAGGAAAGGAAACGAAAGGAATTGCAAAAAAAAGAAATACTCTGAGAATGTGCAACTTTGCATTTTAAACTCACTTAAATCATAGCACTTCCAAAGAGTACGGGAATAAAATGGAGTTTACTTCTGCTTTCCTGAAGCTAAACACATTTACTTGGGAATACGTATAATTTTGTTGCAAATATATAAAGAAATTAAATAAAAATAATAAAATGAGCATCTGTAACTATGCACATGCCATTCAGCTTCCCCCAACTCTAAAATGTTTTAAAATAAAGAATAATGGTGCAGCAAGCATGTCCATGCTGGCCCAGGTGTTACAGGGCCTGTTTGCCACTGGCCCATCACCTGCGGTTCTCTAGACGGTCACTTGGAGGGGCTCTAGGGTGCAAGAGCCACGGACTTTGGCCCTAAGCTCCAGGCTTAGCTGCAGCACTAGCTGCATGCCACAAGCCAGTTTAAGCTTTTCTGGACCAGCATGTGTGGCTTCAGGACAAACTTGAGTCCCACTATCTTACATTTTACATATCAGGGATTTTGGATAGGTTTACTTATATTTGCCTTCCCCAACCTGGATGTGTTAGACTACAAGTCTCATCACCCCCAACCAGCATGGTTATCACAACAATGTCTTAGAAATCTATAGCAGGCCCAAATTTCAAATGATTTAAACCAACATATTCAACCATTGAAATCTTGCCACTCAACTGTGGACTGACCCCCTTGTCTACATATTCTTCAGGGTTGGCACAATACATTTTGCTGCGTGAATTGAAGGACAAGGTGTTGCCCCCATCCCACATATGCAAGCTGTCTAGATTGGCAGTTGAATCTTACTTCAAAACTGGTGACAAGATAGCGTCCTCCATTGCACCTGAGGGCAGCAAGCTAGCTTAAGGGGTGCAGGGCAAATCACATGGCATACAGAGCTCTGTCCTCCAACATCTCAGTGGCATTCCCCACCCCCCAGCATTTGCCGCCTGAGATGGCCACCTCACTCTGCCTAATAATAGGGATGGCCCTGATATATATAGAAAGAGGGGGGGGGGTTAAATTCACGACAGAAGTTAGTGGCAAAGCTTCCACTGACTTAAATGGCAAGTTAATTGGCATTCTCATGCCAAGCCCTATTTTCTTTTAAAGGATTTCAGGACTAGCATGTTTGTTTGGTGTACATTTATGTTTTCTTAAACTCACCAGTGTGCCATCCTGCTCCTTGTGCCTTCTCTCTGGCCAACTGTCATGCTAACTGCCCTGGAACTTTCTGACACAACATTCTTTTTCCCTCTTGCCAAAAGGAAAGATTCAGCTTCAGATCAACACTTAAATCAAGCATAGGGGAAGGTCTACTGGTAGATCTATGGGTGATTTGCAGTAGATCGACTCCCAGTTGCCTAATAATTGCAAACACTAAAAAGCTTTCCTCACTAAATTGGGATGCTGAGAAACAACACTTGGTTGGAAAACCAGGAAGAGCTTTGTGTGAGGAAAGGACTTTTGCGCTTGGTTCTGCTACGAAGCACAAATTTTTGGGCTAGGCAGGTATTCAGAGGCACCCTGTTCCTTAATTCTTAGTCCACTTGCCTGAGCCATTATTTCCCCTTAGTTCGAGTTAGTGGGCTCAAAGGTTCTAGTTAAAAAACGAAGTGGATCTCACATGCCCAAAATCCGCTCACCTAGACAGAGTGAACAGCTCCCCACCTTGTGTTCCATTAAACTTGTATGTGAACTTAGCAGCCACAAAACGGAGAGAGACTTGGCCAGTCCAAATTAAGCCCCTCCCATTATAATACTATAGTCCAACATTCCCCAACCTGGTGCCCTCCAATGGCCACGGTGGCTGGAAATGATGGGAGTTTGTTTTTATCTGGGATGCAATTCTATGCATGTTTAGACAGGGGAAAAAGTCCTACAACTCCCAGCCAGCTCAGTAGCCAACGCTCTCTGGGTGGTTCACAACAGTTAAAACCATAAATAATAAAACACAAAATAAAACTTTTTCAAGTTTACAACTACAGTATAAAACCAAATGAAAAACCAGGGGCAGTGTAAATATAAAAAACACAACAGCATGTATAAAAGGGTGGCAACAAGGGAGAGAGCCTTTTCAGTAGTGGCCCGCAGATTATGGAAAGATCTCCCCACTGAGGCCTGCCTCGAGCCAATTGTATTTATTTATTTATTTATTTATTTATTTATTTATTTATTTATTGTACTTTTACCCTGCTCTTCAGCCAAAACAGGCTCTTGGAATGGCTTATAATCATTTAGCAAAAAAGACAGTCCCTGCCCTCAGGCTTAGTCCATGCCCTCAAAGGAGGGCCAGGATCTCTTCTCGATCCTCCCAGCATGCAGGACATGGAATAATGGGCTCAAGTTATAGGAAGCCAGATTCCAGCTGGACATCAGGAAAAACTTCCTTACTGTTAGAGCAGTACAACAATGTAACCGATTACCTAGGGAGATTGTGGGCTCTCCCACACTAGAGGACTTCAAGAGGCAGTTTGAGAACCATCTGTCAGGTATGTTTTAAGGTGGATTCCTGCATTGAGCAGGGGGTTGGATTCATTGGCCTTATAGGCCTCTTCCAACTCTACGATTCTATGATTCTATGATTCTATGGCCTTAGCTAGACCTAAGGTTTATCCTGGGATCATCCCGGGGTCATCCCTGTTCATGTAAATGACACACAGGATATCCCGGGAGCAGGCAGGGACGACCCAAGACAACCCCAGGATAAACCCTAGGTCTAGCTAAGGCCTATGTCTACACCAGGGAGGGAGGGAGGAAGGGAGGAGGCTCTAGTGATATACTGATCGTGAGATCCTCCCCTTGGATTCACATGCAGCGCACGACATCCAGGGAGGAAGCAGTATGTCACGGCCATTCCTTTCTTCCTTTTCTCAATTACTCTCATAGCTTCTGTCGACCTCACACTACATAATAGGCAACCCCGGTGGTTAGAAGAACCCAGCTGAACTGTGACAGAGATTAAAGACAGAAAGGAGAGGGGGGGGGCCTTCTCATCTGTGAAATGTAAAGCGGTAACTCTAAGGATAGCGCTGTGTAGATTTCCTAAATGTCCCTCTCCCACGCTTTTGGCAGCAGCACAATATACCAACACTTTGAATAATCGTTATGAAAATAGAGGACAAAAGAAACCAAATGTTGTAGGGTGAACAGTACATTTGAATGCAGAAAGCGGTGCATTTGAATGTGTATTGCAACGCACTGCGATAACTCAGCTTGAATCCAACTAGGTTAAGGTCGCAAGTAGGTGTTATTTCTTTGTTTCCAAGAAAACAGCCTCCCATTCCTCCTTTTTCATTTTGCTTTCGACAGACCTTACATTTTCACATGGAGGAAGAACGCATGTTTGTCCCTCATTACTTCCTCCTTTGAAAGAGGAAGTAAACATCTTGCACATAGCCCTTTCAGTGGGCTGTTTTGATCGTGCTACTTCTCCTGCACACAGCAGGAGATAGCAGCACATTCTGTTTTTTCAAAAGTCAGATTTTGGGGGGTCTATTTTGCGATGGAAAAACAATCGGGAGGTGCACAGGAGGCGGACATCATTATCTAAAGGATGTGTGCACATCCGTAAATGGGCAGTAGTGAGTGTGTGATAAAATGCTTGTCTGATGAACCTCTTAAGATTGTTCTGTTAGTCGAACCCACTATGTCTGCAGAAGACTGTGAGATCTCAGAGGTATGACAAAAGCCACCCATTCTAGCTGTGGCATGCTGGGAGATGTAGGACTTTTTTCTGTCTAAACATACTTAGGACTGTGTCCTTACTGACTTCCAGTGGCTTGAGGGAAGCTTGACATAATACAGTTGCTTGTTATGCTAGCCATGACCTACACTATTGTTTTTAACCAGCTGGGGCAGAAGCTATTCTGTCAAAGGAGAAGGGAGGAGAACAGAGATATTCTCTCAGAATTAATAAGGTCTGCGTACTGTTAGAGTTTGTTAGAAACTGAGCGTCTTGTGATGAAGTACCTTCTTCACTATTCTCCATCATCTTGTAGTTTGCCAGGAGTGTTTGAAATAACTGTCTCTGATTTTTTAAAAATGATGTTATTAATCTATTTATCGTTAAGCTATCTCAGTAACCAGTGATTTTAAGGCTGGAAAAATGTGCATTGGAGAGAGAGAGAGAGAGAGAGAGAGAGAGAGAGAGAGAGAGAGAGAGAGAGTAGAGATTGCACAAATGTTATAATTCTTGTTGATAACACCCTCTGGCATCCCTCTGATGGAGTCATCTCATACCGAATCTGCTGTCAGTGATAAGGTATGCAGTTAACAAAACTAGCAAAAACTCTCTTGGGTTTGACTATAATGACTTAGAGATACCAGGTTTCCTTGGCTCATTCTCATACATATTTGCATGTACAGAGTCATAAATGCACAATCCATTCTACAAAATGTGGAGTGACTTATAGGTGATGCAATCCTATGGATGTCTACTCAGAAGTAGCTGTTACTGAGTTCAATGGGACTTACTCCCAGATAAATGTGTATGTGATTACAGGTATAATCCCTGTATCCAGGTAAAATTTCAAATAGTGTGTCACATATATAATAATACACATCAGACCCAAATGCATCATGAGTATGATTCTGTCACCCGCTGTCAATAGTTTTTATAGATTTTAAATGTTCACTCCTTAATGGTTGAAAATGAATTATTTTCATATTTCAGCAATATTCATTCATCAAAAGCTCTTTTTATTACCCTGCAAAATGATCCTTGCATGTCAGAAAGCTATATCTGAAGGAACATTTTATCCCATTTATTTTGGTGTCATCCTACTTGAATACATTGGGTTTGCTCTAACCTAAGTGAGTTGCACCTTGGTCCTATTGAAACCAATCTGAAAAGCTACCCATGACTAAGTCAAGCCCCATTGGATTCACGGGGATCTAAATGCGACTGACTTAGGTTGTATCCAACCTAATTAAATATTTGATGTTTATCCTACCCTTCAAAATTGTGTGTGTGCCAGAAAGCATGAATAAATCAACTGATCATGGTATCTGTGGTCTTGCCTTATATAAACATTACCAGTTTTCTAAGTATAAATATGTTGTTATAATGTCAATGAAATAAAATACTGCACATCAAAAGAGCAGCACTCAAAATATAATAAAGAAGTGCAAAATGAAAACATATTTTCTCTCTAATACTTACTGCTGAAGATCCTAGATTGTTTTTCTCCCCTCTGCATGAGTAGATGTCATTACTTATTGTGGAGCAATGTAAAAAAAAAAAAAAGTAGCTCTCTGAACTCCTTATTATGACATCAACAGTTGCATCAGAATGAGAATTCTTTAAGAAAATCTTGTTTTCTCTTGCAAATAGAATGAAGGCTTTCATGGAGATACAATAGAATCACTTTGGTAGGGATGTTCTACTCCTATTTCACATCTCAAAATGGAAGGTGGCAAGAATGTGTGAGGTCCACAGAAATGTTTGGTGCAACATTACTTAGAATACTGTGTACAGTGCTGGTCACCGTACTTTAAAAAAGTTATTGTAGATGTGGGAAAAGTGCAGAAAAAGTGCAACTAAAAGGATCAAGGGGCTGGAGCAACATCCCTATGAGGGAAGGTTAAAACAGCTGGGATTGTTTTAACTGGAAAAAAGGCGAGTAAGGGGAGGTGTGATAGAGGTGTACTAAATTATTCATTGTGTGGAGAATGTGGATAGGGAGAATTCTCTCTCTCTCTCTCTCTCTCTCTCTCTCTCTCTCTCTCTCTCTCTCTCTCTCTCTCTCTCATAAAACTAGAACCTGGGTTCATCCCATGAAGCTGATTAGTGGGAAATTCAGGACAAATAAAACAATGTACTTCTTCACACAGCACATAGTTAAACTATGGAATTTGCTCCCACAAGATGTGGTGATGGCCACCAATTTGGTTGGCTTTAAAAGGAGGTTAGATAAATCACTGGAGGAGAAGGCTATCAATGGCTACTAGTCCTGCTGGCTATGTGCTACCTCCACTATCAGAGGCAGTATACCTATGTACACCAGTTGCTGGGGAATATGGGTGGCAGGGTGCTGTTGCACTCATGCTCTGCTTGTGGGTTTCCCATTGTCAGCTGGCTGGCCACAGTGTGAACAGAATGCTAGAAGAGATGGGCCTTTGGTCTGATCCAGCATGGCTCTTCTCATGTTCTTATGTCCTCACTTGTCTAGTCACTGTCTTTTCCACATGTCTTAAAACTTTTCAACACAAGGCATTTATTGTGCACTCGTGCTTTCTTACAGTTGTTTATGGGTTCTTTAGACAATGTAGTGATCGTCCAGTTTCGCTTCTGTTTTTTAAGAGCCCTTTCTAAGTTTATTTTAAGAGTGGGGGAAATGGGATATTATTTCTGAAAGAAAAAGAAAAAGTAGTTTCCAACCTGTATATTTGAGCTATTCTGCTATAGCAGAGTGCCATCTAGAGGTTATGTAGCATGAAAGGAGAAGCTCTTTGGGTAGAGTTCAGATCTCAGTTCATTGACATTATAACAGTATATTCATAATAGTACTTTTTCTTATGGCGGAGACATTTCTGCACATCCCTTTGCACATACAGAGTTGCTCTTTCATTGAAGTGAGTGGGGAAGCCCTTCCATGCAGGAATAGAGAATTCTGATACCCTAAAGGAACGTCCAGGTCAAGGTCTTTCATCTTTATATGCATCTTCAGGTGTAACAAATGAGACCTTCAACAAAATGTTCAGATCTCAACGAGACCTTCAACAAAATGTTGCAATATGGAGTGCACTGTTCCCGTCAAGTAGCCATGCCTGTTTCCAGGATATTCCATTCCATCCCCCCATTTTCTGCCCCCAACCTTCTACAGACAAACAGTATGCAATCCTATGCATGCTGTCTAAACATGCATAGGATTGCACCCTCAAGGTTCTATGGCCACTCAACATGTTCAATCCTCATTCTACTATTTTTTGTTTCCCCTAATCCCTAGAGTACCTGCTTCCTTTTTTTGTACTTCTGCAAAGCTTGGAATTTCCTCAAGCCTCCTGATACCTCCCTCTTGTGTATGAATGGTAGTGTTTTGACCACATAAGAACTGGCACTCAGATAATGAATTGGCTATTAATATATATAATATGGAAGCAGTGGTCCTCTTTCAACCCCTTTCCTAAAGGCTCTTTATACTACAGGGCTTTCTAGTAAACATGGGTGACATTCAATATTTGATCAGTAGTACGGAACAGATATTCTTATTTGCTGTTTTGAGAATGCGTACGGCTGGATCTTCAGTTTCCATGGAAACCATCTCCAGTGTCATTTGTAGAACTAAAATGTCAACAATCATGGTGAGAATGAAGTTGCTGCAAGGCTGAAATCTCTAAGGAATTTTACATGTTCAAGCCGCTACTTTAGCACTGTTAACAAGGTTTGAGGTGCCTAATTATCAATGATTTACAAATATAACCAATCAAATTAAAGATGCAAATGCAAAGATGGCCATACTGTAAAATATTGGAATTTTATGACTCACAGTGAGTTTGTCACATACATTGCCTTGTGTTTGATACTTTCCTTTCCTTTCTCCAGTACCTTCACTGGATTCCCATGGTTTTGAGCTCCATTAGACAAGCGTTTTATTGCATGCTCCTTATTGGGCAATCACAGATTTTAGCAGGTCCCTCTCACATCATCTGCCTCCCCTGTGCCTCCCACCCTTCTAGCCTTCTTTGTGTGACAACCCCCCCCCCCACCGTAAGTCAGACTTATTTTTAAAGAAAGAAGTTGCTGCTATCTCTTGCTGTGTGCAGGAGAAGCAGCATGATCAAAACGGCCCACTGAATGGGCCACGTGCACGTTTACTTCCTCTTTCAAAAGAGGAAGTAATGAGGGACAAACACGCAGGCAGAGAAGCGACGGTAAGCAAATGCGATTTTCCCTCGTGTGATGACACTCTTTATGTCTATCAGACCCTAGGTATCTTGAGCCCTGTATGCCTTGTCCCGTAGATTGACAGAAGGGAAGAAAACGGAAATTGTGGGAGGAGAAGTTCTGTGTGAAGGGGCAAGGTCAGATCCTCACATCTTGCACTGCAACTAGGGTACGTAATGGCAAAAATGAACCCTTCAGGTGTCTGAGTGAAGGATAACATTGTAGGTGTCCAGCAAGCAGTGTCAGTGATAGGCTGTTAGCTCATATAGAGACAGTGGAATCAATTCTTCAGTTCGTTGATTGATTGATTGATTTAAAGTATTTTTTATTCCCTCTTCTCATCCAGAAAAGGTACCTGGAACAATTTAGAATCAATTAGCAAAAAATACAGTCCCTGCTCGCAGGCTTGGAGGATAAAAAGTAAACAGTGGGTAGCGTCTTACACGAAATAGATTGTTATTATTTTGGGGGTGGTCTGAATGACCTTTAAGGTATCTCTTACATTCCATGATCATCATCATCATCATCATCATCATCAATTCAATTTATATCCTGCCTATATACAAAATACCCTAGGCAGCATAAAAATGTTAAAAATAATTTAAAAAAGATAAAACAATCGATAAAACACTACAGCATAAAAACAATATATAACAGTCAATATGATTGCAAAGAGATTCAGGATCCCTTCCACCTCTGGAAATTCTTCACTCTTAAGTTTCTGTAAGTAGTGCTATCGGTGTGGATGCCTTGAGGCAATACCTCTGAAGACCTGACAAAGAATGGTTGCTTAGCAGGCAACATTCTGGTGATGTGTTTCAGTGGGAACTAGGATGGTCCAAAAAGGAATAAGTGTTGGGTGGAGATAACTCATCTTTCTTCCCCTCACTACACAAGGGAAAGACACATGGGAATTCTTTGTGTATAGCAGGAAGTAAGTGGGGCTGTTCGTATATCAAGACAGCATAACATGGGTTATCTAACTTACGATGAGGCTGTAGCATGTGTGTGTGGAGGGTGTGGATGCCATTTTGAATATGCAACCCCTTACACACCAAGTCTGGCACAAGGGAGATTTGCTTCAAGCAACCCACAGCATTCCCTTTACATCCTCATGATAGCTCATGAATGCAGGTAACAGGAATTCAGATTGGAATCCCAAGGCTGCAAATATCGCACGCACTGCAGCCTTCCCCAACCTGGTACTCTCCAGATGTGTTACCCTGCAGCTCCCATAATCCCCAGCCAGTGTGGACTCTCAGTTGAAGAATGCTGGTGTAGTGTATAATACCACTTCTCAGAGTGGCAGAATCTTATGAGCTATGTGAAATATGCACACACTTTGAAATATTTATACATTTTTAGCTGTCTTGTAGAAGACTGAATTTTGAAGCTGAAGGCTGATATCTCTTGGTATCACATGTGAAGCAGGCAGCTGTAATGCTTAGGCAATTCCTGAAGTCAGGCAAAAGGAACGTGCAATAATTTGGATTTCTAGCACACCCTTTGTCTATGTCTCAGAGTAACATTGTCAGAAATCATTAGGCTGTAGGATGTTAAGGGAGACAACACTTTAAAAATAATGTAATTTATGTCATCCATAATATTCATATCTATACTTAGACTTCATAGTTCCTTTACTACTACCAACAGTCCTTTTTGCAATAAAAAAAGACAGGGCCGCTCTCATCATAACTCAACATAAACAATGCATCTAGAACTCTAAGGGCACAATCCTGTGCATGTTTAGATAGAAAAAAAGTCCTATAAGTACCAGCAATCCCCAGCCATGCTGACTGGGAAATGCTGGGAGCTGTAGGGCTTTTTTCTGTCTAAACATGCATGGGATTGTGCCCTATATGTCTAAGGCCTTAGCTAGACCTAAGGTTTATCCTGGGATCATCCTGGGATCGTCCCTGCCTGCTCCTGGGATCCTGTATGTCATTTAGATGCACAGGGATGACCGCAGGACGATCCCGGGATAAATCTTAGGTCTAGCTAAGGCCAGAATCTCATCATAAGTACAGGCTTAAAATATCAGTTAATTCTATAGAATGCAATGCTGTTGCAAAATGAATCAGAAGAATCCTGAAAATCACATTTCTGTCTTTGTAACAACAAAGCAAGTAGCCGAAGCTGAGTGACATTCAGTATTTACATCAGAGCATTTTATTGTTATTGCTTGTAGGTGTATAAAGCTAATGTTTTCCTGTCTCGTCCTTAACCTTTTTACATTTGCCATTCACCTTGCTCTAAATTAAAATGCAAGCTCCTATGGTTGAAGGGTTATTTTAAAGGACCATGTCAGTTTATGGATCCCTAGAAGTTTTAAATATATTTCTCCTGTACAGTATTTTGACAGTTTGCTTTTTATACTATGATGCACATCACCACCAATTTTTCAGTTACTGTGCTTGGCCTACAGAGGGCTCCAGAGCAGCAGTTACTGAGGTAAATTAGAACGGCGGGGGGGGGGGGGGGACCCACAAATGGGCAGAGGTAGAATCCTAGAAGTAAAGATGATGAGGAGACAGTGTTAGTGTTAGTTATGTTCCCTGTGTAAGAGATGCTGAAAAATAGTACAAAGACAATGAGTTGCTTTTAGTTATCATGTGCCCATTTTGTTTGGTCAGGGAGCTGCAGCAACTACACCAAGGACCCCAAGATTTCATCTGCAACAGAATTATTAATGCTGTTATTTCAAGCCTTATTCTGTGTAGCTTGTGAAAGGCCACCTAATAAGCTAATAAGGGGGTTGTGTGTGTCTGAATTTACAAGCCATGGTTTGCAATCAGCTGGCAAAACAGAATCTGATATTATGGCCTGAAGGAGGTGTGGAAGCAGTGTTTTAAGCTACCCGAACCGGCAAACTATGGTTACAGTTGTTTCACCTCTGGAGGCTATTGCACCATGCAGACAAGAGTGAATGTATGAACTTACGAGTGCTGAGAGGACAGAAAATAAAAGCAAACAGGCAGCTTTAGTCAAAACTCTCGTTATTTTAACAACAATAACATAGCATCATTTATGTACATGACACTTCATGAATAATGAATGGGATGGTAGGTCCCTGCCCCAAGGGACTTATCTAAAAACAAACACAAAGGAGATAAAAGTGGAAGGAGAAGAAAATGGAAGCAGGGATAAACTGAGGAAGTATATGTAATTATTTCAGTTAAATTAATGATGGGCAAGTCTAGTTGGAGACACAATGGGGTACAATTCTTCTTCCATCTTCCTGGAAGGCTCCAAGTCCTTCCACCACATGCCCCATCGTTCTCCTTTTCCTCTTCTCTTACACCTGTTCATCCCTCCTGCTTCCTACTTGCCTAGTTGCTGCTATTAATATGGCAGTGGCAATCAGCAGGGAGGGAAGTAACTAGCCTTCTCCCATCTGGTGTGCTTTTAGTCAGTCTCTCAGGTATAAATAGGTTTTTTTCCACGTTTGATATCCTGGCTTGTTAGCAAACTGTGGTTTGAATAAACCACTATTTGACTTTGTTAGGACACAGTAACAAACTGTGGTTTGTTCCTAACCAGGATCAGAAGCTCCCCTTGCATGTGAAAGGGATGGGAGTGCAGGAACCTGAAATTTGTGCTAACTTGTGCATGGTTTGTGTTACATCTGAACCAGGCCACAGCCTAACTGTGCAAGAACAACTCTATGTACATTTAAAATGAGAGCTCTTCTCAGAAACTTCACCATATGAAATAATACCTTTTGGGCAAGTGTAAATGCACTTTTGAAAATACGGAGGGAGATTTGTAGGCACTTAGAATTCAGAGTCCTTTTATTTCATGGTAGGACTTCGCTATGCCAAGTCATTATGCCCATGGTGATTTGGAGAAATTCTTCATAGAACACATGGCAAAGTGAAATAATACGCAGTACTATTCAAAGTTTCTTGTAGGTGTTATGGGTCATATAGCACCTGGATAGTAAAGAGATTTATTTTGAGATTTATATGTTCACTTGACTATGGAACTGTTTGGATTTAATTTGTAAAAACACAAATGTCAGAGTGCTCAAATCTGCCTTGAATCTGCATCTTCCTGGAAGGTGTACCATGGACATCAATCAGTGAGAGCTGCAGTATCTAAATAAGGCATATCTCTTATAGTATTCCAAATGTCTTATACTTTTACCATGATTCTCTTCTATTGCCAGTGCTATCTATGCCAATTTTTTTGTTTATGAAATGCTACAGAAACTGTATAGAAATACTCAAGCTAGCTCAAGCGATGACCACTGTGTCAGTGTCACAAAGATGTATGGTGGTTTGGCTACAAAAATGCTGGATCAGCAACTTGATGTTGCCTATGAAGTTGTTTTTCAAGAATTAAAAAGAGTTTTTCATTGCTTCCATTTTTGGGTACATACTGCACTCTCTCTCTCTGAACTCGTGATAAATTTTCCAAGAGATATGCCAAGCTCAGGCTAGTAATGCTTCTTCCCACAATTCAGTTCCTTGTACTGTACAAAAACAAGAACTACAGAAAAACAGAGATATGCAATGCAAAGCACAACTAAATGAAAGTTTTTGATTAAAATTAAACTTTTGAAGATGATACTTGTCTGTTCTCTTCAGTTTGAGAAATGTGTCAAGAAAATGGCAAAGGTTTCCTTTTGATACATGCCCAAATAAAATAGCAATATGTTGACAAAATCAATTTCTAAGGGAAAACTCAAAGTTTTATTTTATATGGGCTATTCTAAAACTGCTGCACTGTTTAAGCAACTATAACAAGCAACAGCAACACTTACTTATGGAGCAATGCATAAGAAATAGCATGAAAGGAACTGCCTTTATGATTAATTACTTCAATCTGTGGGGAGGTTTTGAAGGTCAGCAGTTGGCACTGGCCAGCACAAAAGAAAAGAAGTCCTAAGAATGTTATGAAAGCTGTATTGTTTATTCAGAATAGTGACGTTTAGTAAGAGGGTGCTGGTAATTCTCTGTTATATTTGCTGGAAAGCACAGGATCTTCCACTGAGTTGTATGGATAAGCAGAGATTTGAGCATGGAGTTCCTCACATATATGCCGTATACACTCAGTAATCATTTTCTTGGGTAACCAGTCATCTGCATCGCCCTGTCAAATGATGAGGAAAATTGTATTGTTTCTCCATTTCCCATGACACCAGGCCCCTGTCTATACGACAACGGGATTGCTCCTCATTGAATATAAACCTGAGTTTTTGTAGATTCAAATCTATGCAAAGAGCATCACACTGCAGCAGCAACAGCGATTTATCTCCTGATTTTTTTTTTAATTTTTTTTGTAGTGCAGTTACTAATGTGCACATACGTGCATATGATGCTATGGAGTAGATATGAGCGAAGCTATACATTTTATATGCGGTTGCACTCTCACCATGTCTGGTATGTGTATTTGCAGCGCGGTACACATATGACGTTGTCACTGTCCTATGCTCATCTCGCCTGTTCCCCTCCCTTTTCTGTCTTATTTTGGAGGGGGGGAAGTCCATTTCCCCCCCTCCATGCACAATAAAGCTGTTCCTCTGTCCCATGTATTGCTGTCCTTGCGGTATATTGGACCATCCCATTTTTTGGTGTGTGTGTGTGTGTGTGTGTGTGTGTGTGTGTGTGTCGAAGGGTGGTCCTGCTGACAAAAGAGGAGAATGGGGCTCAACTGTGAAGGGGGAGGGAGAGTGCCTGAACACCCCACAAAGAAGGTGTGCAAGGCAGCTGCTGCCTGTGCCCAGACTTGGTCCCATTCAACGCTATGGTTCTTACTCCTGAGTAGGCATGTCTAAGTTTCCTGACGAGAACACTGTCAGCTTCCTGTTGCCATGCCAACATTGACCACAAACTTCTCCAAAAACTAATTGTAATATTTTCTTTTCACTTATATTGTTTAATATCTTAGGGGAAAGCATAGTGTGTTGTTTACTGTAATTGTGCAGTTACAGCCTGCCGTACTATTGTATTTGCGCAGTATAACTTCATGGGGAAGGAGAATGTAGGGGGCGGGGTGGGAGATTTCGCTGGCACAGTAGCAATACAGGTGAAAAGATACATGAGCTGAAATAGCGCAACAATGCACAGACATGAAAGTGCCCAACGCTAGATTTCCTAAGGAAATGGAGGGGGAAACAGCGGACTCAGGGGGGGGGGGTAAAAGTAGGTGTGATGGAGCTCAGGATCTACACTACTGCTTTATAGCAGTATTGAAGTGCACTGACAACTGTTGGGGCCCATGACACATTCCATATACCCCTTTCATAGTGTTATATCCTGCTTGGTATAGCTGTGTCATGGGCCCCAATTGTTGTCAGTCCACTTCAATACCGCTAAAAAGCAGTAGTGTAGATCCTACCCTATTGATTCTTATTATTGCATCTTTCCAAAAATATAACAGCACAGGGGCCATGCTTTGCATACAGAAGATCCCAGGATGGATCCTGATATCTCCAGACAGAGCAGGGGGAAAATCCTGTCTGAAACCCTAGAGAGCTGCTGCCAGTCTGCGTCTACAACACTGGGATCATCTTCAGTATCTATGTCTAAGCAGAAGAGAAGTTCAGAGGTCTGATGTACCCTTAAGGAGTTTTTTTCTTATTGGATGAGCCTGAGATTTAAAGTGGAGACAGGCACTAGTTTCTTGAAAGTGCCATAAAAATATTAAATCTGCTGCTGCTGTAACACGTGTTCTTAATTTTAACATTTTCTTATTCCCCCTATGCCCATGACTGCTACGCTAATGATGTGACCATGAAGCAGAATGAGGCAGATGTCTTAGGCAGCTGATTTTGGGTTTTATGAAAGGGCAGCAAGTTGTTGCATTTTTATTGAGTGAGGGGTATTTGTGGGATTTTCTGCCTAAATTGCCAAAATAACTTGGCTGGCTTTAGAGTACTATGCATTTTGATCTGTGAGTGCGTGCAGACGTGCACCCATATGCATTCCACGTGCTGCTCCTTGTCAGGCCTTTATTCTTATTTTTAAAATCTTTGTTACCTGCCCTAATCCTATGAGGCGGGGCAAGGTACAAATCATCTCTCTCTCTCAATACACACACAGACAATTAAATTATTACACTTCTATACCACCCAACAGCCAAGCTCTGTGAGTAGTTTACAAAGACTTAAAATCTTAAAAATACAAATGTATATAATATAAACGCCATTTACATGCAAACATATAAACAGACAACACACCCATACATGTCTAAACCATTTGAACAACCAATAATAAGAAATCCCGTGCCCCAATTAAGAATTATGGCTAGACCTGCATGTATGTAGCAAAAAGGAAGCTGAAGTGCTGAAGGCATGGTGTTTGAAAGCAGTTGCTGCGGGCTACACCCAACTCCAGAAGTCAGGGGGAAAACAAACCCACACCCTACACTCCCCTCAATAAAAACCGCCTCAAGAGGACGGAGGAGGCGAGGCGAGGCCAAGCCAGGCTCGCCACGAGCCGACCTACGCCACTCCCTTCTTCCCTCCCTCCTCCGAGCTGCCTTAGAGAGCGTCCCTACTATGGAAGGGCGGGAGAGAGGGAGGGATGCTGCTGGAGATGGTGAGTATGGTTATGTCAGGCGGGAAGCAGGCGGAGGATACAGCAGCGGCGGCGGCAGCAGGAGGCGGAGGAGGAGCGGCGGCGGCAGCAGCAGCAACAGCAGCGGCGGCGGCGGCAGGGAACCATGCAGCGCTGTGGAGCGGTGCCCTGCTGGTCCCAGTCCCAGAACAGACGCAGCGGAGGCGCCCTCGCCACCCTCTTGCTGACAGGTTGGTCTCTGCGGAGCCCCCTCCCCGCTTGGGCGACGGGAGCGCCCCCCCTCGCCCGGACTGCGCATCCTCTGGCTACGGCCTGCTCTAGAGCCCCCTCCTCCTAGCCGCGAAGTCCCTCGGCAGCCCAAGCCTTGGCGAAGCCGTGGCTCCATCGCTGCCCTGCTGTTGCCCGGCCCAACTTCTTGCTTTCTCGGTGCCATCAGCAGCCTCAACCCCTGAATAGGCTGACACCAACCCCCCTCCGACTCCCGCGCCCTTTCCAAGGCAGTTACCACGCTGGCTGGCTGGGTGGGCATGGGGGCTGTTACTCAACCTTTGCAGAGGAAAAAAGGATGGTGGTTGTGGTGGAAGGAAGGAGGCGGCTATAATATTTATTAAGAAGCAATGGTACGGTTGCCAGGGGAAGAAGGTATCACATTCCCTGGCTGGCTGCAGCGGTTTTTCTTTAAACAAACAAACAAAGGCATCTCTCGTTCACGATTTTCAAACATGCACAACGGGAATCCCGAACAATAATTGAAATGAGTAGAACGGGGTGAGGGATACGCATAAAATAAGCAACGCTAGATGAATAATACATATTTGACTTAAAATGAGCATCACATTTAGAATTTTAAAGACTGATCTTTTAAGTATATGGAGAAAAGCACAGGGGCATTCCTGATATCCATCTGTTACATGTGATAGAAAAATAGATATGGTTTAGAAATACTGAAACTCGGAAGGGAGAGATACGTTTATATTTCAATGGGTTTTTCCCCTCCTTTCCCCTCACCTCCCTGAACAGTACCAGGTTGTGTGTGTTTAGATCACCCAAGGGCTGCAGATGATGGTTAATGTAAACCACGTCCCTCTGTTGCAGACTAGACCACCCAACAGCAATGCTTGTCTTGTCAGCCCAGGGCTCAAAATAAGAGGCAGGTCATTTTCCATCCTTGGTTATGTTGATACAAGCTGGGAAGTGTTGGGCAAATTCAAGTCTGAATATACTACTTACCAAAAAAGGAGAACACATTTAAATGCTTGCTAGGGTAAACTAGGACATAGCAAATAGTCTCCTGAGCAAACCATCATGAAGTCTAATAACACAGAGAACACACTTGGAGGGAAAGTATCCCACTGGTACCTGGTGGGTTTTAACAGGAGGCTAGAAACATTCTTTTTGCTTGTTCCCTGGACCCCAAAGACTGGTTATGTTTGCAGCTGCTTATATTGCGTAGTTGTATTGCATATTGTGCATAGTATTTGTTGTTAAGTAACTGCTTGCCTTCATAAATATGAAAAGAATGTTAAGGATACACGAAGTTAAGTACTCAAATGACAGAGAGAAATACAAGGCAAGGTAAGCCTGTTTCTTCAGTATACTTCGGCTTCTCTCTGTGTGGCCTGGAATGCTTTTGCCCACTTTCCCCACTGTCCAGCTGATCGGTGGGGAAAAGAGTGCTGGGTTAGGAATGCTTGGAGTGAGGGAAGCTTTAACTTCCTGATGCAGTTGAGCTTTCCCCATTGGTAATATGGATGTCATAGGAACATCAGACCAGTAGGATTGCTGACTCTACACTGACTGGCAGCAGCTCTCCAGGGTTTCAGACAGGAATCTTTCCAAACAGTAGCTGGAGATGCCAGGGACAGAACTTAGGACATTTTATATAGGAAGCATGTGCTTAACCACAGCTATGGCCATTCTCCATTATGTCTTGAATAGAGGTGAATAAGAATGCTCATATTTTTGTATTTAATCTGAAGAGAGCCTCCTGTATCCTTGGAGAAAGTATGCTAAAAAAAAAGAGTCCACATTCTGGCTTGCATGGAGAGCCTCCACGGATACAGGAGGCTCTCTTCAGACAATCGTTCTTCACGGGTTGAGGGCAACAAATGGCACATGGAGGGGGTCAGGACTGGAAAACTCTTTGTCCATTTGCCCCACTCAGGTTTAGAACACCGGAATAAGCCTTACTCATTCAACTATTATGTTTACTCTGCTGCATTAGCACAGATTGCATCTTCGTAAGAATCTATCCTTAATATGAGGGTATATAAATGCAGAATTGGTCATAAATATAACCGCCCTCAGTCCATTCCTTTCTGATTAGTATGTGCTGAGAATTTCAAAGCAAGCTTCAGACAATCAACTTCATTCAACAGACTAAGTTTGGAACTGCCTGTTATAGATCTGTTAATGTAGTCATGAGGCACTCAAAATGTTTTAGGTCACTAGTACCATAATATCGTATGTCAGCAAAACTGCTTGTTGTAGCACAACCAGTGTCAATCTTGAAACCAGTATTGGCCCTACTGAAGTATTTTGCAGGGAGATAGTGATGGATTTAAGGAGGGTGAAAATGGTCCGTATTTGTATTATCAGAAGTATCTAGTCAGCCCAAATGCTTGGGTTGATATCATATGATACCCTGATCTTGGTGTCTGTGACTATGATGGGCCTATGGTTACATTTGGATTTTTGAGAAAGTGTTGTGAACATTTCCACAAAATGGCTGCCAGAGGAAGTCACAAATGGCTTTCATGGGGATGTGGTCAATCACATAAATTACTATACAACCACCACAACGACCCCAGTGCAAATACTGAAAAAAAATACCCTACACTATAAATGCAAACAAATCTCTCTCACACACACACACACTTTGGATCACTCAAATACTCTGTTTCTTATGTACAGACATACCACCCATCCATTCACACATCCCATTCACAGAAATTGTACACATCTTTCTCTCCCCCTCAGACTCCCTCCCCCCAAATTAGGTTGGTCCTCAACCTTCTGCTGGCTTCCCAACCCTGTTGTTGTTGTTGTTGTTGTTGTTGTTGTTATAATAATATTTATTTATATCCTGCCTTTTCCCCAGTACTGGAACTCAAGGCGGTTTACATGTACAATTAAAACATATAAATATAAATTTACAAAAGTTAAAATAGACTTAAACCCAGAGTAAAATTAAAAACATTTCTTTCTTTAAAAAAAACCAGTAACAAATAAAAAATAAAATTAAATAAAATACATTAACACAGGTCCAGAGTATTTCCAAAAGCCTGCTGGGACAAAAAAGTTTTTGACTGCCTCTGAAATTGGCTTCTCACTCCTCTCCATCACTCTCCCGCTGGGTTCTCCAAACTTGCTACTGGGTTTTTGCTCTGGCCCCCTTGCTGCCTTTCCCAACTCCCACCTGCTGGCTTCCCACTAACCCTCCCTGCTGCTCACGAAACCCCTCCCTACAAGTATACTAGGTGGTGGGTGGTCCCGTTTTCTTTCCCTTTTGCTGGATGGCTGGGCACACTGCAAAGTGAAGTCACCTGCAACCTTCATATCATAATAATCTTTCTGGGCACACATTGGACCCAGAGACATTCTGGGCAAATGAAGATGGTGACAGCCAAAGCCCAGAGCTTTGCTTTAAAGGTATTTCAGCCCCCACAAAGTGGGGGGGGGGAATAAAGTGACAAAATTGGAAGAGCTTGAGTGCCTCTGCGGGCATCAAGGGAGATGTCTGAGGTCATACTGGCATCCGTGGCCACAATATGCGAAAGGGCAGTTAACCTCTAGTTGTGTAATATTTCAATATTTCAAACTGAAAACATCAAATTATTACATTCTTACAACGTATAGACATTGTATAGGCTTTCCTTCCACACTTTCTAGATCTCTATAATTACCCTGGTCTACTCAGTATTGTCTTCTGTCCATTCAGCCAAGATCTGCTCCGCTTCCTTGTCTTCCATGGTTGTTGTCACTGCCTCTCCTACTCCTATGTTTTCAACATATTTTTGTGGGACTGCAGTAATGATATATATGCTATTTTAGGCATGAGTTTGAAAAGACAATGGAGCACAGTTGTACTCTAGTAAAACACTGGAGACTTTTTAAAAACAAGATATATCAGTTTGTAATATCAAATATAATATATTGCTTGACTGCTGTACTGGACTATACATGCTGTATAATTTGAGTAAGAATTACAGGATAAAACTTGAAGGAATATGGTTGGGTTGGATCTGAAGATAATTATTGTTGGGGCTGATTCGGAAATAACTTTGTGTATTGAATTATTTGCTGAGACGTATAGGACTTGAAATAATTTTAACTGATAATTAACTGATTTTAACTTATCATTTTAACTGATAATTTGTTAGAAGGAATGTTATCATATTTTGTGATAAAATATTCCCTGGAAAATAGTTGTTATGGGAAAACCAGAGGACATTCTCCTAGGCTGCTGATCCATTGAGGAAAATCACATTTTCCCAGCACAGAAACTGTAGTTTAGAATTGCTGGGAAATTGTAATTCCCTATTCTTGAGTTCAGCTATCTCATTTCAGGGTGTTATCAGGATAGGGATTGTGCTAATTTCACAGGCATCTCTTGGATGGGGCTTATGGCACCATAAATAAAACTCCTTCTTTATATCTATCATGTTGTGGCCTTATTTTATTTTTTTCTGTTTTAATATTTTGTCCCTCAGTGAAACATATAGTGAAACATAATATTAAACCATTAATTTAAAACAGAATAAAAACTGAAGGGCTGAAAACCTGGGAAAATAAAAAGGCCTTCACCTGCAACCAAAAAGACCATCCAGGTGAGCCTCTCTAGGGAGGACATTCCACAAGCTTGCTTGCCCATATATATATATATATATATATATATATATATATATATATATATCCTGCCTGGTCCAACCTTCCCTTCTTGGCCGTCTGAGGTTGTTAATATATAGATTTAAGGTGCAATTTTGTACTGCAGATTTGCCACCAGGGGACCTTTAGGATTTGGCAGAAACCCCCTATGCTTGTGTAGGTTGAGATATGCTTCTGCTAGAAAAGGTATGTCAGCATAATGAGCTCCATCCGACAAGTGTTTTATTGCACGCTTATTACTGGACACTCAAGGAGTTTGCTCAGGCCCCTCACATGGCATCGTCTGCCTCCCGCGCGTCTTCCGCCCCTTCTTGCCTTCCTTGCGCAACAAAAAAACTCTCTATGAAGTCCGATGTATTTTTAAACACGGAATTGCTGCTCTCTCCTGCTGTGTGCAGGAGAAGCAGCACGATTAGAACAGCTGACTGAATGGTCCTCGTCCTCGTTGGGTACTTCCTCTTTTGAAAGAGGAAGTAACTGAGGAACGAAAACATGGGTGGAGAAGCGACGGTAGGGAGTGTGTTTCCCCCGGTGTGATGGAGCTCAATGGAAGGACTGTGTTGGTGCAGGGGCTAAAACAGGGAAGTGTTGGGATAAGAGCACACATATGCCAAATCCTAAACTTTCTCAGATCCTGCTTTGGTCCCCTAAACTGCTGTAATCTTATGCCAGCAAAAGTGGAAGTGGAGGTCATAACTCTCCATTGATCTCAATAGCATGCAAAAACCCCACCGTCCCTATGTCCTCCCACACTGACAGAACATAAGGGAGATAAGCCATAAGTTTAACAATAGGCACTATAGAGAAAGGGCATTTTTTCATAGGTTAAGGACACTTTGCACAGACAGGCTAGCTCAGGATGCATAGAAGAAGAACACATTGCTAAAACTTGTTTTCTCAGAACCCCTACAGGTATTCTTGCCTCAGGATTCCAAACACAAACACCCAACAGCAACACCTATTTGACTCTTACAACTAGGGATGCAAGGACAAAGTACCCATCACAGGTAAGCAAGGGAAGGGGGAATCTATGGTTAGAAGTATAACTGCTGCAAATGAGCCCCATGACTCTTCCCTGCCTTGCACTATTATATAAGCAGTGTGTTAGCTAAACTGCATTGGTGAAATCATCCTCAGCAGCTAGTAGCAGAGTCTCCCATGCAGGAGGCACAAGGCTAAACACGAACTTTGCAGAAAGGGATGGCCATGAATCCCTATACGCAAGTTAAGGATGGCTGAAAGTACAAGTTTTGCTTTTTCTGGCATTCAATATTTTTAACATTGCGAATTTGGGTATATATATATATATATATATATATATATATATATATATATATATAATCAAAAATTAGCTAAACTGAAATTCTACCCTATTTGCATCTGTCAAATTCAATAGTTACTGCTATTCCTAGCATGGAGAGGACCATGAGACATCTGCCTGTTATATTGCTATTAAAATGGATGAGCCTGTCAGATAAAAAGAGGTGGCAACCCTAATTAAGCACTAACATAATTGAATACACAGGAATTCAAATCTAGACTTTTAAGAGCAAAGCACTCAAAGCCCTTGAAATCAGTGTATAATTACGTCAGTTTTGGTTTCTCCAACGTTCAGTTTTTTAAAGAAAATTTCAAGTTCTTTTTATCTTGAATATGGAGAACTTTGCAAATTTTGATAGATTCTCATCAAAATGGAACTGAACTGAAATTATCACCCATCCCTAATGCAGGTAAGCTCTGTGGTGAATGTCAGGCGCTCTTCTTCAGTCATCACTACAGCAGACAATACAGTCATGGCCCGTTTTGTCTTGAAAGTTCACAGCCTGTCTACAAGAAACAGAACAAGGTCCATTGCAACTTCCTAAAGGAAGGGGTAGGTATTGTCTCCCCAACATTTTCTTCCTGAGACAGTGGCACTAGATGAGCATCTGGGTGTCCGTACTTGAAGCTACTCAGTATCTTCACAAACAGGTCCTGAGACTACATGTGCTGTTAACCATTGCTCATTATTCTCTCTGTGTTTCTCCTGGTTTTCCACAGGCAGTGCTTCAACAGGTGCAAATGACAAAATGTTCCCCACTTCCCATGTCATATAGACCACAAGTCGGTCCTATAGCAAGATCAGCAGCCGTGACCAGTGTGATTCCAACTGTTATTCTCCGGGGTTACCAGCCTTCTAGTTCCAATGGGTTCCTGTGTCTTTGTAACTTGACCTTGGCAGACAGATATATAACAGGTGAAGCCATGACCAGCACCAACAGCATGACAGACACCAACAGCATGACAGGCAGCTACTCTGCTGTCTATCATGCAGCTTTCAAAAGCACGGGCTGGCATGCATCCATGTGTCTTTCTTTCTGAACCCACCTCATTTCTGATGCAGTTTAATAAAAGCTTTCAATTCATTGCAGTTGTTTGTTTCTTTGTCAAAGGAGGTGGGTTGGGGGTTTTCGGTAAATTTCCAGAGCAGCACTCCCCCCCCCCCATTTTTGCTCATCTCACCTGGCTTCAAAATGAGATTGACTGGGAGGAAGCCTAGGGGCTTCTCTGGTAACAAGGCCCAGTGTTTGCAACAGCTGCACTCTGTGCCCACTTGACATCCAGCACAGTGGAAAGTTTCTGGCAGGGCACAGGCAACTCTGCGAATGAGATAATCAATTGGCATGGAAGTGGGGAGGTGGAGTTAAATGAGATGGTTGATGGATCACATCTGTAACTAGCTAATCAAGTCTTTGCCCATTCAGCACTCCTAATTGGCTGGCATGACGGTTTCGTAGATATGCACGTGTGGAGTTGTCACAACACTGGGGTGACCCAGCTGGTATGGTTAGAATTGGCCAGCAATTATTTTATTGTTATTATTGTTATATGTGCTATGTTTTTATTATTCCTGTTAATTGCTTTGAGATTTCTCTAGAAAGCAGCATATACATTCATGTAGTAGTTTCAATTAGCAATAATCGCGCCTCAGATTAACCTCATTGGCTACGATACTGCCACTGCGAAATAAATAATATCCAGAGCTTGAGCATGGGGCCTCTGACATGTGAGACCTGTGCTGTTCCACAGGACTAGAGCTCTATTTTCAAGGGGCTGGTTATGTGGTTGGGTATGTGGCCTGTTTAATAGGGCTGGATGTGTATGTTTCCTGTCTGCTCATGTAGCTGAATAAATGGGGAGAAGCTGTGGGTTCTTGTTCTCCCAGCATCCTCTCTTTTGCCTCTGACTTAATGAGTTGGTGGCCGGGCAAGCAAAATTTCACCTTGCCCCTACTGTTCCCACTAGTGAGGCTTGAACTGACATTTGTCCTCCAACCCTGCAATCTGCACAGTGAACTAATGGGGGCTGTTCCTATGAGAGTGCACTTGTGGCTTCATTTCTTTATTTCTCTGCCTGGCAGCAAGCTCCTGATTCTAACCCTCCACCCCCCCCCCCCGCCGTGGACCTTGAATCCCAGGGGAGCTATTTGGGTGCTGTGCCCATCCATTGTGTCCTGCTGCCACAAGTGTGACTATGGATTGTCTGTGTGTGTGGTATGGTATCGGGGCTTCAAACCACTGTGTTTAGGGATTCCTGAAGGCTTTTATTTGCTGGGTTCTTGCTGTGTGAGTTATAGCAGCTCATGCAGTAGAGCACAATGTGGTGTCTCTGTGTCTGGCAGACTGTGAGTTTTTCTGCATGTGCTCTGACTGGATGCCAGTTATGAGTAGGAATGTATGGATTTTATTCAGTCCATTCCGTCTGTGCTTTGCGGGTTGTCAGGAATTTTTATGAATGTATGAGAATTTTATTTATTTATTTATTTATTTATTTATTTATTGCATTTATATCCCACCTTTTTTCCTCCATGGAACCCAATGCGGCATACATAATCCTCCTCCTCTCCATTTTATCCTCACAACAACAACCCTGTGCGGTAGGTTGGGCTGAGAGTCTGTGACTGGCCCAAAGTCACCCATTGGGTTTCCATGGCTGCGTGGAGACTAGAACCCAGATCTCCCGACTCCCAGTCCAATACTCTAGCCACTACACCACACTGGCTTCATTTGTGCAAGTGTGAATTAGCGCAAGTGCACATGATTGTACAAGTGTGAATTTGTACAAATACACAAATCAAGTCTGCAAGTCTGCAAAATCGATGTGACTCAGAAAAAGCAGGTCTGCTACAGAATCTGCAGGTTCAAATTCATAGAAATCCAAACTCATTTGAATCTGTTATGGATTTCTCCAACATCCCTAGTTATGGGGGTGTTTCCCTGCTACCATATTCACATTGTCTCCCTCGTTACTGGGTTGACCTAGGAGGGGGATGTTTTCATCATGTTGCTCTGTGATTGGTAAGAATTGGCAGTGTTGACTTGGATACTGAGGGAGTGACTAGCAAGGGACTGCATTCTGTAGTTTTTACAATGTTTGTTTTCCATTTCAGCGTCTGTGCTGAGAGTAAGGGCCAGCATCAAGGGTAGGGATAGTTGGGCACCTGATGAGGGCCCACAAGCAAGCATGGGCCCATTGATAAGAGCCCCCTCAAGTTGCTCCTCCTCTTCAGTACTGCAGTCTGCTTGTTCATGTGCTTCTCATTCTGGGCCAGACAACAGTGGTGGTGAGAACAAAGAGCAGTAAATGCCACTGCCTGCTTGTTCATTGGCTGTCTGCCTGTCAGGGAAGCAAGTGGTAGCAATGGTGAGAATGAGAAGGAGGAGCAATAGCACTTGGTGGCAATGGCGGTGAGAAGGGAGACTCACGGAGGGAGGGGGCCATTGAGGGTGTCCTGCCCAAGGGCCCTCAAAAACTGGAAGCCAGTACTGTCTGGAGTGCACTGCTGGCTGGGAATGATGGGAGTTGTGGGACTTCTTTCTGTCTAAACACACATAGGATTGTGCCTTAAATTATGCTGATGTTACCCAGCATAAGTTGGCCACCTGCTTTTTGGGACCGTAAGGTTGTCTGGCTCATCTTATTTGTTCTCCAGCCTATTCCCTTAAAGAGTCCTAGTTTATAATCATTACATGATAGGAAACCTAAGAATTATTATAATACAAAAATGGTATACATTGCCTCCTAAATCAATATAACAAGTTAAAAATAACAAGTTGAAGTATCGCATATGGTAAAATCCAATATTCATTCACTGTCCCGAGAAAATAAAACGATCAAGAAAGAATGAGAAAAAGGAAGTAAATGCTGGAACATATATATAGCCAATTATGCAAATACACTTGATTGACACTTGGGGCAGTCTTTTATTGATCAGTGCCCTTTGAACATGAGTATTTTCAGTCATTACAGATGGGCCGTAGCTAGACCTAAGGTTTATCACAGGATCATCCTTGGTCGTCCCTGCCTGAGCGCTGGATGCCCTGTGTGGCACTTAGAACAGGTTTGACCCCAGGACAATCCTGGGATAAACCTTAGGTCTAGCTACAGCCTTAGATAGTTATGGGTCTGGTTCAGTCATCATGGCTACCCCTGTTTCTTTAAACCCTGGGTAGTCATGAACGAATGGAGCAAGTAAGTGTGTTGGCTTCTGGCTGGCCACCCATTCCTGCTGAGCTAATTATCATGATGTCTGAAAATAATAATAATAATAATAATAATAATAATAATAATAATAATAATAATAAGTGGCTGTTGTGGGGAGGAACACAGACGTGGAACCAATAGCTTGCTCTTGGGTTACAAATCTGGATTGTTCCTCCCCCTGATTCTGGCTTCAGGTAACACTATAAACGACTCAGGGATGGAGCATCCTTGGGTTTTTTAGCTCCATCCAGCTGCAACAGGAGTGATTGGGTGGCAAGAACTAGCACACTTACTTGCTCCAGCTTCATTCTCAACAACCCATGGCTTGTTATAGCCTAGTTGTTGCGATATGCGATTGGGTCATAGTTAGATTCCAGGAACAATAACACTACTATGAACGACTCCACATATCAATACTATTGCATCTTTAGCCCTTTTCCTAATGACTCAGTTCAGATATAACAATCCTGATCCAAAGAAGTTTTGATAAGCTGTATGTGAGGAATTTCCTTCTCTCCTGTATTTTGCATCTTATTTAAACCAGTTTTTTTAGTATCTGAGCTGGGAAACTGGTTTGAGAAACCAGAAAGTATTGAATTAAGTACTTGAGAGAAGAAAGGAGGGAGCCCCCAGTCACGGAACTCATTCCCAGTCAAACAAACCACAGTTAGGCCATAGCTAGACCTAAGATTTATCCTTGGATTGTCCAGGGGTCAAACCTGGTCATCTTGGTGACACACAGGGGATCCAGTGCTCAGGCAGGGGCGAACCCTGGATGATCCCAGGATAAACTTAGGTCTAGCTGTGGCCTTAGTTAGACCGGAACCGAGCAAGTGAATTGAAGAAATATTTAAGAAGTAAAAGTGTACTTAAAAATATATAGAAATCAGATACAGGCATTTCGGTTCCAGTAAGACTTTATAGTTCAACTAAACTCTTCCTCCATTATACTGCTCACAGTTAGAAATTCTATCCATATTCCACCTCCAACATTCTCCATCGAGGAAAAAATGTTGGGAACACTTTTAAAAACTAGATATTTGTGTGTCTGACTGTTGAAGATCTTAATTTTAGATTGTGATTAACAGCAGAACCCTAGACAGGTCTACTCAGAAGTAAGACCCATGGAGTTCAATGGGGATTACTCCAAGCTAATCAGGTAAAGGATTGCATTGCAGACGAGTACTTTTAGTCCATGATAGAATCTTCTATATTGCATATTCTGACTGGTGGCCTTTATTTTCTGAGAATCTGTTGACATGATATTAATTCCTTTGTCTTACATCTGTTTTATTTTGGAAAGCGTTTTTGTTACACTCTGCTGATGGCATAAATGGAACAGTTAAATGGAAGACTAAACACGTCATCAGTTATGTTAGCAGCAGCATAAAGGCTGCTAAGAAGAATGGTGAGTTTAGGTTGTAATTGTTTGGGATTAATTAACCTCTCCTTGGAATGTTAGACCTAATGTAACAGTTGTGTTGTATGTATTTTACCAATAACATGACATGGAGATAACTATATAATTTCCTAATCAAAGGTTTAAATATATTCCTTGTTCTAATCTTTTGTTTGCCACTAAATTTACAGTCATATTTTGTGGATTTCTTTGCTAAAAATAATGCCTATGTGTAAAATATTATGAATTCCCTGTTACTGGTGTCTACTTAAACACATTAGCAACTTGCTGAGTGCAATAATAACTTGTTTATAATGCTAATTTGTGTCATTTTAATTACCCATTTGTAGAAATTGACATAATTTATTGTAGGTTTTTTTAACGTCAGCATCAATTGGGGAAAAGAAGTAGTTAAATACTCCTGTTTAAAGCAACATTATCACGTTAGAGTCTTTTTGCTTTTTTTTAATAGTGTGCCTCAGAATATTTTTACTTATTTGAAACATTTATATTACTCCACCCTTCTTCCTCATATTCAACACAGTGGAAAACCAAGGTAAAATATTGAAGAAATAAATAATTAGGAATAAATCAAAGTAGAAAACACCCAGAAAAGAATCAACAGCAGCAACATAGGTGGGCAGCAAACGGCCAATTGGCACCTAAAATATAGGAGGATGGGGAGGCTGTAAAATCTTCCCTTGTTCCTCCTGCCCTTCCTGGCTCTTGCTGGCAGAGCTTAGGAGAGGACTTTGAGATTGGAGCCCTCCATCTAACAAGCATCAGACCTGTCATAGGATTCCAAGAGCACAATGCTACATCGTGCTACCGTGGTACTACTGTGTTACAACAGGAGAAAAAGATTCTGGTGGAAACTGTTGTTCTTCTTCACAGTTACGTTGGTGACTGTGACATCTCCTAGAATGGTGCTGGTGGGTGTAGCAAAAGTAGCATAAGTGACATACCTGTCATGCTGTTTTAGGCATGAAGAGTTCGTTGAGATCAAGAGAGGGAAGGCAAGCCAGAAAGAGAAAAAGGCAGAGAAACACATAGAAGGCAACTTCGGTTACGTTGTGATAGGGGAAAATATGCAACCGAGTACAAGAGGACTCATTTCTGAAGCTAGAAAGTAGCAAGAACGGATGTAGAGGCCAATATATATGATTTTTTAATGTGTGAAATTCCAACAAAACTAAACAAAAAATAAAAGAATTGTAGCTACATAAATTTGAATCTATCAATTTCAATGCATGCATATGGTGTGTGTGTGTGTGTATGAAAATACAGTTTTTATGCATACATAAGTGCATACATAATAATCAACAAAAGCAGACCAAATATCCATATAAGTATCTATTTACAAGTGCTGTCAGAATACCACCTGTTCAGATTTCGAAAGTGTTGTTGGGTCCTCAATCCATTGCATTATAGGAGGTGTGAGTTTATCCTTCCAATGTTGTAATGTCATTTTTTTTTTAGCTGTCAAAAGGAAGAATCCATTTGCACTGACCATGTGTTAACTTCCAGGAAGCAGGTAGATCATTTAAGAGGACATGTCCATCAAGAAATTTTAAAGAGCATTCCAATACAAGGTTTATCTGTATAGTAATCTTAACCCTCAGAGAGGCAACATTGGGCATTGCCAAAACACATGGTTAAAAGAAGCATTAGCTGTGTTACATTTCCAGCAATTAGCTGACTTAGACAAACCCTTATCAAAGAGACATTGGCCGTGTTCAGTCAACATGCTAAACCATGATGGTTAAGCATTTTGAGCTAAACATTACAGCTTAGGATGTCGTGGGAACTATTCCTAAGCATGATGGCTACATAACCACAGTTTAAACATGCTCACTAACCACTTGCTGCAAAAGGGTTAGCGGCCTAACCATGGCTTAGCACGTTGTCTGAACAAGCCCATTATAGCGTCCAGTAGACATGGAATATTTTTTTTGCTGAATAAGGTGTAATCTGAGACCCTAATATACACGTTATAATTTACCACTATTGGAGCATTTTCACAGTTTCTAATGATAGTTACAAACACATTGGCTTGGTTCATAAGGAACACCAAACCATAGTTTAGTGCACTGTGAAGGGGACTGGAAGGAGCCTCAGGGTAGTGCACTCCTCCTCCCTCCCTTCATGTGCTGAGATATACTCCCTTCCAGTTTATGGCAAGCCTCATCTTGCTGTCACATCCAAACCAGAAATCTGGTTTATGGTTGCCCTGCAAACCACGATTACATGCTAGGATCAAACCCTAGTTTACAATCCAATCCTCACAGGGGAAGTACAGACCGCCGATTCCTTGTTCATTTGTAAGAAGAAACCATGGAAGGAAATAAATTGCAGCCTGCTGGTTAAGGAAAGAAGAAGAGGAGGGTATTCATGAGTCCAAGGCTCATGGAAGCCTTGTTCTCGCAGCACCATTCCAGGGTTATATTTGAACTTGAGTCATTGGCCGTTTCTACACCTGTCTTTTTTCCAGGGATTGTCCCAGGATCATCCCTGTGTATGCAAATGACACACAGGGGATCCCAGGAACAGGCAAGGATGATCCCACCATTTTCCTGGGATAATCCTTAGGTGTAGAAAGGGCCATTGTCAGAATGAATGACAACATGCATAGAATTGCAAGATGGCATGGACAATGCACTTCTCTTTCTGCTATGTCCATGCTTTGAACAGTTTTATGGTTATCATGTGGGGAGTAGCTCCAAATGGAGAAGCTGGAGATGTGTGTGTTTATCCCCATGTATGTTTTTAATCTGACTTTAGAGTACGAGATCCTCTTTGGGATGAATCAGGAAAAAGAACTACATTGTAGCATGATCTGATCAGCCTACAGACTGACCATATCTATCCTGTTAGGACCCTGTAATCATTCTGTTCTGGGGAAGTTCCAGCTTCTCTGGGTGGGAGGGGAGAGACATGTGGTGTTTCAGAGATCTGCACCAGCAGGAGAAGAAAGGGCTTATTTATTTATTTATTACATTTTTATATTGCCCAATAGCCGAAGCTCTCTGGGCGGTTCACAAAAATTAAAACCATGAAGAACATAATAAAACAACCAACAATCTAAAAACACAACTACAGAATACAATATAAAAAGCACAACCAGGATAAAATCAGGCAGTTTGGTTGCTTATCTAGGGACCATACTGGTGTGTGCGCGCGCGTGCATTTGTGCATGTCTGGATAATTAATTAATTTATTACATTTCTTATCTGCCTAAATCAATAAATCAATGTTCTCTGGCAGCAGTGCCTCTATGAAGAGTGAAACACTGGAGTTGTAGTGAGTGCTAACTAGGGCCGTAGCTAGACCTAAGGTTTATCCCAGGATCATCCTGGGTTCATCCCTGCCTGAGCGCTGGCTGCCCTGTGTGGCACTTAGATGAACAGGTTTGACCCCAGGACAATCCTGGGATAAACCTTAGGTCTAGCTACGGCCTAGGTTTCCTTGCCATGGTGTTACATTGGACTTATCAGTCCTGTCATTCAGTTGTGCTTCCTGACATTTGCACACAAGTGTAGGTAAAATCTGTGTCCAATGGACCAGCATGCCAAAGGGGCTGAACTGTCTCCAGTGTGCACAAATTCTAGTGCATAATCAGTCACATGTTTAAAGCATTCTTTAATGTAATCACTTGACATGATCACAAAAAAGCGCTACTGGCTTGTTAGCTGACAACTTTTGCATTTAAAATGGAATTTTAGCTTTGACAGGGTAGCCTGGGGTGTCCTAAATTGTCAGCATGGTCCAGATAATTAGAAATATGGCTCACTATCAGTGCCACTTTTGTCAAAATGGCAAACAATTTTGTGCTGTTATGATGGATATGGGAACTTAAACAAGAGCCCATATTCCCCCAGCAGAGTCTGAGTATCGTAAGTAATGAATAATGCATGTTACTTAATTTAGACATCACATATTCTCTCCTGAGGCCAGTCAGCATATGCACTGATTCAATGAAAGGATACGGAGAAGTTCAGTTGTATATCTCCCAAGACACAAGGATTAGGAAATACATATTATTTTTTCATCTTTGAAAGATTTGTTACAAGTGATAACCTAATTGTACTAGTACCTTTGCATACTACTTATTACCACTTGCCACTAGTACATTTGAATACTACTTATTACTACTTGACAACAGTTTGTAATGGTGAACTTTTAGAAACCAGCTGATACTTTGCTCATCCTTGTCATTATTTATGAGGAACTTAGCAGTTCTAAAATGAAAAGTCCCTCAGTCTTAACATTATACAACCGAATAAGCTATCAAAGTCTAAAGTATATTGAGTATTGATTGATGAAGATACAGACTGTACTATAGGCATTTGAGGCCCAAGTGTTTAAAACCAGCCTCTTATTTTACATTTGCAGATTTATGCATGCAGAATAATGGTGTAGATAGCTGTATGGGCATTTCACTTTCTGACTGGAGTCTCTCTTGCTTTCTCTTCAAGTACAGAGAAGCTTTTAGATTAATAACATTTTAGACATTTATCACTAAATGGTGATAGGGCACTGTTGAAGATAGGAATAGATGTACCTTATTAAAGAGAACATCCCACGCAGACTGTTAAGGTGTGCCATGCATATTACTCATACTGGCCCTAATTCCGAGGCAGGTATGCAAGACTCGGATGCACATAGCTCTCGGCTGGATCCAGGTTTATGCTGGATCAGCTGCACTGCTGAATGTTGTGAGCTGTGGTGTAGGGGAATGGTGTGGGGGGGAGAGCTAAATCTGGTGTAGGGACCCCACCCAAGCAGAGCTCTTTCTCTCATGGACATTTCTTCTTGTCACGGAAGGCAGATTCTGGATCCAACCCGCTGTGTACACCTACCTGTCAGACATGTCTTGGTGGGCTGGGTGTGTGTCTGGCTTCAGTCCAGTGATCACCTCAAGAGGTGATTTCTGCTGTCAAATTTGACAGCAGCAGGAACTATGCCAACAGCACTTCTTTGTGTGCTGGGTTACCAACCCAGCCCACACAAGTCCAGAAACAAAACACCATCAGTTGCAAACACATCTTACTTACATAACACCGCAAGAAAATATTCCCGTATAGATGGAAAATGTTGCTAAAACGGAATTGCAGAGAACATGGAAAGTATATGTATAGCCATACATTTTAGTACTCAAATGCCTTCCGAAAGGTCTCTCATTCAAATGAAAGTCTCCTTTTGTCATGTTTAACAAATTAGGGCAGCAGTCCTGATTAACTGGAAGTAAACCCTATTGAAATGGATAGGACTTGCTTCTGAGTAAACATGGTTTGGGTAGTCTTTAAGGTGATAAACACCATTTAACTACTTTTCTTCTGTTTATCAAAGTGTGCAAAAGTATAATCTCTGATAGGATACATATTTAACTGATATCAATAATAAATAATATATCTTTACAATATTCATAATGACAAAGCATTATCATTGCTGCTTCGGCGTTGTCAGTGAAATGCTAAATCATTCATTTTCGGTTGCTGCATACATGGAAAGGAGCTTGTAGCATCTATAAAAAGGAGAAACAAGTTTTTGTATGTGTTCTGTTGTTAATGTCACCTTTCACCTAACTTGTTATTAATTGCTTTGCTTTTCCCAGAAGTTGCCATTGCTCTGTATATGGCATTGTTTTGAACAGTGATGTAGTGGTAAATTCTGAAGTGCAGGCATTCATTATGACAGTCTCCATAGCCACACCCTCAGGAAAAATTAAAAAATTCAGGCAACTGTGCTTATCCATCTTTCTCTCTGTGTGTATTATACTTATCTTTTGCAGGTAGCTAATTTGTCTTGGATACCTATTCAAGACTATGGCCAGTATTCAACGGTGACAGTCCGCAAATTGAAATAGCGCTAGCAGAGCTCTGCGGAATCTTTCCGTTGTGCAAGTGGTTGCCCGTTACGCTTGTGCAACTGGTTGTGCAAGTGATCGTGCAACAAGTTACACAACGGTGCAAAACAGTTGCACAACTAGTTATTATTATTATTATTATTTATTTATTTATTTATTTATTTATATAGCACCATCAATGTACATGGTGCTGTACAGAGTAAAACAATAAATAGCAAGACCCTGCCGCATAGGCTTACATTCTAATAAAATCATAATAAAGCAATAAGGAGGGTAAGAGAATGCACCAAACAGGCAGTATAAAAGTCAGAACAATTCAAGTTTTAAAAGCTTTAGGAAAAAGAAAAGTTTTTAGCTGAGCTTTAAAAGCTGCGATTGAACTTGTAGTTCTCAAATGTTCTGGAAGAGCGTTCCAGATTACACAAGGGGTGCAAAGCAGTTGCAAAACAGATTGCACGGTGGGTTATGCAATGGCTGCAAGAAGTTGTGCGATTGATCGCACAGGTGGAATGTGCAGTCGGTTGCACAACGGGTTGCACAAGAGTTATGTTCAACTGGTTGCACAACAGGTTGCACAAGCATAATGCAAACCCGCTTGCACAGATGTAACTTCAGTTGGATTCCTCTGTTACACATAGTCTCTGCTAGCGAGGCATCATTTGCACTAACAGAATGACACAGTTGGATATTGGCTTAAGCCACCTGAAAATACTCTGCGTTATAGCAGGGATAGCTCACAACAATATATTTTGCTGGGAAAATTGCTTTTCCCACCAGCTACTCTGAGGACTGCTGCTCAGCTCAGAGAAATCAGGGGAGATTGAAGGGGGTGCCAGATGCCATGATTGTTCCTGCTAATAAAAAAATCCCTGCATTTTGACCCTGTGAGCCCCGGTTCCACTACACCACTGTATAGCACTGGTTGTAACTTACTTTTTCTTTATTTGTCTGTTCTGTCTTCCACTGCTTTTCAGTGTACACAATCCTCTCAAAGGTGCACTCTGATCGGAATGTGTACCCTTCTGCTGGAGTGCTGTTTGTTCACGTTTTGGAGAGGGAGTACTTTAAGGGGGAGTTTCCACCTTATCCAAAGCCTGGTAAGAAAAGCTTACAATTTTAACAATGCATCAAAATGTTATGTAATCTAAATTAATTTACTTTTCTGAGGGGAAGGAGGGAGAGCGAGAGAGCGCTAGTGTAGCAGAGTGATGTGCAGGGCATTGTATATATAGAATCATAGAATAGTAGAGTTGGAAGGGGCCTATAAGGCCATCGAGTCCAATCACCCTGCTCAATGCAGGATTCTCAACATTATGTTTGCATTGAGCCTGTTCAGGCTCAGAAGTAACTCCCACTAAATTCAGTGAAACTTGGGCCGTAGCTAGATCTAAGGTTTATCCCAGGATTGTCCTGGGGTCAAACCTGTTCATCTAAGTGCCACACAGGGCATCCAGCGTTCAGGCAGGGACGAACCCGGGATGATCCTGGGGTAAACCTTAGGTCTAGCTACGGCCTTGGTCCCTAGCAAACGTGCATAGGATTGTAGCCTACCATTACTCATTCCTCTGCCTTCTTACTAAGTTCAGTGAGACTTACTCCCTAGCTGAACTAGAATTCTAACTCAAGAAGAAGGTAGGTCTCCACAGATGCGATGATAATAACATACTTCCCTCACCATTATATGGCTTGCTTGACTACTTTCTTCATCAAAGTGAATGGACCTCCAGCTCAGAAATTTAACCGAACACATTACATCAAATTGTGGCTCCTTATGGGCTGCCATTCAGCATTTATCACCCAGGCCAAGATACGAGCCAAACAGAACTTTAAAGTGTTCTGGATTTTATGGTGTGTGTCTTTCAATTGTATTTCTCTGTGTTATATGATTAAAGTATAATAAAAAATAATCTCATTTACACTGCAATTTTATGCAGGTATACTCATAAATAAGCGCTGTTGAGTTCAATGAGACTTACTCCCAGGGAAGTGTGTATAGGATTGCAGCACAAATGTTCTAAATTTTTCTGTTTTTTTTGTTTTGTTAACCTAATGTATGAAAAAGTTAAATACTGAGACTCTAATACAAATAAAAGGTGAAATACGGAGATCCCAACATAATAACTACATAGACTAGGCCCACCCTTTAAAATAAGTAGGTAAACCAGGTCCACTCTGAATTTCTCCATGGCACGCTTTGAATTCCACCCCCTGTTCCCTAGTAAGCGAGTTTAGGATTGCAATGTAAAGGGCCTGAATTGTGAACCAGGATATCCCAAATTCAGAACTGTTGTTCCTTTATTTGCGTCACTGCAATGAATGGGAATGGTTGCTAGCCTCCAGTGGGAGGTATCCAAGGTGGTAAGAGCGCTAACGTAAATTACTTTACACTAGCCTAAGGGACCTCTAGTGTAATGCCCGTAGCATTAAAAAAAAACTTAGCATATGTTGTTAAATGCTTGGGAGAAGAGAAAAGTCTTGACCTGGTGTTGAAAAGATAACAATGTCGGCGCCAGGCGAGCCTCATCGGGGAGATCATTCCATAATTGGGGGGCCACCACTGAAAAGGCCCTCTCCTTTGTTGCCATTCTCCGAGCTTCCCTCGGAGTAGGCACTCGGAGGAGAACCTTAGATGTAGAGCGCAGTGAGCGGGTAGTTTCATGTCAGGAGAAGTGTTCCGACAGGTATTGTGGTCCCAAGCCGTGTAAGGTTTTATAGGTTAAAACCAACACCTTGAATTGGGCTCAGAAACGTATAGGCAGCCAATGCAAGCTAGCATACATGCTAAAAAAAAAGAGAAAAATCACCAGGATCCTTTGAGGGAAAATGTACTAATTATGATGATCTGATAAACCATGAATGTTTAGACATTTCAAACCAACTAATGTACTAAAATAATTCTAAGGTATTATACATTTGAAGGCTATCTTTAAACTGTGTGTGACAGAATGTGGGAATGATTTAAAATGTGTTATCTTTCAGAATTTATGGCATAGACAGAATGTCATGCTAAAGGGCTTGCTCCAGAAAAGCAACAACCCCTGATTCTTCACTCTGAATAGTTCACATGCTTGAGTGCTTCACTTGATTGGGGCTTTGTAAAAATAACTAGATTAACCAATGTGAAATAAGGATTTAGGGCCTTGCTAGACCTACCTGATAATCCGGTGGGGAATAGGGGCGAGGCCGCACTGCAGCTAGCGCGGGCCGTCGCTCCTAGCTAGACGTAACACGCAACAGGGTAAGGGAAAGCCCCATTGCGTTGGCCATTTTTTTATCTTAAAGGGGCCATGTGCGCAGGAGTGCACCAATGAAAAGTTAAGTCTTTTTTTAAAAAAATAAAGGGTTCCCCGCTCCCCCTGCCCTCGATTCTCCCCCAATGTCCACTCGCCATGTCCACCCCCCGCTCACTCGCCCGCCCGTCCCTGATCTCCTTGCCCTGGCCCCGTTCTTCTTCCCGCCCCCGTCCCCAATCTCCTTGCCCTGGCCCCGTTCTTCTCCCCCATCCCCGATCTCCTTGCCCTGGCCCCGTTCTTCTTCTCCCCCCCCCCCGATTTCCTTGCCCTGGCCCCGTTCTTCTTCTCCCCCCCCCCGATTTCCTTGCCCTGGCTCCGTTCTTATTTCCCCCCCATCCCCGATCTCCTTGCCCTGGCCCCGTTCTTCTTCTCCCCCCCCCCGATTTCCTTGCCCTGGCCCCGTTCTTCTTCTTCCCCCCCGATTTCCTTGCCCTGGCCCCGTTCTTATTTCACCCCCCATCCCCGATCTCCTTGCCCTGGCCCCGTTCTTCTCCCCGCCCCTGTCCCCAATCTGCTTGCCCTGGCCCCGTTCTTCTCCCCCCCGTCCCCGATCTCCTTGCCATGGCCCCGTTCTTCTTCCTCCCCCTCCACAATCTGCTTGCCCTGGCCCCGTTCTTGTCCCCCATCCCCGATCTCCTTGCCCTGGCCCCGTTCTTCTTCCCCCCATCCCCGATCTCCTTGCCCTGGCCCCGTTCTTCTTCCCCTCCCCCATCCCTGATCTCCTTGCCCTGGCCCCGTTCTTCTTCCCCCCCGTCCCCAATCTGCTTGCCCTGGCCTCGTTCTTCTTCTCCCCCATCCCCGATCTCCTTGCCCTGGCCCCGTTCTTCTTCCCCCCATCTGCCATGTCTGATGCCCCCTCCCCCCATCCATGATCTCCCCACCCTGGCTCTGCTCTTCCCCCCCCATCTCTCCCGCCGGGTCTGCTCTTTCCCTCCCGGCCCCCATCTCCCCCCGTGATTTTACACACACCCAGCCCAATGGGCACAGCGCTCCTATGGAGCACTGTGCCCAGTGCGTGGCTTTTCCCGGCTACTCGTGAGTAAGCCGTGTAGCCAGGAAATGCCACGGAACCAGTTAGACCTTCTGCAGCCCCAGGCTGAGCCTGGGGCTGTGGAAAAACCGGGCCACAAGTGGATCCGGTTATCCCGGGTCAAGGGAGGGTTTAGCCCGGGCTGACCCTGGGATCCCCTGTGCATCATCTGCACCTACAGGGGTGAGCCCGGGTGTCAACCTGGGCTAAACCCTCGTCTGGCAACGGCCTCAATGTCATGGAAGCCAAATGATAAAGTGTTCTACAAATGCAAAGACAGCTTTACATTTTTAAATGCTCATAGGGGGAAAAGATGCATAACCCAAGAAACCTTGTTTGGCCCTAAATATTTTTGTTGTTGTTGTTGTTAAAAAAAGTATAAGAATGGGTTGAATCCAGACTATGTTGGTCACTTATGCTTTTCTCTTATAAATCAATGGGGTTTGAATTAGTCATGACTAACCTCTTTAGGCTGCAACCAATGCTCACTTAGGAGTAATCCTATTGAATCCAGTAGAATTTACTTCTGAGTAAGTAGGACTGCATCACACATCTCACTGGAAATTGTGCAGATGGTTGTAGTGTCAGGAATCACGATTCTGTCATTGATGGTTGTTGGTTATTACATCTTTAGAGAGACAGGGTCACACAACACCATGCAGTAGGTTAAAATCAGAGAAGGAAAACTGAAACTGAAAAAAAGAGGGAAAACAAATCCATTTCTTTTGAAGGATCAGAGGTCTGTGATGCTAGAATACTAGAAGCAACAAGAAAAAAGAACATTCACAATAGGAAGACACAGAGGAAAAGCTCTCAGTACATAAAGACTCAGAAGATTAATCTTAGCAAATATCAAAGATCTCAATACTTAGACTGTGAAAAACAATTCAGTTTCAAAACACAACTTAACTTGCATCAAAGAATTCACTGCGGAGAAGTCCTATAAATGTTTTGAGTGCGGAGAAAGCTTTGCTCAGAGCACACACCTTAAGCAGCATCAAAGAATTCACACTGGAGAGAAGCCCAATAAATACTTAGAGTGCGGAGAGAGCGTTCCTCACAGCACAAGCCTGAAGCGGCATCAAGGAGTTCACATTGGGAAGAAGCCCTATAAATGCTTAGAGTGCAGGAAGAGTTTTGCTCAGAGCACAACCCTTTAAGCGACATCAAAGAATTCACACTGGGGAGAAGCCCTATAAATGCTTTGAGTGTGGGAAGAGCTTTGCTCGGAGCACAAGCCTTAAGCAGCATCAAAGAATACACACTGGGGAGAAGCCCTATAAGTGCTTAGAGTGCGGAGAGAGCTTTGCTCACAGCCCAAAACTTAAGCTGCATAAAAAAATTCACAGTGGGGAGAAGCCCTATAAATGCTTTGAGTGCGGGAAGAGCTTTGCTTGGTGCACACACCTTAAGCGGCATCAAATAATTCACACTGGGGTGAAGCCCTATAAATGCTTAGAGTGCAGGAAGAGCTTTGCTCACACCTTAAGCCATAAGCGGCATCAAAGAACTCACACTGGCGAGAAACCCTATAAATGCTTTGAGTGCGGGAAGAGCTTTGCTGACAGCTCAAGCCTTAAGCAGCATCAAAGAATTCACACTGGGGAGAAGCACTATAAATGCTTAGAGTGCGGAAAAAGCTTTGCTCAGGGTTCACAACTTAAGCGGCATCAAAGAACTCACACTGGGGAGAAGCCCTATAAATGCGCAGAGTGCGGAGAGAGCTTTGCTCAGAGCACACACCTTAAGCAGCATCAAAGAATTCACACTGGGGAGAAGCCCTATCAATGCTTTGAGTGTGGGAAGAGCTTTTCTCGCAGCTCAAGCCTTAAGGTGCATCAACAAAATCACTGGGGAGAAGCCCTCTGAATGCTAAGAGTGTGGAAAGAGCTTTGCTTGCAGTACAAGCCTTAGTTTTACACTACCCTGTACCTGCTTACCCTACCCTGTGCCTGTTGGCATTCTCTTCCCCTCCTTATTGTTTTACTATGATTTTATTAGATTGTAAGCCTATGCGGCAGGGCCTTGCTATTTACTGTTTTACTCTGTACAGCACCATGTACATTGATGGTGCTATATAAATAAATAAATAAATAATAATAATAATAATAATAATAATAATAAAAAATAGTAAAATAAGCAGAAATTTAGAATTATGATTCTTTCATGATCATAATGCATTGATGGGAATAGTAATTGACAGCTTGTGGTTTCCCGATTTTACCCTTGGAATTGCATAAAAATACTACGCTGCTGATATGGTGAAATCATATTTTTAATTGGGTGTCCTATTTATCCAGGTGAGATAAACAATGACCCTATAACATTTAACACAAACCTAATGGGGTACCCTGATAGACCTGGTTGGCTACGATATATTCAGAGAACACCATACAGTGATGGAGTGCTGTATGGATCACCAACTATAGAAAACGTGGGAAGACCAACCATAATTGAGGTATGTTCTTTACAGAATATTTATTTGGAAACTGCACCAAATGTCTTGAATCAAATATCCTATTATATGTAATGTAACTATGTAGTCTATAGTAGCAATCTTTTTAGTGAATATCAAAAAACAGTTATCTGAATAAGTTTAATTTTTTTAAATAGAAACAACAAAACCCATTGTGTTCATCTCTTGTTCCAGTCAGGACCTGACTGTGGCATTCGTTTATCTTATCTTGCATATTCTTTCCCTTTCCTCTACATTGCCTGGTAGATCAGGGAATGTAACAATGCTTTTTACGTTGGGTTGGATCCAGACTATGTCATGATTTGGTTACATTGAAATCTGTGGGACTTACATTAGTTCTAACTTGTCTTGTTGATTTCTATAGAACGAAAGCATAACTAGCTTAAGTTGGATCCAATGGATCCAAATTGGATCCTAAGACTAAAGCATGTCTTTAGTATGACTTTAGTATTAGTCATGGTTGGAGTAAACCCACTGAAATCAATGGGATAAGTTAGTTAGTGGGTGTACTCTAGGTATGACTTACGTTTGGAGCCAACCCATTATGTTTAACTCGCACACATTTTAGACCAGGGGTCCCCAACCCTTTTGGCTCTGTGGGCACATTTGGGAATTTGAGAAACTGCTGCGGGCACCCTCACAAAATGACTCCCATTGGGGATGTGACTAATGGCTGCTGTGGGGCCTCGCTAGTCCAAAGAGGTGTGGGGAGAATAATAGGGAGACTAGAGGCTGGGAGGGATGGGAAATAAGAAAAAAGGGTTAGAGGGGTGAGAGAACGAGCAAGGCTAGGGGCAAGGAATGGGGCGGAACAGCAAAATAAACAGCAAGAGTGGGAGAGCAAGAGCAATGCTAAAGGCTAGGAAGGGAGAGAAAGAAGATACCTCTCAATTGTCGAAGCGCCCCTTACTCATCTAAGTCCCATTCCATTGCACCCAGGCTGAAGTGCAAAGGGAGGAAAGAAGTAGCTTTATTCCACCAACTGAGTGACCAGTGGCCTTTGTCTCTCCTTCAACATATATGTCAAATTAAAAACAACAATAATGGGATTTGATGCCTATCTGATGATGATTTTCAGAAACGTAGTAACAAGTTCCTGTTTTACATTTTTTTCTTCACTAGATCACTGCTTATAACAGGCGTACCTTTGAGACTGCAAGACATAATTTGGTTATTAATATAATGTCATCAGAAGGTATATCTACAAGAACTTGTTCAGTATTTATACAACTGATAAATAAGTATATGTGTTAGATTATTATACAAAACTGCAATGCAAAAAGTGTTTTGTGACTCAAAAGAAGTATGCAAAACTTTATCTTGCCTTTATTTGACTATTTGTAAGCCACTTCTATTAAAGAGGACTCCTTCATTTTCATAAAATAGTTCTGAAATGCGTTCATTTGCAACAACAGCTTGTAATTGAAAAGTAGACCTGGCCTAAAACTGGGGAGTGCCAAACAGTGCCAAACATGCAGCTCCTGGGTAAATTGAGTAGAAACAGTCTTAAAAGAACCCCCCTAGCATGCATGCACCTCAAAGGAATGTTAGATGTTGGAATGCCTTATTCAGGTGTTCTGAATCTGAGCATACTAAACAGGACAGGAGAGGGAGCACACCCTTTGGGCATTTTTGTAGCCCTATACTTGTGGAGAGCAATGTCCTGAAGAGAGACCCTTCTGTATCTGTGGAAAATCACTGTTCTCAATTGCATGAAGAGCCTTGAAAAGTTGTGGCAGTTACTTTGTAAATCTTAGGTCTAGAATAATAAAGAGGATGAATCTGTCTGTCTGTCCATCAGTGCCATAGTGCAAAGGCCCAGAAACCTAAACACCTGAAATTTGGCATGCATACTAAGGGGACCCTAGGGTTGTGCACCTTGGGGTTTTTTTTAATGTATGAATTAATTTTAATGAGTCCATGTGGTGGAAGCCTGTAGTGACATGTTCAGCTACTAGGGGCAGGCTTCCCTAACGAGCACACGGTTTGCAGTCGATACAGTTTGAATCCAGGGGAAATGAGTAGGCCAGGGGACAGAGTTACATGGCTTCACCCACCCCCTTGCTTTGGGACAGTCCCACCTCCAGAGGAATGGAGTGGGACAGACCCTGTTAGATCAATGTTCTTTTCACCCAAGGATGAAATCCAAACAGCCCTTAAGCACGACTCCACCATTCCAGTGACAGAGGGTTCGAGAGCGCTTTATTGATTAGTAATCAAGGCCTTCGAGGAGCTGTGGTGGTGCAACCAAAGCAGGGTTCATGCCTAGGGATGCCAGCGGCATGACTTTACTCAGACGGGGCAGGCACAATGGTTCCAACTTTGACAGGGGGTGTAAGTTTGTTTGAAGGCTTCTCTGAATCAAATTAAGGATTGTGCCACCCCGTGCAAAGCAAAGACCATTCACTGGTTTATTAATAAAAGATCTTAAGATATTTTCATATTCAGTCATATTTATAAAATGATACTGCTGTATTTCTGCACAATTCTGGCTGTTTTGTACATTTCAAAGAATCTAAGTCACCATTGCTTTTCTCTTTGCAATCAGATTTTCCTTTCCCATATCAAGCAGAATTCTATATTAAAAACATGAATGTAGAGGAAATGTTGGCAAGTGAAGTTCTTGGAGACTTCCTTGGAGCTGTGAAAAATGTGTGGCAGCCGGAGCGTCTGAATGCCATAAACATCACCTCAGCTCTTGACAGGGGAGGCAGAGTCCCACTTCCTATTAATGACATGAAAGAAGGGTAAGGAAGATGTTCTGATATTTTGTCCAATTATTTGTTATTTAAATATTTAATATCCATTAAAATTGAGCAGTAGAGAATTTCCCCCCATCGAATGATCCAATAAAAAGCCATGGACAACATCTGCATTTGGATACTCATTCAGATAATGATGATGATCAACCGTGAACCAGCAGCTGCAGGGAGCTTAATCCTCCTCTCCCTGCCAGAAGTGAAAGAAAAGTCATTCTGATCTCTTCCACCATCCAGAGGAACAAGGGCTAAGTTGGACTGTGGTTGTTTTGTTTTCGTTGGTGGTGTAATCTGTTGTAAATTGCCTTGAGGATCACTTGAAAGGAAAGGTAGACATTTTCAAGACAAATAAGCAGCAAGGATCTTTAAGAGCAACCTTCTCCAATCTGATGCCCCCATATGATGCTAGGAATTGTAGTCCAATACGTCTGGAGGGCACCAGGATGTTAAAAGGCTGCTTAGGAGGATATTTATTTATTTGCTGTGTTTATATCTCACTCTTTCTCCAAGGAACTTAAAGCAATTTACCTTGTGCAGCGTAATCCCTTCCAGGTTAACTTGAAAGTAAGTCCCACTGTGTTCAGCGGGGCTTACTCCTAGGTGAGTGGGCACAGAAATGCAAGCATTATAGTGTACTCCTATGCATATTTACTCAGAAGTAAGGCCCGTTGGTTTCAATAGAGCTTACTCCCAGAGGCAGAGATGTTGATGGCAGGGAGGCCTCTGGTCTTTGGTTTGGAAATACCCTGCTCGGGGTTAAAGAGTGGCACCCTGTCTGGACCTGCTTTACTTCTAGAGCCTGGAGGCTGTCTAAATGTCCAGAAAGCCCCAGAGTGGGTGTGTGGTGGTGCGGCAGCGATTGTACAACGATGTTGCAAGCGCGCACCCACCCCGGGGCTTTCCATCAAAGCTGCAGAGAAAAAAAGTCGGGGACTTATCCCAACTTTTTTTCTCGAGAGCAAGGTGAGGATGTGCAAGATGGCATCAAGACAGCCCCAAAGCCACGCTCCGGAGTCACAGCAAAGGCATGGTTGGGCGGTGCCTGGTGAAAGGCGACCTATGATTGGTCGCTTTTCACCAGGAAGCGGGTAGGGGAGGCTCCAGTCCCTGGATAGCCACCCAGAAGCCCCATGCTCCCTCCTTGGAGTCTGGATTACTTGACGCTGCTCCTATGGAGTGAAAGTGTGGGGTTTCTGAGGAACCTGATGCTGTGAAGACACCACCCTGGATAGTGGCAATAATGAAGAGTGCATTTTACCAGCTTTGTGTGGTGAACCAACTTTGGCCCTTTTGTTTTGTTTTGGATCTACTTACCAGTCCATTAAAGGAATGTATTAACTTTTTTTTGGAACTGGTAAAAACATGCTGAGAAATACATAGTTAGCCTGCAGCCTTGTACCCACTTTACCTGACTATAGAAATGTACTGCTAATTAGAAATGAATTACTAAAGCTCACATTTATGTGAAAAGAAACTAGTTTTAATTCTTCAAGACTTTTTGGGAGCGGGCAAGAACAGTTTATTGGTGTTTTAGCAGAACAAAAACTTTTAATTTTTGTTTAGCTCTGCTCTACATTTTATTGACATCTTTAGGAAAACTGACTTGTGCTATTAGAAACAGTTCTTTGGTGACATATTAAGAGAATCATAAAGCATGCATTGTATTTTGCTCCCAGCTTTCATGTTCCTACATTTGACAAGTCTGCATTGCAGGATACACTTTTTCATGCTATTATTAATAATCTTCTATGCATGAACTAATGAAGACGCTGAGTAACAGAAGCCCCTTTCATTCACAAAAGGGAACCTTTGGATCAAACTCATTGATTAAAATTTTGTCAGTGGCCATCCTAAAACTGTCAACATTTTTCGCAGTGTCTATGTTATGGTTGGTGCAGATGTTACATTCTCCTCCTGCTTACGGGAAGTCGAAAATCCACAAAATCAGCTGAGATGCAGTCAAGAAATGGAACCTGTAATAACTTGCGATAAAAAGTTTCGCACTCAGTTTCACATAGACTGGTGTAAAATCTCTTTGGTGAGTTAACTGGTTGACAGTATTGCAGAACCCGCATGGACATTCTGTCATTAAAATAATCTTATGGAGGGTAAATTCCACAAACATGTTTCTGATTTATCGTATGAGGCTTAGTGGCTGGACATAAGGAATAGGGCCTTTTCTGCTATGCGGTCAATGGTCTGGAATACCCTCCCGCGTTGACACGTCTGTATCACTATATGTGTTCCTGAGAAAGACCTGGCTTGTTAGAGCCCATTGTGGGAAGCTGGGCTGATCATTTATTTTGCTTCTTTTATTATTCTGTTTCATCATGGTGTTTGATATTGTCTTGGATATTTGTATTTCTGTGCTTTTAGCTACTTTGAATTCCACTACTGGAGCAAAAGCAAGATTGAAATTTCTAAAATAAATAAATAAATAACGTGGCTTGAATACACAGTACTTGGAAATGTTTAAAGGGATTTTTACATTTTTAAAAAATATTTGGATATTTTCATTATTATTTTTAAAGAAGTATGTAGATAATGCACAAAACATTTTGCACCTTGGATAGATCTTTTAGAGTTCTGACTGAAACCCAGAGTGGATTCAGTGCCTCACTGTCCTTGGAGCCACCAGCCTCCACTGGCACTTGATCAGCAACAATTTCCTATTCTCAAAGGTTTAATAATGGCAGCAACAAACAACTTTTTCTCTCCCTTCTAAGTAAGCTTGGGGAGAAACAGGAATAGGTGTGTGTGGGGGGGACTAGTGAGTAAGCTCCAGTTCTGAAAACAAATTCTAGGCAGAGTATGTGTTCAGAGCCCCCCTTGTTCTGTTTGTCTATGTCTGCCTTCATAAGCCACTATATCGCACCTGGCTGGCTGGATCTCGGAGTTCTAGTCAAAATCAAAGTAGATCCTGCAAGTGTAAAGTCTGCCCACCCCTGGTGTGGGCAGTACCAAACTAGACAGACCATTGGTTTGATGCGGCATAAGTTGGCATTCTATGTTCCTATGAAACTGCTTTGAAACTTGTCTTTATTTAAGAACTAAAGTTAAGAAAAAACTTTAAGAAAGAACACTGGATAGCTCATTAAACCATAGTACTTACTCTGTAAGTATTGTTCAAAGAGTGATGTTCCTCAAGACACAGAATCCTTAAGGGTAATAACCAGTAGGTAATTCTTTACTAGTGGTTGTGTGCCATTTCCTCATTGCCTATTAAGGATTCTTTTTCAAATTACTGTTTTGATGAATTCTGAACAATTAAAATTTCAATCAGATTCAGTGGTATGTGTATGTAGGATCCTCAAGGACTGTAAATGGCCGATATAAAGAGAGAGAACCAGGTTTATTTGCTTTAAAGTCAATTGTAGAGTTCCTCAGGATGTTTGTGTCCAACATTTATGTCCAATTCCCTCAATCCAGTTTTGCCCCAATCCAGATAAAGTCCATGGGTTGGACCCAGATTTAGTCATACTTAGAGTAGATCCAATGAAATCAATGGCCATGAATAAATCTGGATCAACTCCATATATGTATACCCTTAGTTGAATGGGGTCTAACAGTATAGGTAACCTTAACTCATGGATAGGCAACATAGGCTCTAATACGCTTCCAAACATTGTTCTTGGTGCTCACCAAGGTGCCCTACTCCTCCCATTTATTTTTTTAAATGAATACATTTTTATTGGCAGCTGAAATAGTTTTCTGTTGGTGCTGAAAAACTGTAGGTTCGAGAGAATTGTTTAGAGTGTTGGGGTACAGACCTCTCCTCTGCTTTGTGCTTATTCTTTTGGGCAGGTTACTTGTCCTTTGCTGTGCCTCCCATGGCAGCCATTTTGTGGTGGTGCCAAAGACAGTCTTAAATTGTCAAAAGTCCCCACAGCCTGAAAAGGTTGCCTACCCCTCCCTTAGTTGAATGGGGAATCATGTATGTAAATGCACAGAGTTCCACAGCACAATCCAGCAGCTGAGGCTGTTTATGCATCGGTTTTCTCAGATAATCGGAGATAGTGCTCAGGTGTCATTGCTAAATAGGTGATTTGGTGCAATTGAAACTGTTTAGACAGGACGTGTGCATGCTTGGACCAGATCCCATTTCTCTGATGTTCTTTAAGAGCGTCAAGAGACTTTCTCAGTTAAAGGAACTCAAGTCTCCTTACAATGTCTTTAACTATTAAACATGGTAGAGCATTGTAACAGATGTCAGCCTTCAATTCTGCATTTTATGTACTTAAATAAGTATCTTACTGTCTATCCCTACGCTTCATCATGTGGAGGAGTTTTAAAAGCCGATTAAGATGGAGCAGCTTAATATTAAAATCTTGTCCAGTTTTCTACAATGACTCTTATATTATTATTTTTTAAATGGTCACTAACCAAATGACATTAACCATTACATTTGCATATAAACCTCAGCCACAGTTTAGCTGTGCAGGAGAACAGTATAGCAGACAAGAGAAGGAATAAATCTAGATTCAGTTTCTCTTAAACAGATTCCTGGCTTGTTGTTATGTACAAACCATGACTTGTACTTTTAAAATAAATTCTAGTTTGTTAACCCAGCCAACAAAACAATCCAGTGTTTGTAGGCGGCTTCTTTAGCAATTTAATAGAGTTTGTTTTAAACAATTCCTGGTTCACACATAATGACAAGCCAGGAATCTGCTAAATCTGCTAGAGCGAAACTGAATGCTGGTTTGTTCCTCTTGGCTATGGGTGGAGAGTTGGGGAGGGGAGAGCATGAGTGACCAAAGCTTTGTTAAACCATGATTTAGTGTTATGCGTGAACACTGTATTATGTACTTTTAAACAGAAAGTACAAAAAGACTGAAGAGGGACGGCCCTACTCTTAGGCAGAGTGAGGTAACCACCTCAGGAGGCAGTTGCTAGGGAATAGAGGTCGCCGCTGTCTGTTCCCTATGATAAGAGGATAGAGCTGTGTGTGCCACATTATTTATTTATGTACAATATTTCTATACTGCTCCCTACCCAAAGATTTTGGAGCGGTGAACAATAACAGAATAAAAACACCACTGAAAATTATATTTTTAAAAGAACAAAGTTCAGATAAAACTGTGGCCGGTCATTCAGGGAAAGCTTCCTGGAACAACAATGTTTTCAGGAGGCACCAAAAGCAATGCAATGTTGGCTCCTGCCTGGCCTCCAAAGGCAGGGAATTCCATAGGAAGGGGGCCACCACACTTAAGGCTTTTCTCCTGGTGGACTCCAATCGGACCACATGACCTGTCCTGTAACCCCTAATCTAGGCTTGCTGCCCTCCGGTGTGGAGGATACTATCCCACCATTCATGTGGAAGTGAGATTCAAATGACAGTCCAGTCTACTTACATGCAATAGTAGCGGGAGGGGCAGGACAACTTGTCTTTTGACTCAGGCGGCAAAATGTCTTGGACCGGTTCTGAAACCAAAAGTGTCACTTTCTTTAATTTTATGACCTGATTTCTGCAAAGAAAGTGTGTGGTACAAAGCGTACTTTAAAATAAATTGTGATTGTGGAAGTCTGGTGCTTAATCTTTTCTGGAATGTCTGGAGGCTGCACTGTTCACTGGGTTGCGACTGCCCTTTTTTTTTTTTTAATGTATTGCTCTCTAAAGTACCTCTTGTCTTTTTGGTGTTAGGTTGATAAAACACAGCATGTTTCTACCTATAAAGAAGTGATCCGTGGAGAAGGCATATTGCCAGATGGCGGCGAATACAAGCCACCTTCTGAAAATCTGAAAAGCCGAGATTATTATTCAGATTTCCTCATTACGTTAGCAGTCCCGTCTGCGATTGCATTGGTGCTTTTTCTAATACTTGCATATATTATGTGCTGCCGAAGGGAAGGAGTGTGAGTACTTTGAAACATTAATAAATGATTGTATAATTTTATCAGTTTACAGGCACATGAAAAGTTTAGTAAATGAGCTTAATTCAGTTCATAAAAGCAGTTTTTAATATTTTCTAAAATATGCAATAAAATCAAATTACTACTTTTAGTCATCTTTGGAACTAGAAATCTTTTAAAATTTATTAAGGAACTCCAAAACTGAGGAACCCATTCATAAAATTATTTAACCTGACAGTAATTTGAAACTAATTACAGGTAACAAAGTCTCTAACAATAAAAATAAACCATATTGAGATTGTGAACTGAATTTAGGGTTATAAAAGCCAAAAGCGTAAAAGAAAAGCAGCAAGCAACAGAATTTCTTCCATTTTACATGCACATGTTCTAGGAAAGCATCTGTCCTTTTAACCTGCATATTCACATCTTTGTGTATGTGTCTTTCATCTATATCATCTCTTTATGTGCCTTCATTCATGCCTTCTCATAAACCTCGTGGCAAATGCTCATCTGCATTAAATGGTCATGATTCAAACAAGCTGTATCAATACATAAACAAAAACGTCATGCACAGCTAAAGCTTTCTTTGAAATTTTGCCATAGCTGCTCCCATGGTTGAAGAAGCAAGCCTCTGTTTAAATGCAGCTTGCCTCTTCAGCTATTAGGGCTGCTTCGGCAAATTTTCAAAGCCTACTCCAGTTGCACATGCAGTTTTTGTTTGCACACACATACAGCTTCTTGGGATCATGATCCATTGTAACAGGACCAGCATTTCCACATCATGTACTATTTCCATCGGCAGTTAGATTTAATGTTTCAAATACAAATGCTATTATTTAATTCATAACTTTTGTTTTATTTTTAGGGAAAAGAGAAACATGCAAACACCAGAGTAAGTGTCTTCTTTCCTGTTATTTTCTCCCATCATTTAATTTTCATTTCTCAGTAGCTTGTCATGCTTCATACATGTATACCATCCTCATCCTCCTTAACTTGTTCTTCATCTCTGTGATGGCTGCTTTGAAAAAATGTAGAGTCCTGAGGAACTGAGCAGGTCTAAATAAAAAGGGTTTAATAGTTCACAATAAATGAAATCATGATGAAAAATATTGATATTCAGTTCAGCCTTGTGGCTTACGAGATTACTCTCTCTAGTTCTATAGGGTAATGAAAATATTTTTAAAAAATCAGTTTTGTGGAAGGAGCCCTATAGGTATAAAGTGCAGCTTTTATTAATAATTGTTAACTAATCACCAGAAGCCTCACTGTGGCCCCTTTCAGAAAAAACGCTAAACCATGCTGCTTAACCACAAAATGGTTAACGGAATGAATTAACCTTAATGCATTCCATTAACCATTTTGTGGTTAAGTAGCATGATTTAGCGTGTTGTCTGAACGGGGCCTATAAAACTTACCAATTTGCAATTAATGGTATTTGCACTTAGTTGTAAAGAGCAATGTTCCCCCACCTGATGACTTCCAGATGTGTTGGACTGTAACTCCCATCATTCCCAGTCTGCCTCAGTCGTGCTGGCTAAGAATGATGGGAATTGTAGTCCCAACACCTCTGGATGGCACCAGATTAGGGAAAGTTTCTATAGAGGGTCATCTATGTAATGGATCACTGAAGGCTCATAGTCTAGTCTAGATGTGCACAGGGAGGCAATGCCAGGCCAGCGCTTATACTGAGGCTGTCAAGGGCCAATCTAAATGTTAAATGTATGTTTGCATTTGATATGTCTGAGTTCTCAATAATATCTGTGTCTCTCTGTGTGTGCAGTTCCTTTTGCCCCACAAGGTTCCTGTTGAAGGTTCCCCTCCCTCCCTAAATCTTGCTTCGCCCCAAGAGAGAAGCTGTCATTGGTGTCAATGGAAGATTCCCTCCTGGAGTTAATTGCAATATTGACAGAGGTGCGGGGGAGGGATTTTCATTGGGACTGTGATAGTGGGGGGGGGGAACGGTTTAACCCCCCTGCCCACCTCACTGCATAATATGGTCCCATCCTGACCTGACACTCCCCCCTCCCCGGCAGCTGTGATTTAGAAGGGAGGAAAAGCTGGACACATGAAATGCAATTACACATTTAACGTTGCGCCTATTTTGGCTCCCAGGCAACTCACCTGAAAATGTGGGGAAAAGTTTAGAGGGCTGGATGCAGCATGCAGGCTTTATATGGCTTATTCCCTACATAAAAATGGTTTTTCTTTCCAAATAATTTTAAATGAAGTATTTGTTATATACAAATCTTGTCTATTGAATCTGTTACAGTAATCTACCCAATTTCTTGAAATGTGTTTTTGTACTGCCCAGTTTTACAAAACTAGTCATTTTAGTAAATGTGGAAAAATATTGTTTCGTTTTGATCTAGCATCCAGTTGGTCCACCACAGTGCAATTCAGAAATCCACAAAAGAACTTCGAGAAATGTCAAAAAACCGAGAGATAGCTTGGCCTCTCTCAACACTTCCCGTGTTTCATCCGGTCACTGGTGAGATTGTGCCACCTGTTCACCCGGACAGCTATGACAATACTAGCATGCCACTGATGCAAACACAGCAGTAAGTATCAATATAGATGTCTACAACCGGGATATATTAATTGAATTTCTTTATGGACCTATTGACTTCTTTCTGGATCCCCTGTAAAATTCCATGAATGAGGCAGGGCAATTTCAGGATAAAAGCCTCATCAGGAAGCACCCTGAAGTCAGCAAGCCTTTTGTTATGCCTTTGTAATATATTTTCATACGACAACAAGCTTATTTTATACAGCTGTTTTTTTTTTAAAAAAATAGCCAAGCTCTTAAGGGCTTCTGGGCTTATCACACAATGGGCCTGTTCAGATAACACGCTATGATTAGACTGCTAACTCTTTTGCAGCAAATTGTTAGTGAGCAAGTTGAAACCATGGTTAGGAATGGTTCACACAACACACCAAGTCATCTGAACAGGCTCAATAAAAGCCCATATCCTTGAAAATTATAACCAAACAAGTAGGACCTGCAACAGAACATTGCAGTATAACCCCACCATTTAAGTGCTATATAGAATCAGCTCCAAACCCATTTTTACAGCTACTTAGTAGGAGGGCTGAGAGCACATAGTTTTGGAGATGGAAAATGCATCCCCCTCAACGTTATCCTCTGGAAACTGACTAGAAGCTGTCAGGGTGTACATAGAGTTGTCCCCGGAGTATGTAGAAGCTGTTACCTTATTTTTGGGTGGCCCCATTTCTTTTCCAAACTGAGAGGCACCCAACCACCTAATTTCAGAGGGGAAAAAGTGGCCCCTGCAACAAAAGTGGGAGAACAGCCCTTGGGCTCTCCAGAGCACCAATGTGCCTGGCAGCTCCCGCCCCATGGAGCAGAGGGAGAACATAGCTCACTGCTCCTTGCAGTCCAATGGGTGGGGAGGGGGTCTTCACCCTGCATCATGGGAGAGTCGGCTCTGTCTCCACCCAATTTTCAGAAATTGCCTGCCCCCCCTTGCACCACAGCCCCTCTCATTCAGCAAGGTCCCCAGACTCTCTGCACTGAATTTTCAGGGGGCTGAAGGGGCTGCCGTGGAGAGGATAAGGCAGGAACGTCTGCTTCCACCAGCCCAGTAGCACATGCTTAAATCTGGATCCAACCCAATGTTTTTGAACTAGAGTTGATCCCAACTAACTGTGAATAGCAATAGTTTCTACAAAAGCTTCCAGGTTTGAGGTGTTTCACACGTTAAGAGGGAGCCCAAGTGTGGCTTGCTTGTCCTCGGTTTATTTATTTATTACATTTCTATACTGCCCAATAGTTGAAGCTCTCTGGGCGGTTCGCAGAAATTAAAGCCACAAAATACAGCATAAAATACAATATAAAATACAAAAGCTTAAAACAGTATAAAAGTACAAGGCGCCGGAATAAGCACAATGTAGGCGCCAGGCCAACCTGCTTCCTAGACATCTGGCTATCCATCATCCCCTTAACCCACTAGACAAAGTGTTGAGAGCAATGAGGGGCAGATCCACACATAGGCTTTGGGACGCCCTGAAGGCGCTTTGGGGCGTCCCGAAATCAATGATGTGTACCCTACCTTAAGCGTTCCAAAAAGAGGCGGAGGAGGAGGAGGAGGAGGAGGCCCCTCGTGGGGACAGGATGAAGAGTTGCCGCGCCCGGCGCCTTCGCCGGAGAATCAGCTGCCGCCCACCTACCCACCAGCCTCACCCGGGTTGGAGAGCTTGGCGGAAGAAGCCGCTGCTGGCTTCCGCCGAGCTCTATGACCCGGGCGGAAGCCGGCGGTGGCTTCTTCCGCCAAGCTCTCCGACCGGGGTGGGCCCGGGTGGCTCTTTTGCTTGCAAAAGGAGGCCGGCGGGTAGGTGGGTGGCAGCTGATTCCCTGGCGAAGGCGCTGGGCGCGGCAACTCTTCATCCCGTCCCCGCGAGGGGCCTCCTCCTCCTCCTCCTCCTCTTTTTGGAAGGCTTAAGGTAGGGTACACATCATCGATTTCGGGAAGCCCCAAAGCGCCTTCAGGGCGTCCCAAAGCCTATGTGTGGATCTGCTCGAGGTTTACTCCTTCATCGTTGCATTGGGCTGCTCAGGTATCACGTGCTCTAGCACTACCTAATGGTGGCCTGGTTTCCTTGGGCCAGAGCCCCAGAGATTTGGAAAGAGCAGGGCCTGCCAGAACAAAGCCCATCACATTGTCCTGCTAAGGTGGAAGTCTGCTGCCCCACCCTCTATCACAGTGAGACTTGAGCTCTCTTTCCCACTTCTGTGAGAAACTTTCTTAATGCTTCTCTAAAGATTGCAAGTTAGAAATGGAGAGTAGCAGCCTTAATAGGAAGGAATGCAAGAAACGACCCAGTGCAAATGTACGTTTGCTTACCAGATATTTTACATGCGGCATACGAGAGATTTCATCCTAAGAATTCATCTGGTTCAGTTCCTGACTAAGGAGTCACGTGTCCACAGTGAGCCTGGTAGATTAAGAACCATCTTGGGCCAGATTGAATTTGGCATTCAAAGATTTGCTGAAGAAAGATTTAAGTATAAATGCAAGATGCCATCTTATGGTCCTAAACTCCCTCTAGGGGATATTGAGAGACATTTAATTGCCAATGTACCAGACCCAGAAATAAATGGTTAATTACAATTATAGCATGATGGACATAAGTAGTTCTTGTTGCTTCATGTCTAAAATTAGAGAGGTCCTAAATAAGGATTTGATCAGAAAACAATGGGTGCAATTAAAAATTGTAAGTAATCGACCGGAGGTTTGCCAACAACTTTAGAGGGAGATGTGGGTTGCCTGCAGAGTTACATCAGCCATCTTTGTTGAAGTACACAAAGAGCCCTTTTGTCACCTTAAAGACTAACAATATTATTGTGGCTTACACTTTCATGGAGACTAGAGCCTAATGTATGAGATACATAGTTATTTTCAATCGGCACATTTATATAATTTATTGGTACAGAGGAAAGAAAAGTTTATAGACATTGGACCCAAAATACTCTGAAATGCAAGGAACAGTGATAAGATTATCATATTTAATTAAAAAGAAATCTCATCTTTTGAAAGAGGGAATAATTGTTTTGCATTGATTAAACAAAGTTTTTTTTAAGAAGGTCCAGAAGTTATGACATATTTCTAAATATATTAAGCTAAAAGAAAAATAATAATTACAAATGGACAGAGCAAGCAAGACAGGCTGCTTTACAAACTGAAATAAGTTATTACAGTTATTTATTTATACCTGTTGAGCTATAAGTATAAAGCAAAGGCAATCCTGTAACAATATGATCTTTTCAAACAATTATTTTTAGTTTTGATTTAATGCATCAGATTGTTAGTTTGAAACTCATTTTAAGAACATCCTTCATTTTCTGCCTGTCACAAAAGATATAAAGATGCCACTACAGGCTAACAATCCCAGTTGAGATTAATTGAATTCTTCACCACTACTAGAGCAAAGTGAAACATGGTTGCGGAGCTCTGGGAACGGAAAATCCATCTTAATTTCAGATAAAAGAAGCAAATGTTTAAAGACTTTTTCTTTTTGCACCTTGACCTCGTTAACAATTACAGAGAGCAGATTAATTTAATTGGGTTGCATCCAGAATAAGTTAATGTAACTTGGGTCTCATCTGAAACTAGTATGACGAGTTAGTCAGGACTTAGTTCCCATTGGAATCAATAGGAGATACATTCCACTAACTTAGGGCCCTATCCTGACTTTGTGTCAGTGTTCATAGTTTGGAGCTCTCCAACATTTCCAAAGCCCTGCTGGGTTTCTGCCAATAGGGCAGAAATGAGGAAGGAGCAGTGTTTCTTGCCCTCCCTGTTTTTCTAAAATAATTTCCCTCCCATTGTGAGCAATGGCAGGGGGGATCATTTAGACCAGTTCCAGGATTTGTCTAAATGTTTCCCCATATTGGGAGAAACCAATATGGACCCAATGCTTCCACTGTTCTGCCTTCCCTCTCCCCCAATCCTCCTCTTTTCCTCCTGTCTGACATCAGAGATCTCAGAAGCTTGGATCTTTCTCTGGGGGCAAGAGGGGGCATCAGAGAACAGTAGTTTCCAATCTCAGGAGGGGAGGGGTCTGATTTATCCTATTGTCCTTGGGGTGTTGTCCCAGGGACTATAGGATTGCCCTGTTAGTCTGGATCCATTGCATTGGCTTTGGACTTTATTGTACTCTCTGAATAAAAATCAGAATACGTCTGCACATATTTCCTTTTTAAGCATGTGAGGATTTTCAGATCTCTGCGGGACAGCTATTTATTATAGGGAAGAACAGATGCAGTATTTTGATGTCATTCTTCCTTTTGAGGATTGAGAATTACATCACAAAGCAGAAGCATTGGCTTTTACTGTTTACATTTCGTAATAGCATATATTACAGTCTAAAGTATTGTTGTTATTATTATTATTATTTATAGGAACCTGCCACATCAGACTCAGATTCCACAGCAGCAAACAGAAGGTGATTTTTATTATTTTTCAAAAACGCAGAATATAAACTATTCAGGTTATCAAAAAGTGTTCACAGAACCATTTGCAGTAAAAAAAAAAAATCATCCAGTAGTGCATTTTTCTGGGACCAACTCTCCCAGGACAAATAGTGGTGGGGGGAAGTAGAGTAGAATGAATATTGTTTATAAGCCATAATAAATTAGAAAATTAGAAACACCTCTGGGATCAAAACAGAAATCGGTACAATCAACATCAATCCTGCTGAAATGGTGAAACTCCAATGGATGGAGATTGCATTCTGAATTCAAGACAGGGTTCCAAGGTGTCATTTTTTTCTTGGCCTATGTGGTCCATGCTATTTTTGTAGTACTACAATTAGGTCTTTTACCTATGTAGTTTTGTGCACCTGTGCTGTTGAAATCAATGACCTTTGGAAGGCATAATGCTGCATGGAACTGGGCTGAAGTGTTTCCTTAACATAGATGAAAGTAAAGCAATTAAAGTCTGAGAGAAATGAAATCTATAACCATTTAGGAATGATAAGCATAAAACAAAAAGGCAAAAAAAACCAACCCACCATCCAAATGGAACAAAACAAATGAAGTATCTTGTGGCACCTGAAAAACTCCAAAACAAAAATGCTCTATCAAAATGGAGAGATGGGTAAGAATTTTTTTAAATTATTTTTATTATCTCCATTAGCATAATTACCTTAAGGTCACAAAATATGGTGCAAGCTTTCTAGTTCTTAGGAACTTTCATCAGGCAAGATGGTAAAGAAAGCCTTTTAGCATTTTTCCTTTGGCCAATGCTATTTTGTGACCTGAAGAATACGTTTACTTGTTCACCAGCACAATCCTACACTGGAGGAAGAATAGCTTAAATTACCTGAAGCGGAGACTTTATTCTCAGGCCTGTGCAAGCCTCAGACTTCGGATTCAGAAATCTGAAGCACGGAGGCCATTTTATGACAGATCCACCATTTCCTTGCAGAGCCCTAAGCCCCTATACAGCCTACAATTTACCGGGGCCAGGAATGAGGTCGTAATCTGAGGCCTGAGACTTGCACAGGCCTATTATGAATGCATCCTCTTCACCAGATAAACCTACCCAATTTGGCTTCTGATGAAGTGGTATATTAGCTGCCAACATAGGGTAACACTTTATGAATCTGATGAACTCTAGTCCCCATAAGTTTATGCTATAATAAAGTTGTTATTTAGACTTCAAGGTGCCACAAGACTTAATTTTTAGTGGAACAGGCTAGCACAGAAAGTATTCTGGAAATTATTAATATGGAAGAAACTTTAAGATCTTTGACATTCAAGGAAAGAATTTATCCACACATTGATGGTCTTGGAGTTCTCAAGTTACTTCAACATGTACATGAACCCATTTGGGGGGGCACTGAATTAAAAATAGTTGTTTTTTATTACTGCTTTCGGGGAATAAAGGAGAATTTCGAATGACAACATTCCAAAGATTGGAGGCAAGTATTACCTCAGTCCTGTTTTGCTTTCCAGCTGTCAAAAACCACTGAATAAAAACTTTAATTTCATGTTTATTCCAGATTTGATCTAGTCACTATGCAAATAGGCATTTTAAGGCTTGCATAGCAGTTGTAATGATCTCTGAAGTTCTAATATAAGGATTTCTCATTTAAGACTGAGCAAAGCTGGTTCCAGATTCTCTATTTATATCTTATCAGCACATTCAGTTTATTTTTTTCCCTAACACATATCTGTGAATTGTCATTTACAGGTAAATGGTATCCCTGAGGAAAGGAAACTTACAGAAGCAATTAATTTGTAATTAAATAAAACAGCCAAGATCATCTTTTATTTCCTTATCTGCGCCAATGATGCATGAGTTGTGCATGCCTACAGCATTAAATATTCCAGTGTCAGATGCTATCATTTCCATATTATTAAATGTACTGTATCTTTTTGTACTTTGGACATTTTCAACAAATTTGTAAAATGCTAACTTTTGTATTTGTTATATTAGGTGATATTTAAAATAAACAACAAACATTAAATGGTCAGTTCTTTCTTGCACAGCATTTTAAGCAGTATTGCACATAACGGGAGGGCAGGTCCTGATTTTTAGGTGTTTTATTGTGCTGTTTAACAAAGCCCAGTACACATATTTACAAAGCAATCCTATGGTCCCTGGCAGGGCATCCCAGGGACCATAGGATATGTTGGATGCCCCCTTCTAGAGCTGCAGCTAATGCAATGACCTTGGGAGGGGAAATCATACACAGTGTGCTGAATTGTAATTTTGATGGAAGGCATTTTATTGGAAGATAATCATTGAACAGTGCCTAATCTGCTTTTTACATCAGCTTTGTTATGTTAAGAAATGGGCATCAGAGAAGCTAAACTGATTAGAGTTATATATTTGTTTTGTGCCAGAAACAAGTGTACCAAATGGCAAGACTTTTAACCATGGGTCCACAAGTTCCGGCAGGCCTTGAGGCCAAGCATTATTTTCTACTGCCATTTGTGAAGTCCAGTCCCACCATATTATTGCAACACAGGGTATTATATGTATTTCTAAAACACATTTTTTTTATCAGACTTATTAACAACTTTATATAAGTTAAACAATCCTGGATTCTGTAGGTACATTGCCATTCAAAGTTAGACAGGAAAAAGCTGAGCTACTGGCAGAGACTGTAGGCTCAATTTCCAAAAATTCTTTACAATATTTTGCATAACCCTTGTGTTTGCAATATTCAGTATCCTCTCATATTAGAATACAGGGGACAGTATTCTATTCGACACTATATCTACGGTAAATTATGTTGCATTAGTGTACACAACCTCTAGAACAACAGCAACACTTTCCTCCAGCAAATGCTATTGGTGTTGTACTAGAGGCCGTTTACTCTATCTACTGCAGCATAATTTATGTTAGTGGAACTGTTGAAAAGAATACTGCCTCTGTATTTTTAGACAATATTCAAATAAACCAAGCACTTCAGTAGATTTTTGAACTGTTTAAAACACACTCACACCCACACACACACACATTCTTCTGCTTAATTGTTGCTCCTTCCAGTAGAAAAATAAGCATCTACAGCACATTTATTTTAATGTTTAAATTACTTCATATTTGTCACATAACTTTAAAAGAAAATATATTTTATCCCACATACAGTAATAGCAAACAAGTGCAATATTTCAAACATAAAAATAATCTTTAACCAAAACTGTACAACCGATAAATAAAATATCTACAACACTTGGTTTATAAACATAACCAAAACTCCCACCCCTAACAAAAGGTCTCTTGCCGCTTAATATTATGAATGTTATTTGTACATGCAGCCCATGACTTGCCAGCCATTACTATCGTGCTTAGCTAAATGGAAATGAAACAAATCAAATGCACCTATTCTTAGTGGAAAAGTACAACTTTTGACACAATTGGAAATAAACAGGTAACAGAAAATACAGAACTTGCACACTGTAGTTTGTTAACATACTGAGCAAGATGGTTCAAGTTAAGCATTAAATGAAAGCAATTTGGGATCCATCATTCTTTAGCGGAATTTCCCCCCACAATTATACTTCAATATATGACCTTCTATGACAGGATTCCAAAGTTCCCACTGTCAAAGTATACATCAAAACTCACTTTCCATAAATTAAAAGTCATATTGTTTATCATTACATACAATTGCACATATGCATAGAAAACAATACTTCATTCTTCAAGTGCTAAAACCTTATGTAACGTACCAACATAACAGGGACAAACTGCTGATGCTCAATGCCAGGGTTGAAATGAGCATGTGCCAGAAGTTTCTTCAGAAAAGCTACTCTTCCCGAGCAACCTAAAATGCTCTTTAAATCTCCATCAATGGAGAATGAAGAGCCCTTTAAAGGGGAAGAATACCAATGATGTATGCACACTATTTCCCCACAAATAAACTATGTGCCAATCCACAGATTGCATCTTGAAATTGGTCCTGCTCGAAGAGCACTTGGAGGGGCCAACTTCTAAAAAGGAAAGTCAGCATGTAATTTGAATATGGGTATCAAGACCCAGGTGTTTCAAACAGATGTTAGGATGTTGTCTCGATTTGTACTCTCTACTATGACAACTTACCCTGCATCCACCCCAAAAAGGCCAGAATTATAAATTCAGCAGGACAAAGAATTTGTGAATTCCATTTAATTGGAAGTATTTAAGTTGCATTCTATCTCCTTCAATCTGAACTGCTGTATTTTTTACATCTGCACAGCATGCTTAAGATTGTAAAGAGAAAAGTTAGACTGAAAATAAAACTAGATATTAAAGTTATCCAAAGGAACATGATTTATCATTTTAGAATTTAAAGACACTTTAAAAATTGATTGATCAAGCATAGAAAATCACACATTTTTATAGGATTGTGGATATTTTTAAACTATGGTGACGTTAACATAATGCATTTTCAGCCTTTTTAAACTGTGATTGGTAAAACACTTTTGAGGTCCTACACTGTGGCTCATTTTTCTTCTCTCTTCTCATGCAGTCTGATATGAGTTTTGAGATTAAAAAAACCTTTCTGCCAAACAAAAACAGTAATTGTTACACAAGCTTCAGATAACCATAGCCAAGTACCTGACCTCTTTACTGAAGCATGTATGTTATACAAGTCTGCATTTCCTATGGAGTTACTTTCAGTGGCATAAAGAGGAGCAGAGTTGAACTGTATTCTAGCTGCCTCATTATTCACATCCTATAGAAAAGAGTGGTATGCCAAGAGAAAAAAGGGAAAATTGATAGGAAAAATGGCAGGGGTCTTTTTTGTGATCGGTGAACTTTTGATCCTAATATTGCATGATATAAAGAGCTTATTACATAATCTGAAAAGAAATGGTGAAAAAACATCATTTTATGCAAAACCAAAATAAGACTACTCAAAAATTCCACCTAAATGTCATTTCTGAAACTTTTTTTAAAATTACTGAAATTACCTTCATTGAAATGGTATGCTATATAGTTTGTAAACATGGATATTAAGAATATATGAATGTGATAATTTACACGCACACACACCAGTGATTAAGGGTTTCCTAGATATGTATTAGCGATATCCAAAATAGTAATCAGCAAAATAAATTACTAGCTTTTTAAATTCAGAAACCTTCCAATTACTGTAAGAAAAATTTGATCACACAGCAATGCTGGATTCTTTAAAGACAGGTCACAGTCTTTAAGTTATTTATTATGGTGCAGTCCATACAATAAATGGACCTCTGTAAGTTAGCTGTGGGATTACAAGAACATAACTGTCTTTAAAGAGGTTATTTTACTCCTTTCAATAAAAGCAGCTCCTTGAAACATGAATACATCAACTTCAGTATGCTAGTAATTATTAACGGATTGATAATGCCTCAATTTAAAGTTGATGCATCAGTCTCTAAATGCCTCTGTTGAGCTAAACTCACTTTTTATCTTACCTTTAGAAAGATGTAAACAGAAATAATGCTCCAGTAGAAAATATGTATTCCCCCCCCCCCCCCCGCAGTTGTGTACAGCGCATTTGTTTTCTTTAGTGGGTGGATATCCCCGTGCAAAACAATGATTTTCCACCACATATGCTCAAGTTGAATTCACTCCAGTATCTTTCTTGCGCTGCCCAGATGCATAAAAGTTTTTGGGTTTTTTTTGTAATTCCAGTTTATTTTATTATGTATTTTGGCTCAGGCAGACACAAAGTAAGCCTGAAGGATTTATTGGAATTTAACGCTTTGATTGTTCTTGAACCGATGATAAAAAGAGAAGTCCAGAAAAAAACCCACCTACACACAGCAACCTTTTCAGTAGCATTGCATTATCTTTTGGAACAACAATCTGTGCAAGATCATTTGTGATCTGAGAAATTTCATGTGCCACACAAACAAATATAAAAGTGCTGACAATAATGTTGAGCATGGGATTTCCTGGAATGAGGACCAAGATCCCCTTGGTATCTGCTGCTAGCCAAATGTGGTACTGACAGATGAAAAGCTGGAAAGAAAATAAAGAAAAGTTAGGGGGAAATGTACCTATCATGACATGCTTTAAACCATGTAACATTTCTGAAGACTAGACATTTTATCAATGAAGAATGCTATAGTAGTGTGAAAAGGAATGTTATTTACCACACTGGCGTCAGAAGAGAATCAAAGAGCTCTCATTAGTTCAATGGGTGTGAGTACACAAACTCTTTATAGCTTATGGGTTGGATCCAGATTTAGTAAAACTTAGATCTAAGTCTGGACCCAACCCATAAGCTATAAACTGGTATGACTAAATCTGGATCCAACCCCCATATAATCTCCCCAAGAGCAATTATTCTTGCTCCTCCAAGATTTATAGTAATGCCCACAACTTGCGAAAGCTTCAAATAAAGAACAGAAGAAATGTGGTCTTCTTATACTACAAAGGTGCTTTGCAAGAGCTTGCAGCTTTTACATTGTTCAACGATTATATAACGTTCAGTGTTAAAAGCTCTGCCTAATATACTGTGTTGGTAAACTTTACAAGGTCATAAATAAAGTTGGACTTCCTATTCTGATAGCACTTCTTTGCCCAGGAAACCTAAAGACAACCCTCTATTGTGGCCACAGGTTGCAGAAGGGAGTCAAAAGGGGGAGGCCAAACACTGCTTCTCTTAATTTGTAATAAGCGCATATATTTTTCTTCTGCTGCTTGATTTGGGGGCGGGGGGGGGACAACATTGCCATTTCACATGACAATATATATACAACCTTTGTTCATTTGTTGCTTTTCAGCCTGAAATACCAATTTAGAATGTTCAAGATTGCACATAATGACAGATCACAAATCAACCAAAGTCTTATATACACACTAGACTTGATGCTCCTTAAAATTAGAACAAAATTATGCTACTTGCCTCAAGAGAAATTCTGCCAAACCAGGCAAAAAATGAACTATATACAGAACGAGCATAGCCAGGTATATTCCTGATAAGGACAAAAGCTAAAATCTGAAAGACAAAATCAAGGTATGTGTGAAAAAGAGATGACTTTAATATTTCACACGTATTCCTAAACACAAAAACTGCTGGTTCTTCTTCGTGGTCTCTGTGCTCACACATATGCGCTCAGTTTAGCATTATGTGAAGAAGCCTGGGTGGTCCTCGGGCTCACACATGCCCCCCTCTCGTCCCCTCTTGTGAGTAGAATGGAAGCATCTACTGCCTGGTTTAAGCTAACTGCACTTTGTTCTTTTGTCTGAACTGGGCCAGCCTATGGTAAGTTTAAACTATTGTTTATTGAAAGAAGTTAAGAACAAAGCTTGTTTCAGTAAACCATAGTTTAAGGTAACCATAGTCTGGGCCATTTTGGCTGTACTGACATACTGCAGGTAGTTTGATATTTCTGTCTCCTCACAGCTGTGCAGGAGGAGAGAGCGGGGTGGGGAATATATGAGCCCAAGGCTCACCCAGGCTTCTTAACACAGTGCTAAACTATGGTTTAGCATTACATTACACTAGGCTGTTGGGGGTCTCACTGGGCACCAAGGACAAATTTATGTAATACTGAATCCCAACATTCTCTTAGTCACGCTACAGCATCACACACTCTAGCATGACTATGAAATGGATCATGAGGTTGGAGTAGGCAGACAAAGGTACCTCAGATGCAATTCATGTAGCTAGTTCAGGGTCAGCGTTCTTCCCTCTTATTACAAGGATGTCATCTTCTGTAATGAGGAAAAATGCTGCCCCCTGACAAGGCAATGCCTCTAGAGAAAGACTTCACTGGGTGCATGGGTTTCAGTGCATGACATTTTCACTGCACCCCACCCCACCGCACTGAGGGTGAGGGGCTTTTAATATACATACGAACACATAGGCCTTTTTTTTCATCACAAGCCTACTACTATTCCAGAAATGCCACAATATACAAACACTTACTTTGTTTGAACATCAGGCCAAGGGTCCATCTAGTCCAGCACTCTGTTCATACAGTGGCCAACCAGCTGTCAGCCAGGAACCCACAGCAGGACACAAGTGCAACAGCACCTCCCACCCCTGTTCCCCAGCAACCGGTGTACATAGGCATACTGCCTGTGCTGCTGGAAGTAGCATATAGCCATCAGGGCTGGTAGCCTTTGATGGTCTCCTCCAGGAATTTATTCAACCCCCCCTTTAAAGCCATCCAAATTGGTGGCCATTATGACATCTTGTGGTAGTTTATTCCATAGTTTAACTATGCGCTGTGTGAAGAAGTGCTTCCTTTTATTTGTCCTGAAGGAGGATATATATATAAATTGTATATGCTAGACTACCAAAAACCTTACATTGTTTAACCCTGCTTTGCTATTATTTGTGATGGGCAGATTAATCAGTTGTTTTGTGAGCCCTACCACTTTATGCCCAATTTACTAGAACTGTGGAGAAAGACCAAAGATTTCAATCACAGGAAAGGAAGGGAATATATTTACCTGCACAACTGAAACAGAAGGATGCATTTCATTGCACTCAGTTTTGTTTTTACAGCTACTTGCCCAGATAGAGTATGTCTAAAACATATAAAAACATAAATATGACCCAACCAAACCATTTTTTCCAACGTTACAAATGAAGCAATTGTATTGAAAATAAATGTTGGCCTTACAATTTATACTTAGGTTGCAAACCTTTGCAAATTTATATGGCAGTAAGTCCCACCAAATAGGATTTATGTCTGAGTCAATATTCATACTTGGAGATGTTTTTACTTCTGCAATCAAGCACCCATGACAAATTCTTTAAGAGTTTTTCTATGTCATTTTCTCACTGTAGCTAGCAAAAAACCCTAAAATCAATGTCAGCAGGCCAACAGCCTGGCTTCTTATGGCATGCTCAAAGTTTACTATCTGTTTTCATTAAGATTATGCCCACCCCAAGTAACTCATATAAAGATAATAAAGACATCCGTTGAATAAAGTATTTGGGACACTTACCAAAAAAGAAACTACTGAAATAAATAATAAAATATTTGAAAATTTGTTGGGGAAGAGCGGCTCTCCTTTTCCTTCTGAGAGGACCTGCCATTTCTGAAACGTTAGATAAATAAAAGCAAACAACATTCCATGAAAAACGACCTGCAAGGGAAAGAATACTCAATGTCAGCATTTAACAAAGGTGTATTTAATAACACAGCACACTTAAGGCACCCATGCATAAATATGTATGCCCACGTATAACACCTGAATTTTAAGAACCACTTCCAGTCTCATAAGGCACAACAAGAAATGAAGTGAGTCTCTTTAGGCCAGACACACAATGAGTGGTGTTCCCCATTTAACAGTCAAATGATGTTTTACTAAGATACTGTCTAATAGTCAGAACTACAAACCAATATTTTAGTCACAAATTCTGTTCTCTTTGAAGCGTTGTAGGATACACTTTTCAAAAATGGAAGCAGCAAGCAACATATCTGACTTGAGCAACTTCCTTAGCTCCTTTTCATTAGCTTTTTCTTGATTTCATTGCGAATTGACAACACAGTTTGCTATTGCTTACATAATTGTCACAGCCACAACTTATTGACAGGCCACATACAAATGAAAGTCATAAAAATTAAAGGAAAACTTTACGTACGTATCGATCTAATTTCCACCTAAACCACCATTCATAGACACTCCCATTTAGTTCGAAACACTTGGACAATGGCCAAGTAGAAAAAATCTTCTCAAATATACCCTGTAAGAAACAAGCATGAAAATGCTATAACAGCTTGGTCACACCAATGGGCCATCTAGCACAAAGATTCCATTTCTGACAGCAGATAAATATGGATGCTCAAGGATGTTTGTAACATTATAATGCAGGATTTACATCCAATATGAGGCTAGCACAGGGATGCGTAACCTCCAGCACACAGAGCCTCTTAGGGGCACTCAGAGGAACAGCCACTGCACCCAGCATTGGGTAAGTCCTTCCACGCAGTGTGTCCCACCGCCATGAATCACCTATCAGAAGATGCTTTTTGTGCTCAGGCTGACAGAAGAGTTTGCTCCAGGAGAGCTGAAAGAGCCAAAGTTGGCCACAGGTCTCTTTTAGAGGCTGAGTGCTTTTCTTGCTCAAGAGGCCTGTTTTCCCACACCAGCCCTCTCAACCCACGTTTTTTCTTTTTCTTTTTTATGCTCGTGAAACTGCTGAAGAATTTATTTGCTGGGAAAAAAAAAACCCTGTTCACTGGGAGTCAAATAAAAACAATAAAAGCTTCTGCAATATATAAGCGTGCTTTCTTAAAATCAAAAGATATTTTGATCAGTTGTAGTCAAATAAAATCTTTAATTCTCCCAGAGAAAATGGTTGGAAGACTTGTGAATCTTGGGGAAGTGCAAATTAACCATTCCAAGTCATGGAAGTGTGAAGAAACCTGGAATTAATATGGTTGCAAATGCTTTGTAAAGCTGGTTGTGAAAACTATGCTTGCTTATTCATTTCATTTAAATGATGAAAATAAGGTCACATATTCCAATCGTGTGCTAAAAAAACAATTGAGCTACATTTTAGTCAAATACCAGAAAGCAGAAATTACTTGGTTTGATTTTTTAAATTTTTATATTTTAAAACCAACAACAAAACACAGAAGAAGAAAATTATGTTTTTCTAACTCCTTTTTATCTTACTGTTAGAAAGCACAACCATTTTCTAACATGTCTTTCCTTCACTAGGAAAGTTTTAGTTGCCAAGACTTCCAAGGATAACCAAGTAAACTAAAACAGAAAAACATCCCTTCTCCCCAAAACAAAACAGCCTGTTTGGGATGCAGGCACAGGCTGATATGCCTTGTTAAAATGGATGCTCCACCTTCAGGCCTTTGGATGAACTCATGCATTCCAACACCCATTTCTAGGGACACAGTTAATTGATTTAAAACAAAACTAAAGGCATGTCAATCGTTTCAACAGACACCATAGCCTATTTTTTCCCGATAATTCCCATGACAGTCCCATAGCTGCAAGTGTGTTTTCTTTGAATTAACATGAAATATTTCATAGTCTTAAACAGATACTTGGATTCTATCATTCTATGTACAAAAATATACAATTTGTACAATACAAACCTGAGAATATGCTAGAAAACATATACAGATGAACAGGAAAACTAGTTTCAGCAGTAAACCAAAATGCCAGAAGCAATTTCCTGGGAAAAAGAGCAGTAAGGAAGAGTGTTACTTTTAAAAACAACCTGTTACCATTTTGATAAGTACTCTAAATTTATATTATACATAATACAGAACTATCTGTACTATACCTAACACAGAAGCCCTCTCAGAAACAAGTATTTTTGTGGGCGTCAGGGCTTGCCCCTGGAAGTGCTGTATCACAGCTGTGCATAGCCTTGGGCTGGTGAGGCTGGGCGTACATGGACTTCGACCCAGTGGGACTGACCACTCACACATACACCCTATTAGATACTTCACACGGTTTGCTTTACAGAAGAAAGGTTTGATTAACTACTGAGAGTACCAATAACTACAAATTTCATTGTTAACACCAAACTATTTATTTATTTATTTATTTATTTATTTTATTACATTTATATACCGCCCTACAGCCGAAGCTCTCTGGGCGGTTTACAACATTAAAAATAGTAAACATTAAGAGTATACAATTTTTTTTTAAAAAAAACATAAAAACAGTATAAAAACAGTATCCATTTAAAAACAACAACAACAACTAGAAGTTTAATGCAAAATAAAGCACTTAGCTATTTTAGTAAACCAACAGCTTTCTATACAAAGGGAAATAATATTTACCATTGGCTTTCTTCTGGACTATCTGAGGCCACAAAACTAATGTAAGATATATGATCATAAACCAGACAGTGACTAGAGGAACGAAGTAATAGAACTGGTAAGACCGATCCATCACTATGCACAGTACCACAACCAGGAAGTTCAGCCGAAATAAAACCTGTTAAGTATTAGAGAAGAAAAGAAGCATTTCTTCATGAAACATAAGGAATGAAAGGTGATTTGTGTGTGTGCATATTTTAGTGTAAACAACTTCAAGGAAGTCATTTGAATTACTTTTATTTAAAGGGAGCGTAAAAATTTTGAGTAATTTTTAAAACAATATGGCCGCTTAACATTTTGTAGATCAGGCAGTTTGCTTTTCCTAACTTAAATGAAAACAGTTTAGCGAAACTAACCTTGTATTCTAGATTGCTCTATACAACTGCTCTGTTTCTATCTTTATATTGTAAAATTAAAAACACACACAGAGACAACACATACATACACACACACACAGTCACACCAGCCTGCACAATCTTTGGTAGTTATTACTGTGTACCACTCTATAATAGAAAGTTTCCTTGTTCAGGATCTTTAGTAAAAGCAGAAGGCAGATTTTACCAAAGATCCTTGAGTCTAGTCAAGGGAACTCCCATTCACTCCTGGAGCCCCGTTTGTCCACAAGTGAGAGCTTTATACAACTCCAATTCAGCAGAGCAGATTATGGATTAGTTGCAGCAGTGTCAGAAGGAGGACGATCTGGAACTCTTGGTAGATCTCCAGATGATCTGCAGTAGATCAGCAAGAGTTTCCTACTCTCAACCGTTTAGCAACAACAACCTTTCTCTCTCTCCTAAGTGAGCTTGGAGAGAAACAAGAATAAGGTGTGTGTGTGTGTGTGTGTGTGTGTGTGTGTGATAGCACTTGTGAGCAAGCTTCAGTTCTGAAAACAAATTCCAGACTAAAATATGTACTCAGAGGGCCTCTTATTCAGCAATTCTATGTCTGCTTTCCTGAGCCATTCTTTTGCACCAGCCTGGCTGGCTGAATCTTCGACCAAAGAAAAAGTGGGGAGAAACCCTACTGTAAGAATGCTATGTATAGGATCCAAACCTCAAAAGCATGTGAGTGTAACTCCCTACTCTGTCTGCTGCTGTACAATACTCCATGATACCAAAGAAATTTATTCCATCTTGGGAAAGGACAAATAGATTGTCAGTAGGATGAACACAGTGAGCTGGTAACAACTGGAATGCTCTATGCTTTGGTAGGCCCACTAACTTCAGGACAAGAAGTTAACTGAGCTAGTCTGCTACAATTGCAATGCCTGATATGGTCTGCCCTGGCTGTGATGAGTACCATCCAGAAGAAATGAAACATGGCCTTGACATGAGGACAGACTTGGTACCACCTGAAAGATTCTTTCCAAATTGTCCACAGGAATCAATATGTCTCTATCTTTGAACAGATACTGGAACTTCAGTAGCATAAGACTCTGAGCTCCAGCTACTTGATGTAAAGCTTCTGCTCTTTCCAAAACTCATACCCTTGACTGAAACAGACTACAGGATGGTTTCCAGCTAGACAAGTTAATCTTATCCGCATACTTCCTTGGCATGTAGCACAGTGAAACATCCTCCCCACGCTTGCTGATACTGTATCCTCAAACAATCCAACAATCAGATGTGAAGTATGTCTATGCTACAGCCTTAAATACTGGAGAAGGATAGCTCCCAAGCAATGTCACCCCTTCCTTTCAAGGTACTGGCCCAGACCTTGAGCTCAAAGTCAAAGGAGGATGAGCCAGCCAAGTGTAGGGCTGCTGTACCACTAGCTGGGATGCTGGACCAGGTTCCCAAAACTGAACTTGAGGCGAGTGGTCAGGAGCCCATGAAATCCAAGCCGGGATTCCAGGAAATCCTGCCAGACACTCCAGTATTCTGCTATTTTTTTACATGGAAAAGCATTCCTGCTTAGGAAAGCACAGGAGGGGTCTGTCACCTTTAAAGCCAGGCCAGAGACTCAAAGTAGAATGGAAGCTACCCAACATGGAACAGTTCTTCCAGTGGCATGGAAATAGGGAATAACATTTGTGATAGACAGTCATGAACTATTTATAATATATGAACTATTTACTTCTTACCTGACACACTCTATAAATGCCAAAGTCTCCTTTAATCCAGAAGTATGAAAAATGCCCATAACCTGTTTGGAACAGATATGCAGCAACCAACACACGAATGTGCATGTACACCGGCAGAAACTATGAATAAAAATATGTTTTTAAAAACATCAAGCTATTTAAAAATATTAAAATCCAACTTAATGGTAAATGTATGCCTCGTAATAGTATCATATTAATAGGATTTTAAGGTTCAGCTACTCCCACCCCCAAATTATTCTACCTTGTCGGCCCTCTCAATCCAGCATCAACTATCTGTCCCACAGCTGAGTAAGTAGTCATCATTATACATAGTTGTGTGCAAGTAAGTTGGTGTGGCTCTGTAGGTTGGGGTATTCATCCAGCAGTGGCATTAGAGGAGGAAGAGAATAGGACATCTGACTCTTCCTAAAGCTATGCTCTGAGAATCATAATAAAAGCAGCAACTCTTCCCAAACCAGGTTGGAATGATCAGGCTGCGGGGAGGGGGGGGCGGAATTACCCCCACAATCCAATTTGGATTAATAAGTATCTTCTGCTTGGAACATCCAAAACCACCTTGCAGTGGTGAGCGTCTCTACCTGCCTCAGGATCACTACCTCAAATCGCCTTTCTACCCGAGAGGGCCCACTCGTTTGGGAACTACAGGATTGAAGTGCAGTAAATCCACTAAAGATGGCACTGTCAAAATACATAAATTAAATTCAACATCTTCAAAAAGTATTTTTTTCAATTGTATTACACACCATAGATAAAGCAAGAGAATACATTTTCATGTTTTAGAAAAGTGCATCTTCCAAAACAGAACTTAATACCCCCAATGTGAAGCTAAACACAGAAGCTTTGCTATAGCTGTTCAATTTCTGTCTCATTGGTAAATTGCAGAAGGCTATTTCTGATGTAAAACATTATGTTAAAGCTGTAACATAGAGCTTCTCTACATTGTGGGCTCTCCCACATTAGAGGCCTTCAAGAGGCAGCTGGACAACCATCTGTCAGGTATGCTTTAAGATGGATTCCTGCACTGAGCAACTCTACTATTCTATGATTTCAAATTTTTTTGCAATGCCTTACCGAGGCTTCCTGTATCTACTTTCTTTCTGGTTTTATGACCGGTGCCACTGCACAGGCAGCAGTGTGGTTTAAAATTGAATACTTCCTCTCTCTGCGTGCTCCATTCACTTTAATGAGACAGCACCATATAGTGGCGTAAATATAGTGCAATGTTGAGTTTACATGCTGGGAGATAATGTGGGAGTATCCAGGAAATCGCACTAGCTCTGGTTTTATTAAACCCACGATTTCCAGCGAATAGCACGAGAGGGGCCCTGGATGGTGACGATGTTATGTAATAGACCCACAAACTTCTGTGAGTGGCTAATCACAAGCATGCTATAAATTGCTCTTTTAAAGAAACCAGTACTTACAGTACTTGCTCCAGAGATATGATAGATCAAAATGACAAGCTGCATCCAGCCTTTCCATTCATCTGTCTGCTCTCTATTTAACACCTTAGTCTGTGCAAAATAAAATAAGAGCATTGCTATTCCAACAAATACAAAGACCTCTACAAAACAACAAAATTAAAAAAAGAAAACCTATGAGCCAAACAGTTTTGAAACAACTATATTCATTATTATAATAGCAATGATCAAATGAGTAATTTTTATGTATTTTGAACTACTAGGAAGAAGCTGCAATCCAGAGGGCTGCACAATGAGAATTGTATAAGCAGCAGGGTATACACTGATTGATAGGCTGCTTTTGAAAGGTGGAAAAGTGGCTCCTGATGCAGTTTGAAGAGTTACTGTTGAAGGAGGGAGGAAGAAAAGAAAAGCCCAAAGGTGGCTCTTTGGCTCAGGGCCATGTATTGAGTAAATGTTGTCAATCAAGTCAACACCCACAACTCATCCATTCTCTATGCACTACATTTTGGGGGGGGATGTGCTGACTTTGTTTGCTCACACTGTAATCCTCTGCAAGCTTATTCAGAAACAAATCCCACTGATTTTAATGAGGCTTACTCCCAAGAAAGTGTGTATAAGATTCTGCCCTAGACTTCTATCTGGTCATTTTGCTCAAGGCAGATTATAGTGTCTAAAAACAATAGTCAAGAGAGGAAAAACCACGCAGGTCACTGGAAAGGTTTGCCTTTTATGTTTGTATTATTCAAGGTCAGTTCAAGTATGATCTTTTATTAAGAAACAAAACCAAAAAGAAAATAGGTTTACCTCTTTTGTATTTTCGGTATAAAATACTCCTAATACCAGGATGTAAATTATTGGTATGAAGAACGATGAGTGAGTATAAAACTTGTTTTCTTTCATGAACAGATTTGCTCTGTCACACAGGTAAAAGTAACCCATAATTAAACCAAGTTTGCAAAAAGATTGCAAGAGTATCTCTAGAGTAGAGACAGCTGACGTATTGGAGGCAGGTTTTTTCTCCTCTCCACTTTCCATATCAGTGCAAGGCTTGTTCTTCCGGTGATTGTTACGAATGAGAAGCAGAATTAAATATCCAATTACAGATAAAAAAAAAAAGCAAAATGCTAGCTTTTGTATCAAAGTTACGGGAGGCTGAGGTTGGCAGCATGAACCATCAATTGGCTTCATAATCTTGTTGCAGTGGATGTTTATGAGAATCATTGCACTCTGTTCAGGGAAAAAACAAAAGTCCAATCATTAGATTTTGTTCCTGAACGTACTACTCATCTCCCATCTCATCTCTGAATAAATGAATGGCAGGATTTTTATTTTTATTTCCTAAAAAAAACTACAAAAAAGCATTGTGTTTTTTATTAGATCCATTTATTTTTTTTAAAAAAAAATAGACTGAAAAAAAAACCCATGGGCAAGAGACAAATTTAATTCTGTCATCTAACAGCCAAAGCAAATGAGATCAGACCTCCCATGATTGTTTTCTTCCCCACACCTCGCTATTTTTTAAAAAGCTGAACCATGAGAGATTCAACTATGGATCTCCCAAACTCTCATCTAGTTTGGGCCTAAGAAGAGAGACAGGTTTGTTTCTTAATGGCCATGTTTTGGTCTTTCAAAGATAATGCTCTTCTCTTATTGCTAAACTAGATGAGCCGTTGGGAGATCTATGATCAGATCTCATGTGGTTTAACTTGAGCAGGGGTGGGTAACTTGTAGCCCTCCAGATGTTTTGACCTACAACTCCCATCAGCTTTAGACAACAAGCCAATGGTGAGGAATGATTTGAGTTGTAGGCCAAAACATTTAGAGGGTCACAAGTTGCCCACCCCTGATTTACAGAGTGCTTCCCCTCCACAAGTGTTCAAATAACATTTTGTATATTAGCAATCCATACAGCTGCCCTATAAGATACAGTCAGTATTATCCCCCTACCCCACATTACAGATGTGGCACTGAAGCTGACAGCCGACAGCTTGCAGAAGTTAATGGATAAGGTTTGAACCAAGGATTTTCAGTTCAGACTTACTGCTTTGCAACACAGGTCTTGTTTGCAACTAGGTAGCATATAATGTTCAAACAGGACAATATGGGGGACTTAAGATCCATTTCTCCAAAAAAGAAACCATAAACTGAATAAGTCAAGGAATGAGCAATCCAAAGTTTTCTAGTATCACATTATAATTATAATGCAGTGCAAGTTAGGTATACTGTGTAAAATACTTTGCAAAGCATACCCTGTAAATAATTTTGTGTAAAACACTTGAACGTAAGCTTTAAAATAATACCTCATAAAAACTAACGAAGTTCAGACAAATGACCATGTATGTTTTAAATTTCCAATGCTAATCTTTTATCATTATTAATCTTACAGGCTGTTTTCCAAAAACGGTTACTCACTGTTTCTCTGCTTGATTCAGGAAGATGTAAACCATCTGTGGACTGAATTATAGTTTCTTCTGCTATCAGCCTAGATGCTCTGAAAACCTTTACTTTAGCTTTTGAGTTTTTGGAGCTGCTGTTCAGGATACTGATTGCTGCTTCATTGTAGGCATCTATTTTTTCATTAGTGATCATTTTCCTGTTTTCACTCAACATATCTTCATAAACTGGATCTGAATTGAAAAGAATGTTGTGTTTGCTTTCAAGTAAAGCAATAAATAAATGCTAAACCTCTAGGATACATTGCTCTCATCTATAAAATGATCCACTGACATAAGCCTAGCATGACCATCTCCAGTTAGAGCATGTTAGTAGCACAAAATTCCTCACAGAAAAGACAGTATCATTTCTCCCAGCCAGCAAATATGAAGCAAGCACCCTAATCTATCTCTTAATATGACATTTTATTCATTCCTTACATTTCTATACCACCCAATAGCCAATTTTCATCAACAATAAAAATCCCAAGAGCTATTAAAAAGACTTATCATATGCTGTCAAAAGCCTGGGAGTAGAGGAAAATTGTAACCCAGTGCCCAAAAGATGACAATATTGCTGCCAGTTGGACTTCACTAGGGAAAACATTCCACAGTTGGTGGGCCACCACTGCAAAAGGCCCTCTCTCTTGCTGCCTTCCTTAGAACCTCTCTTGGAGGAGGATCCTAGCGTATGGGTAGGTTGATATCAGGAGAGGCACTCTAGCAGGTACTGCAGTCCCAAGACACGTAAAGCTTTATAGATCAAAACTAGGACCTTGAATTGGGCTTGGAAATGTATAGACAGCCAGTGAATTCAAGCCAGAATCAATATTACATGTTCAGAACTTCTGGTCCCTCCTATCACTCCGGCTTCTACATGTTGCACAAACTGCAATTTCTAAACTATCTTCAAAGGCAGCCCACCTAGAGTGCATTGCTGTAATCTAACTTGGAGATTAGACTGGAGAGCATAGACGACTTAATTCAGGTTATCCCTGTACAGTTAAGGGCTTAGCTGGGCCACCAACTGATTGCTTGTTAGAAGGCAATCTGTGCCACTGAGGCCACCTGAGCCTCAAGTGACAAAGATGGCTCCAAGAGAACCCCCAAGCTACAAATCTGCTCCTTCAGGGGGAGTGACACCCTATCCAGAACAGAATGAACACCCTTCATCCAGTCAGAAGAACCACCCAATAACAGCACCATATCAGTCTAGTCTGGATTGTTGCAGCCAGGCACTGATCTAGCACATCCACCACACATCACCTGATGAAAATGAAAAGGAGAAATAGAATTGCAGGCCATCAGTATACTGATAACAACATATTCCAAAACTCCTAATGACCCAACTCAATGGTTTCATGTAGTTATTAAGTAGCATGGGAGACAAAAACGACCCCTGCAGAACTCCATACTGGAGAATTGATTAGGCCAAGCAACATCCCCCAAGCACCACCTTCTGGAAACAGCCATCCACGTAGGAGTGAAACCACTAGTGTAGTATCTCTCACTGTGGCGTTACACCCCACGAGTCAGTTCCCTAATGCATTAGTAAGACTCATTAGTAAGTCTGGTGTGTTTAGAATGTTGACCTGGGTGGGTGGAGTTAGAATGTCTGATGAGGGGGGAGGAGTGATATATAAGGGAATGACTGAGGGGATTGAGGGAGACTTTTAGGTACTCTTAGAGTCTTTAGCCTTTAGTGCTTGAGCTCTCTCTCTGGGTTAGCTCTGTATGTTAGTTCTTGGTGTGTAGAGTACCTGAGTTCTGGAGAGTTTGAGGTTCAGTGTAGAGAGTGGTGTCTTTTGAGAGTGGGGTGTGCAGACAGTCAGTTTGTGTAAAATAAACAATACTGATAATAAAATTAAAGAGTGAATGTGTGGGTGACAGGAAAGCGTGTATGTGAATGGGTGAAAGGATTGGATGAGAGGTTTCAAAAAGATTTTAAAATGTTTTATTTTGAAACAAAGCTTGTGAACTTTTAAAATAAATGTTAACTATTTTGTTTTAACTACCACAAAAATCCCACGTGTCTGTTTGGCATTTGTCATCTGAAGTTTATTCATTGAACACCCACTCTGACAATAATTCCCCTCAGCACATATAATTCACAGCACATTATTATTGAAATCCTTCTCCATTTAACCCCTTTCTCCACATAGTTTGGAGAAAGGCGGTGTTTGTCCCTCGCCTCAGGCATATCAAACGGTGGTGCTTGTCTTGAGCAGGGAGTAGTGTCTGCGGCCGGGCCTGTTGTTCAGAGCCTGTGTTGTGGCACTCACCCCCTACAATTGACTCAAAAGAATACTAGGGTTGATTATATGGAAAGCTGCTGAGAGATCAAGGAGAATCAATTGGGTCAGACCTGTCTTCCAAATAGGTCATCATACAGGGCTACCCAGACTGTTTCTGTGCCAAAACCTGGCCTGAACCCCTACATATAAGGATCCAGATAATCAGTCTCATCCAACCACTGCTCAATGAAAGTTTTACGGTGTTTTCTCATGGGCAGATCCACTGACTAGGGAAGGCCACTTGAATTTGCAGCTCCAAGTCTTTCCAGTCAGCTGATCTGTTGCAGCTTAGCCAGCCAATCTACTCCAAAACAGGGCAATGTTTTATGCAACATTTGTTCAGGTACAAGGGTAAGAGAGTTCTTCTCCAATAAGGAATGTGGTTTCTCACAAACTGAGAAATGGGGTACAAAACAATAACTCCACCACAATATAGGACAAAACATCAGCAGCTATTCATGGAATATAGCCTAGAAAAAAGACTGGTACCAATATACTGAGATCTAGATTAGAATTGCAAGGATTACATACAAAATCATCCTCAACTAATGAGGTTAATTCACAAAGTCTCCACACTATGCTCACCTTGTAAGACCCAATAGACTTCACTGTTCTTTGCCAGTTTTTCCAGATGGGGTGCAATTGATGTGACATTAATTTTATACTGTGTGAGCGCTTCATTGCTGCCATTGTGAATTTTGATAGACCACTAAAAGAATGTTAAAAGTAAAATAATCAGTACATATAAATCTTATTTGCTGATTCAGTAATCTGTTAGAACTGATCAAATACTTTCAAATTTATCAAAATAGATCAAATGAACAGGTGAAGTATATAAATGTAGGAAGATACTGAACATGCACTGAAATATGTAGTGTAGGATATTATAAACTGCTATTTTTTTAAAAAAATACAGCAACTACTTCAAATACTGCTAAAATTCACAAAATATACTTTCACAGTACTCAAAAAACAGGTTATATCTAATAGTGTCATTCAGCTAATGAAAAACTTCTACCACTTGCAGAAATCTCATTTTCATCCTTGCACAAATGTCAAATCCAATACTTTGATTCCACTTGTACAAGGTGTCGTGCAACTCATTACGAATTAATTAACCAAAGTGTTGCTTGTGCTAATCATTCTGCTGGCTGTTATATAACTGTTGGAGGAACACCTGAAGAAGCCTAATTTGGACCCGGAGGACGTTAACAACTACAGGCCGGTGGCTAATATCCCTTTCCTGGGCAAGGTGCTTGAGCGGGTGGTTGCAAGACAACTCCAGGCACTCTTGAATGAAACGGATTATCTAGATCCATTTCAATCGGGTTTCAGGCCTGGTTTTGGAACGGAAACTGCCTTGGCCGCCCTGTGGGATGACCTCTGTCGGGAGAGAGACAGGGGGAGTACGACCCTGTTGGTTCTCCTGGACCTCTCAGCGGCCTTCGATACCATCGACCATGGTATCCTTCTGGATAGGTTGTCTGAGCTGGGAGTTGGAGATACTGCATTGCAGTGGTTCCACTCCTACTTGGATGGCCGATTCCAGAAGGTGATGCTGGGGGATTATTGCTCTGTGCCGTGGCTCCTAAGCCATCGGGTTCCGCAGGGCTCTATCTTATCCCCTATGCTGTTTAACATATACATGAAGCCGCTGGGGGAGGTTATCTGGAAATGTGGACTGAGGTGTCATCAATATGCGGATGATACCCATCTCTACCTTTCCTTTTCATCAAATCCAGGTGAGGCAGTGACTGTTCTGAACCAGTGCCTGGGCACGGTAATGGACTGGATGAGGGCTAACAAACTGAGACTCAATCCAGACAAGACGGAGGTACTGTTAGCGGGTGGTTCATCTGTCCGGTGACGTGATGTTTGCCCTGTCCTGGACGGGGTTGCACTCTCCCTAAAGGATCGGGTCCGTAGTTTGGGGGTGCTCTTGGATCCAGAGCTGTCACTTGAGGCACAGGTGAACTCAGTGGAAAAGAGCACCTTTTATCAGCTTAGGTTGATATACCAACTACGCCCTTATCTGGACAGAGATAGCCTAGCTACAGTTATCCATGCTCTGATAACCTCTCGTTTGGATTACTGCAATGCGTTATATGTGGGGCTGCCTTTGAAAATGGTCCAGAAGCTTCAGCTGGTACAAAACAGGGCAGCCCGTTTACTAACAGGGACTGGCCGGCGAGATCATATTACGCCAGTCCTTTTACAACTTCATTGGCTGCCAGTCCAGGTCCGGGCCCGATTCAAAGTGTTGGTATTGACATTTAAAGCCCTAAATGGTTTGGGGCCAGGTTATTTGAAGGAACGCCTCCTCCCATATGTACCTGCCCGGACCTCAAGATCATCTACAGGGGCCCTTCTCCGTGAGCCCCTGCCAAAGGAAGTGAGGCAGGTGTCTACTAGGAGGAGGGCTTTCTCTGCTGTGGCACCCTGGTTGTGGAATGAGCTCCCCAGAGAGGTCCACCTGGCACCTACACTGTACTCCTTTTGTCGCCAGCTGAAGTATTTTAACACTTAATTTTAACTTAAATTTAAATTTTACTGTTTTAATTCTGTATTTTAATTTTATATCAATTTTGCTGCATGGTTTTTATTCTGGTTGTGCTTTTTATATTGTATTGTGTATTTGTGCTTTTAACCTGTTGGTTGTCGTACTATGGTTTTAATTTTTGTGAACCACCCAGAGAGCTTCGGCTATTGGGCGGTATAGAAATGTAATAAATAAATAAATAAATAAATAAACAACACCTATTGCAATCCCTTCAGTACTGCAATAACTACCCCCTTATCTACAGCCCCTTCCTTTAAACATTAAATAATACCCACAGTATATATCAACTCCCTCTACAGATCAGGTAAAGTAATTTTTCATTCATAAAGGAGACAGCAAGAACAAAGGTGGTGTCCCATGCCAGAGGTATCAGGTTGGTGGGTTATGAAATAGAAACATGGAGCATTTTTTTTATTTAACTATATTAGCAATATTTATATGCTGTCCAATAGCACAAGTTCTTTGGATGGCTTAAGAAAGGAAGAGTAATAGCAGAGGCAGGGGATAATCTGGAATTTTAAAGAGGTGAAATAGCAGACAACATCCTAGTTTTCATTTGGTCATGACAGTCACTAATATATGAACTCCTTACCGTAGCAGCTCCTGCTACAATTATGTGAGGCTTTATAGAGGAACCCTATGGACACAATGAAAGTCAGGTTAGTCTTCTCACTATAGTCACAAAGAAGATAGAGAGTAAAACATACTGCATAACATATTTAGCCTCTCACAAATTTTGTCTACAAGCAATGATGGTATTGTATAATTTGAAGTTTGAATAACTTTATTTTAAAAGAAAAAAATCCTCAACCACAAACTTCAATTTATGTACAAATATGTCAATTTGGAAGTAATCAGCAAGTTGAAAGTATGGCCTGGCTTTTTGAAATACAGTACTTCAACAGCTGCATTTATTTAATTGCTTTAACAAGTACTGGCCTCTATCCAGATTAATTTAGCTATTGAACTGGATGGCTGATTAATGAAGCGCCTGTTGATTTCAGTAGGATTAAGGCACATGTTTTCTCTAGATTTTTGCCCTCTCACTAAGTATTGGAAACATTTTTTTCCTATAGTTATTTACATACTTGCTAGATTACATGGTCAAAATATTGCAATACAAAAGAAATTATGGAACTGCTTTCTACTTAGCAAGTTTGATCAAATTCAGTCAAATAAAATAAAACCCATCAGCTTAATTATACTGTAAAGAGAGCCATTACTCTGGAATTTCCGGATTTCAACTATACAAAATCCAAAACATCTGCAATCAGGGCTTCTCCACCTGCCCCTGTGCATACCACGTGCGTGTCCATTGTTTACATAATTACCCAAGCTGGAGCAAGCTTGGCATGTCATCCAAACCCGGTGTGTGGCACAGCAGAGGTAGCTCCGTACCCACCCTACAACCCAGGATGTGCAGTAGAAGTTGCAGGGTGGGCACGAAGCCACCCAAAACAAGTGCCGGGATCACACGACACTCCAACTTGCACTGTAGCGGGAGTAATGTGAACAATGGGTGCACGTACAGCATGCGGGGAGAAGCCACAATTGCTTCTTTTCCCTCTGCAATCCCCCAAACACCCCCATACTATAAGACAAGTGAGACCTGCGACAAAAAGTTGCAGTGTGGAGTGCTCCTGTTCAACCAGCCAACAGTGCTTTCTTCCAAGATAATCCATTCCATACACACACATTCTTTCCTTTATTCCTCACCCCCACTCCAACATTAAGTATTCTGTGACCACTGAGGATTTGCGGGATTCTGTCCTCTTAGGTTATTTTTAAAATATTTTTGTATTTCTGCAAATTTCAGGGTTCCCCCAAGTATTCTGAAATCACCCTGTTATTTCTCAGTAGCCTTCTTTTGGCTACAATCTTGTCAGCATTCGCTGCCAGTCCACTATCAGAAGGAGCGATTTGCATTTTAAAAATAAATAAATATACATAACCAACACTTAGTGCATATTTAAAAACAAACATGTGTACAACTGAGGGTTAGTATACTACTTATTTATACTATACTGAAATTAATTTCAGGACCAGAAATGTCTGAAATACACTCCCATTGGCTCATTGGAATATATTGTTAGTACAACTAACTCACTTCAGTCCAAGACTTGATGTGTTGCTTCATAGAGCCATTGACTTCCGGATACCACAGAAAATCCTGTGGGAAAAGATACAGATTTATTAGCAAGTGTAAGGAAACTTGAAACTGTACGTTATAAGAAGCTACCTGTTTATCTTCTCATTCGTTCACAGGTGTTGCATTGGTTAATGAACCCAGGCTTAATTTCATTTTGTTGCTACAGTGAAGAACTAATGAGTGATGTAAAATACCTCTGGCCTGCTCTGGATAATATTTGCTTGCTTCTTATTTATCAACAATAATTAGATTGACCTTTAAACATAGTTCTCAAGGTGGCTCACAACAAGAAATACTTTAGAATTTCTAAACACACTTTAGAATTCAGCAGCATAAAAACAGTAACAGGTTTAAAAACAATTCAAACCTAAGACACACTAAAAGTCCTGGGGAAATAAAAAGGTCTTAGCCTTGTGCCAAAAGTAAACCAATGTGGGCGGAAGGTATTCCACAGCTGAGGAACAGCTGATGAAAAGGCCTTTTCTCTCACTTGGTGGGGCACTTGGAGAAGGCCCTCTGAAGTTTTCAAGGTTCAGGTAGGTGATAGGCAGTTTTTTTGGGAATCCTTGTTGCAAGCCATGAAGGCCCTTAAAACCAAGACCCTGAAATTGACCTGGAAAAGAACTGGGAGCCTGTGAAGATGGCGAAACACTGGAGTGATGTGCTTATCTCCACCAGTCTCAGTTAGCAGTCTCACAGCCATATTCTGAATTAGCTGGTTTCCAGACTGTTTTCAAAGATCGTCCCATGTATAATGAATTATGGTAGCCCAAATGGGAGGTTACCAGGGCATGGATAACTAACGCAAGATAGGGTTATAGTCAGGTAGAGTTATAGTCTGCATACCAGCTTAAACTGGTAAAAGATATTCTGGGCCATAGAGACCACTTTTGCCTCCAGTGACCAAGGCCATATCTACACAGGGTGATATCCCGAGGATTGCCCCGGGATTGTCCCTGTGCGTCCACATGACGCCCTACCCTTTAATCATGTTTTTTCCCTATGGTCTCGGGATGATCCCGAGACCGCAGGAGGTTGGCCCACCATCGCGGTTTTGTCCTGGCTCCTCATGAGTAACCGTGAAGAGCCAGGACCCTGGCATGGAGCTCTCCAGGAACTCCATGCCCATCAGGGGTGGGGTGGGGAGCGCGAGGTTTTTTTGTTTTTTCAAATGCCTTTGTGAAGGATGCAACTGCACTCGTCTCGAATTAAAAACAAACAAATGGGGGCTGCGACCGCATGTAGACTGAGGGGGAGGATCTCATGATCATCATATCGCGAGATCCTCCACCTCCACCGCCTCGTCTAGCTATGGCCCAAGATGGATGATGATTAATAATAATAATAATAATAATAATAATAATAATGTATTTATTTTTTAGCCGCCTCTCCCTCTGGATCGAGGCAGGGAACAACATTAGATACAAATACTATAAAATTAATGATTAATGAGCACTCCAAGATTATGAACCTGAACCTGGGTTTGAAGTTCAAATGCTTGTGTTTCCTATTCTCTCACATCTCTAAGCTATGCTACAGCTTATGCATCTCTCAGGTTGGCAAGAATGCACAAGTTCAATGGAATAAGTAAAGTTTAATGGCTAAGAAATAGAACTTTGAGCCAGGAAGCCCCTGGTTCAAATAGAATGTTCAAATAGAATGTTCAGATATAATGTTAAAACATAACTTAGCATTACGAGAGTGAGCCTAGCCTCTCCCTGGGCTTGTATACTGCCCCTCTACCATCCTCTGCCAGGATTCAGAAGCCTTCACTTCCATTTTAGGTTAACTGCAGGCTGCCGTATCATCTGAACCCAGACAAACTGTGACTAATCTCAACTATGGTTAACAGAAAGAAACCAACGGCAAACCAGAGTTTATGTTAATGAAAATAGTTTCATAATTATTAACCACAGTTTAGACTTTAGAAGACAGTCAACCATGCTTAATCGAAAATGGAAGCAGAGGCTTTCAATCTCCTCCCTGTGGCCATGCTGGAGGACAAGAGAGGAAGGAGTGTGCAAGCCTGGAGGGAGGCTAGGCCTAAACTTATGTCTGAGCACAACCATTACCTCTGTCATGAACTCAGTGACTATAGGCAAGCCACTATTCAGTCCCCATCCCCTACTCTTGATTTTATTCAACACTAGCTGATATACCCGGCGTTGCTTGGGTCCCCTAGGATATGTCTGTGAGGTTATCATATTAAAGTAGTAGACTGGTGCTTGGCCTGTGAGTTAACTTTTAATCAAATTATGTTTATTTTTTCCCTCTGTCACCCTCACAACAACCCTGCAAGGTAGGCTGATGCTAGGTCTGTGAGGTAACTTCAAAACAAATTAAATTTGTTTTTTTCCTCTCTCTCTCTCTCTCTCTCACCCCCAATGCATGGCCAGGGCTGCCTTGAAGCTGCCGCCATGATTTTCCTTGTCCCCACAGAAAATGAAAACAAGCTCTCAGCGATCACAATTCAGTGATAGGTGGGGTTGAAGGCAAAGCAGGCAAGGCTAAAGGCAAAAGGGGTAGGCCCCAAAATGCTGTAGCTTAAAGCTCTTACTGGCTAACTAAGCCCTAGGAGAGGTGGAGGAAAGTGGACATGGCCTTCTGGGGAACCCTGGAAGATGTACTGGGACTCCAGGAGGCCTGGATCTGGTTCATGGGCCTGAGTTTTCCAACCCCCATTATACAAGATGGAGTTTCAGGATTTGAAAATTAATAGATACTAAAAAAACAAAACACCAGGATTCCTTTTTTCAAATCTAAAATAAAAATTGGGCATTATAAAATTATTATAATTGTATTCCCCCCACTACCACCACGATCTAATGTGCAGGGGGGATATTTCACTATATTGGGACTGAAAAAGGTTATGGGAGGGTATCACACAAAGTGTAACATACAGTGGAAGCACACTTCAATTGATTCTGAAACAAGGTTTTTAGATAAGCCAGGGAAAAATAATGAGGAGCTTTAAAGATACAGTTCTGAAATACATTTGACTAAAAGCAAAAGTAAACATTGCAATGGTAGCAGTGTTGCATCAGTGTTTTCCATAGCAAATGCAGAAACTATGCAAATCAAAATATACATGTACTCATTGCTCTAAGCTCCTTTTTTCACATTTGGGAAACCTCGGCCTCTCATATTTCCCTGACATATGTTTATGCATATTTTCCTTCCACAATTTATGCTTTCGTTGCAGAAAATACTGCTACTCTTACTATGAGAATTTGCTGGGGGGAAATATGAGTATGCTTAAAGAAGAAACCTAAATCTGCCTGTATCCCCAATTGTTTTCAAAGGTAGAAAATACATTCATTTTTATTGTTATTACATTTAGCTCTATGTTTCTGTAGGATTAGTTCTTTCAAATCTTCAAAGTATTTGTTTTTACTGTCTTCCTGATACCAAGGAGAATATAGCCAGATGAAACAAGTCTGAAGAAATGAATATGTTTCCATGGTTATTCATAAACATATAGTCCCCCCTTCACACACACACACACACACACACACACACACACACCAGTACAACTTTCATCAACATAAGAACTTCCTTTCTGTTTAATTGTTTAGACAAAAACCAGATAATGCTTACCACTTTAAGTGAAGAAGATTGGTCTTCAAAAGGGATGTTCCCATGCTGTGAAAATAAGAAATACAAATTATACCATTTTCTAGAAATCCATGGAGGTATACACATTACATTAAACATTTAATTAAGCTTTGCTTGTTTATTTTTTAGTCTAGCATGTTTATTTTTAAAACTTTAAATAGCAATTGTGGAGGATAGAGCAGTAATCAGTATCAGAACCATTGTATGGATGGAAGGTTTTTTAATCCTATCCTCTCATATCGCAATCATGAAAAAAAACCACTCTCTCCCCTAGATGCTGCTGTTTGCATCAGGAAGGAAGTTGCCACTGGCTCACATGAAGGCTTCCTTCCGGACAAAGACAGCAGCAGATAGTGGAGGAAGTGTAAGGTCTTCATCCAGGACTGCAGCACAGGTTTTAAAAACCCTTCTCCACTCATTTTGGTCCCAAAACTGATTGAGACCCCTTGTGGCTATTTAAAGACAAAAACATTAAGACATAAAACCAAAAGTGTAGTTTCACCTTTACTCAGGCCAGTTTCAGGCAATTTCATGTATATTTGAATTTCCCCCCAGGTAAGTATAGTCTTCTTTGATAAAATAGCAGCTAAGGTTGTCAGATTCATATATTCAAGGGCCAGCTCTTAGTAAGGAACCTCCATTGTCACCCTACTTACAACACTGGAGTTCACTATGAAGGTTTTCTCCTCAGCTAAGGTTCAGGCCTTTGTGGCCTCTCAGGCTGCCTTGATTAGCAACTTTGGTTTGTAAGAATGCTCAAAATCACTGTTTCCTGGTTTGGACATCACATCAAACTGTGGTTTAAACAAACCAGATAGTCTTGTAGAGAGGAAGTACATGCAGCACATTCCTAATCCAATGAGCAGTGATTTGTTGAACTGGGAATGTGATGTCTGAACTGGGCCATTATCTTTTCCTTAGAAATGCTTTTACATGCAATCTTAGCTAAAAGTAACATTGAGGGCTGAAATGATGAAAATCATACCTTGTTTCCTTCCTCCTTAATTTGAGGGTTTATGAGTTTTACAAATGAATAGAATAGCTGACGAATTCTAGAATCGCCTATAAATGCAATATGTTTATCTTCAAGGCATTTTTTTGCTTCACTGTAAAAAACAAACATTAATATAAATTTGCTTTAAGTGTAATAGAACAAAAGTAATCGACACACAAAAAATCTGTAATGTAGTATAGAATATTCTTAACATACAGACTCAAAATTCAAAGGAAAGGTAGAGTATACTGATGTGAAAATCCCACTCACTCAAATGAGGGTTTATAGAATGGATTCTTCAAAGAGGTTGATACTAAACTCATTTTCTCTGAAAGTCTAATGAAATCAATGCTATATTCAAGAGGAAGGTGACACTCTCCAAACAATCTCACTATGAAGCCCCAGTTACATATAATGAACTCACTGGTGTATAGGACTGTTGTTATTAAAAATCTGAATTATTTACTGCATTATTTATTGTAGTATTTAAATACAATAAAAATAAACTCATATATCTGCTTAATTAATCAGAAAAAGGAAATCTGTTTCCATATTAATGGAAGAACTGCTCAATAAGAAAATGTTTCAAATACATACATTTAATAATTTTTTAAGTTATATGAAGTTCTACCATTTTTACATTCAATTAACTAATGACATTTCTTATACACATTTTATAGCTTAGGGAACAAAAGAGAACTGGAACATTAGAAGTCTGTGCTGGGCCTCCAACCCAACTCAAGTAGGTACAGCTTATTAATTACATAATGAAAAAAGTAAGGCTATACTGAAGAAGGAAGGGCCAGTGGTGCATTTTCTCTCTGGTATATCCATCCCCCAAGGCAATGTAAACAGACAGAGCTACTTTGGATAAAGAAGGAGCTGACTCCTGTTTACATAATACTTAGTTTGTTTATTTATTACATTTATATCCCACCTTTTTTCCTCCAAAGAACCCAAGGCAGTGTAGATAATCCTCCTCCTCCTCTCCATTTTATCCTCACAACAACCATCCTGTGAGGTAGCTTGGTCTGAGACTGGCCCAAAGTCACCTAATGAGCTTCTATGGCTGAATGGGGACTAGAACCTAGATCACCCTTCAGTCGAACACTCTAGCCACTACACCACATCACACCAAATCATTAGTTGCTACTAATAAAGTGTGTGATCAAAACTGATAGAGTGTACAGTATATGTTTTACCCCTCACTTTTTCTTTTATAGCCTTAATGGCAAGAGAGCACAAGAGCATGCTCCCTGACAGCCACCTTAATGCAGCACTGCATATATATATATATATATATATATATATATAGAGAGAGAGAGAGAGAGAGAGAGAGAGAGAGAGAGAGAGAGAGAGGGGAGAGGGAGGGAGGGATAACTAATGAATGAGGTAGGAAAGATTGGTCTGAATCATTTTTCAACACTGACTTAATATGTTTGCAATTATATGCAGCCTTATATGAAAGATTATCTGGTTCTTCATATTGAGCAAGATATAATTACTATCTGTTTCACTTCTGCTAATAAATGGAAACCACTAACAGAGACAGTACCACCATGCACAAACAGGACAAAACACATGCTGCCATTCTGTGCCCACTGAATTTCATGATAAGAATCTAAAGATGGATTGTTGGGCTCTGGTCGATAAGGAAATGGGATCAAACAAAGGGCATCCACACATATATATGTGCACATTTACAAGAATCTGACCTCTGTTTGTATCTATGCATCATACAACTGTGAGGCTGCCATACTTTCTCTCCAAGAAATCTTCCACTAGAGAGGAGGTAATCGCAACTATCATCACCTAAAAAAGAAAAAAAAAGAAAGGGAAGGAAAGGAAAAGGAAGATTGATATTGGAATCCAACATTAAAATATGCATTACATTATAATTCATTGCAACTAAGATTATAGTGCCTGAATTTGCTTTCCTTTTCCCCCTCCTCCTCCTCCCTCCCAATCCCCTTTCCTTTCGTGTCATGTCTTTTAGATTGTAAGCCTGTGGGCAGGGACTGTCAAGAAAAACTTTTGTAAGCCGCCATGAGAGCCTTTTTTGGCTGAATGGCGGCATAAAAATCCTTAAATAAATAAAAAAATAAAATAAAAAAAAATTGCCTTTTAGTCAACACCTGTGTTCACAAGCCACATTATAAAAAGAGTCAATTTGCTAACAGGCAGGAAATGGCCAACATTTGACTTCAATATAAAAAAATACTTGGGTACCCCAAAATGCTTATTATCATTCCTACGTTAACATATAACTATATAGCAATAAGGACAGCAAATATTTTTGCTAACCTGTATTTTAAAATAGAGTACCCCAGTTTCAATTGTTCTGCTTGGCCCTCACACATGCACAACCCATGCCCAGTGACTTCCATACCGATCAATTAGGTGCAGCTTTGTCACGTGCTGACTGTGCTGAAGAAGGAAGAATCCCTGATTTGCAATCTGTACTTTTAGAGGCTCTGGGCATGGCTAGACAAGGGGGGTTGAGGGGGATGATGTCACGATTTTATGATTGCAAGATCATTCCCCTCATCTACATGTGTCGTGCGATGTCACGGCCGCCATTTTGGCTTTTTTTAAAAAAGGAAAAGGAGCGCAAGAGCGAGACTATGAGTTGTTTTTTTAAAAACTTAATGCCCACCCACCCAACCCCCGATGGGCACATAGCTCCTGAGGAGCTCCGTGCCCCATTCCCGGCTCCTCAGTTACTTGCGAGGAGCTGGGGGGGGGGAAACACAACGGCAGGCCACATGTCCCACGGTCTCGGGATCATCCCAAGACTGTGGGAAAAAGCGGGAGGGTAGGGCAATATCCCGGGGAAAGGGAGGAATCATCCCTCCTTGTTCCCGGGATGTCCTGGTGATCCCAGGGTGATCCCCAGGATATTGGCCCATCTAGCCATGCCTCTGTGGGACCATCTAAAGCAAATAGCCACTAACCACAAATGCCTCTTTGTTCTGCCCTACTTATATGGAGGGCGTTCAAACAGATTGTTCTTGATTTAAGGTTTGCTGCAGGAAGTTTGACAGCCCCTGCTCTAGATTCCTGTAGGAAACCTGCACTATTTCAAGGTCAGAGGAGGAAAATTCCAGTCTATTGTGACAAGAATCACCAAGACTCCCCTGGAACTTTTGTTATTTGGTTTTTGAGGCACCACGGACTCTACGAGCACTTCGATCCATTAGTCTTTTATTGCTGCTCACACACCACAGTACTTATTTTATACCTTCACAATACTGGGCCTGTTCAGACAAAACGCTAAGCCATGGTTAGGCCACAACCCCTGAATAATGATTTTTATAGGGTAGGGTAGGGGGCGCTGGGCATGAGTTTGTGGAACCAAGGGGGCGGTTACCTGAAAAAGTTTGGGAACCACTGCTCGAAATGCTTAACTACCATGGCTTAGTGTGTCATCTAAACAGGGTCACTACAAATATTTTGAATAAATACTTGTTTTTCAGTTCAAAAACAAGTTGTGCAAAAACATTTTAAACTTACAATGATGACAAACTGTGTATTTTATTTATCAAAACACACCCTAAAAAGATTGATTTGTTGCTTGAAAACTAGAACATACTGCTTTGAGAACAAACATGAAATTGCAATGGCATAACAATTAACACTTTCACTAAGGTGCAAAAAAGCCAGGAAAGCACTGTTTAGGAAATCCTAATAGAAACACAGTTATACTACTTCTACTCTGCCCTGTGCTGTGTAGTTTAAAGGAAAGCTAACTCTACAAAACTAACAAAGGACATTTGCCTAGCAACCATGTGAAACACAAGCAGTTGCAACAATTTTGATATGTTTGCCCTGCTCTTGGCCTGCTTCTAAACTAACTGAAAACTAATAGTGTGGGTAAGAGAATATGTTTGGTGTAGGATTCATTTGAGTAACAGCTGTTACCCAATTAAGAGACTTGATTATGACTTGACTCATACAGCAGGGACTGAAAGATGGACTGTTAGGTTCTGGTCCAGAAAGATATGGGATCACATGAAAGACATTAGCACCTATCTATATATGTGACCTTCCTCCACAACACTGAAGGGAACAGGGCAGCCTCTGCTTGCGCAAAGGTCTGAGTGTGCACACACATGTGCCCTAGGATTTAGGTTTAGAATCAATATGTTAGTTTCTGCAGCTTTTAACAATCTCATAAAGGCCAACACCCATTTCAGCTGAAACTGACTCATTATTTTACTGTTTCTGTAAATAACAAAAAATAAATAAAAGCTGTGTATCAAAGGACTTATATATTTAAGATAAATGCTTCTAAAGTTAGCAATGTTTTATTGATTGTAATTGGATCTTGTCAACAAATGAAACAAATAATGACATTTTTTGTGTATGAAATACCTGGAGAGTCATATAACCACTTAATACTATTCATTCTGCTTTAACTAAAAACACAGGCAAGCTGCTCATAACGTTAAAAAATTAACCAGCTGAAAATATTGCCAATATGGGTTTTTTTAAATTATAGCTTTTCAGCTTCCCTCAAGTATTCCCACCTTTTTCTTCTCCTTGTTCTGTTGTTTTTAAATGGATACTGTTGTTTTTATACTGTTATTATGTTTTAAATTTTGTATACTTTTAATGTTTACTGTTTTTAACTTTTGTAAACAGCCCAGAGAGCTTTGGCTATGGGGCAGTATATAAATGTAATAAATAAATAAATAAATAAATTACAACTCTCAGTGTTGGATCACTCTAAGTTAGTCATGCTTTAGTCCCACTGAAATCTATGGGACAAGTTGGTTATGAATAATTTAAGTTCCATTGAATTCAGTAGGACTAAATTGTAATCCAATCCTTACATTGTGTACTTTGAAAATGTTCTAATTCCCTCAACTGGTGCCCTATAATCAAAACTTTAGCCTTAGTTAAATACATTATTACATTATTTACTAATGTAAAAGAAGAGAAGAACAATCACAAATAATGAGAGGATATTTCCTGCTTAGAATATAAAAATACAGAACTTATTGAAGATGTTCAAAGACAAATCAATTAAAGAATAGTGAATGAACATATACCCCATGGCTATTAAACAATGCTGTCATTCTAACTAAACTTAATCTCGGTGCATAACGTGCTAGAACAGCTTTTGGCCCTTCCTCAACTCCTCTATCAGCAGCCGTTCCATAAGGGTGCAGGGCATAGGGTGGCTATGGGCCTGATATTGGAGAGGACAGTCCTGTATTTGTAGGGCTGTTAAGTTCAAGTAGAGGAAAGGAGTGCAGGGCTGCTCTATGAAAGACCAGCTCCTTTTGGTTTCTCCTGTCCCTGAACCATTTCCATCTCAACTGTTATAACTTTAAGAGCTGGTGGCTGCTTTCCCCCCACCTCCCCCTTTCTATTGATATGCAAGCTGCTCTAGGAGCCTTTTTAAGTGGGGTAAAAAATACTTTAAATAAACTCATCCCAGGTAACCATATTTTGATAGAGAAGATAAACACTTTAAAAAAAACTTCCTAAAGAAGTGTACTTGATGTAAACTTGTTTTCATCAGAAAAAACATCTGGGGCTCTACATTCAACAAATTCTGTCTTCCCACACAAGGAAGCATCACTTGATCTCAGAACCATGTAATTGCAGCTGTTGCAAGTTTTTTAAAGGCATGTTTAATCAGTTATCAGCCTGATTCCATGTCCTGCAACAGCATGAAGCTCAATGAAATAAATAGGCATTCTACTAGGGAAAATGTGTTTGTACTGGTTTGAAACATATTTATATAGGTTTGTTTACTTAATAATCCCTTTTTGATCAAGTTTGTATAACATCGTACTTTAAAGTGTAGCTATCTTTTTTCAAAAGATAATTTGAAACTAGGCATATTTTAGATAAAACACTTTCTTAACTTGAACTTCTATTGTTTCACATATAGCTTCCATGGAAGAAATGAAAGGTTAAGGCTTCAACTCTAAAAAGACTTACTTGGGAGTAAGTTTCATTGAACTGAATGGGACCTACTTCTGTGTATTTATGCTCAGGATTGCACTGTCAATAGATATTGTTCAACTTCTGAGAAACTAACTTTCATTTTTAGAAAATGAAATATCTAGTGGCAAAGATTACTGATAAAATGATACCAATAAATCTTTTCATGATCTTGTGATATTCTGAAGCAGACTTCCCTATATAGACACAGTCCCTATGGATACAATTCTGCACAAACTAAAGCGTTGTTACATAGGGAAAGCCCCACTATCCCTGAGATATAGTATATAAATCCCACTTTGCAAGTGATTATCCTGCCAGACCCAACACCTGTTTGGAAGTACAGGAAACTGATTGCTGCCATCACAGCCTTCTTTTCTAAACAGGTGATCAACAGCATTGCCCAAATAATCAGAAGAAGAAATTATCATATGCAGATATATGTAGCCTATTGCTACACATGAGGTCACTGAATCAGGACTTGTGGACTTTTAATTATCTCATCTTATTAGAGTCAGATGATAAGAGTAAGTGCGGCAGAAATAACATTTGTAAAAGCAGATTATGAAAAATACCATTTATAACAAAACACTTATACATTTTACATAGTAAGAACATTACTACAATTTTATAGTAGATTTGCAATAAGATGATGAATTTCATCTTAATGGAATAAACTATAAAAACAAGCTGTAAACTTAAACTAGTTGTAGCTTTATCAGATCCTGATTTTTTACCACAATCTTCACATGTCGGCAGAGTAAGTCCTCTCCTCTTTACACTTTCTCTTTACGTTATGCTTTCTCTCTTGCCCATATGGGAACCGCCTTTCAAGCCTTGGACACAACTTCGGCTGCACTGCTCTCTTCCCCTGAGTTCCCAAGCAGTGCACAACTTCAGGAGATATTTGAAAGAAGTACAGTCAGGGGGCCTTCTCAGTGGTCCCCCCCACCACTATGGAATGAGCTCCCTACTGAAACCCAACTGGTACCGACACTGTCATCTTTTCAGTGTCAGGTAAAGACCACCCTCTACTCCTAGGCATTTAATGTTAATGATGAGGCATCTATGTCTGCTGTTTTAGAACAGGTCTATTAAGAAAAATGTTGTTAATTTAAATTGTTTTTAGGTATTTACATTGTTTTTCTATGTTAAACATTTTAGAGTATTTTTATTATGTTGTATTTTGTATTTTTATGAATTGTTGTAAACTGCTCAGAGAACTTCAGCTATGGGGCAGTATAGAAATGAAATAACTTATCTCTTGTAGTTAAAGAAGAAAATATGGTCTTAAATGCAATTACTGAATTAACTAAGGAGCTAACAAAAGTTTGTAGAAAGACATGTAGCCACTGTGATTTTTTTAAAAGCAGCTGGGGCAGGGGGGAGGACAGGATGAACAGGTTACAAATTCTGAGTGCAAAAGCACTGCAGCAGAGGGAGCTTAGCCCTTTCCCTACCATTTGTTTTTCAGCTGTACAAATAGCTCCCCACCCATGGGGTTCAAAATGCAAATTGGACTGTACATAACCACAATCCACTCATCCCCCATGGAAATGCTTTTTCCAAGATCTCCATCTCCCAAAGTTATTCTTCATTTTTCTTTTTTTATTAAATGGTAATGGGATCAATAAAAACCATTTGTACATAGCAAGTCATTCATCCCTTATTGATATTAATAACATTTAGTGATAACTGTGTTTAAAAGTGAAGACTATTATTTATTAATTATAAATAATATACAATCACATCATTTCTAGCTTGCCAGAAAGATTCACAACATCAGACATTTCTCAGACTATAATACCCACCCAATGAAGTGAAAAAGCAGAACAAGGCCAGAAGGGTACCCCAAAATAAACTTCTTCAGGGCAAACCCAGAAGAGAAAATGACAGAATATCATTCCAATATATCAGCAATGATCTACAGCACTTCTGGATCCAGTGGCCTTGGATGGTACAGCCCCTAACCTAAAGCTGTTACTCAACAGCAACAACAGATCAACCAACAGAAATGTGGACATAGGGACTAGAGCCTACAACAAACCCAGATGCCCAAACTCTGTCCCCATATTTTCTCAAGGAACAGGCTGCGGCGTGTGCCAGCCACCCTTTTGAATATTCAAGCCATGGTCGGTGGTGACCCTAGCTTATTGTATAAACAAACCTGGCAACCGTGGTTTATGCGAGGTTTAAACAACACTCAGATAACTCTAAAATGATAACACGATAATCAATGGAGGGGGGAAGGAGGCAACTGCCAGTCGAGTTTATTATTGGGGGGGGGGGGGGAAACACAACGCATACACAACTGACAGTGCACTATTTCACCATTTTAATCAACAGGGGAAATAATGGGCTGTTCTGCTGCTTATCAAATAATCAATTGATTATGATGTTGTGTGGAGGGCTCCCCACACCTCCATCGAATGTATTATTCCATTGGCCGTTGAGTTCTCTGGCAGGAGCGGCCTAAAACACCCCCGCTGCTCCTATACAGGTGGCAGAACTCGCAATGGCTGTTGGGATGCAACCAGGAAGACTGAGGGAGGAGGGAGTACTGGCAGCCCAGAAGGACTCCGGGACTTTCAGCTGTGCAACGGGGGAGGGGCAACATGTTGTGGGAGGAGTACCAGGAGAATAATGCACAGTGAGTGTGCTATTACCCCCTCCGTTGCCTAATATGTCATCCGAATTCAGCCTAAAACAGCTGGCATGCACCCCACTGTGACTTAAATAAACCATGATGCTCTGTGGTAATTGTACGAACCCAATCTTACGCATGTTTGGACAAACAAGAATCCTACAACTCCCAGCATTCCCAAACCATTATGGCTGGCTGGGAAATGCTTAGTTGTGTATACTGCCAAATGAGGATAACACTTGTATCTAATAAACTAGATGAAAGCTTATGAACTTGTTAATCTTGTCACAAGACTCTTTGTTGCCTTTGTAAAAACTGATGGCATGCATAGTATAGACTAGAGGTCAGAATAATATCAAGTCCCAAAAATGTGCTCATGTACATTCACTGAAACAATTTATTAAGGATGAATGGCATACTGGGTTCTCTTAAGATCAATGGAACCAAATAGTAATGAAAACATTCCTTTCAGAAGAGAACCACTTAATGCTGAAGTGGAAGGCATGTTGTGTGGAACGACAAGGATCCCAGATGAGGAAAAAATCTTTTAAAAATTATGTAGCTGTAGATTCTTAACAGAAATTTATTTCAGTGCTTGAATACAACACATCAATCCCCACAATTCACCAATATCTAACTCACAGCAAAATACATAATATGTAGTGATCAATATCTGATCCTATAACAGGAATAGGGAATGTTGGGTTGCACACAGAGAAAAGCCCAGTGTTGCTCCTTTGTTTTCCTATTCTCCTAATTTTGCACTGGCCAAAAGTACCTGAATGCTCCTACAAACTTAAGACTATTGTTGAAAACCACTTTACCACATGGTCTTTGTTATATGTTTTTAAGGTAGTCAGTAGTGCAACAGCTAAAGGCCATATTCAAACAATCATGGGCCATTCCTACACCTGCCTTTCCCCCCCCAGGATTGTCCCTGTGCATCCAAATGACACACAGGTGATCCCGGGAGCAGGCAGGGATGATCCCTCCATTTTCCTGGGATAACCCTCAGGTGTAGAAAGGGCCATGGGGTGGGGGAACTATGATGTGGGGAAGGGGAAAGAAAACTATGAGGCGTGTGCCCCTCACACAACTGTAGAACCACATAGAGCAGGGTGGTCCCCTCGTTGTCCCAGAGGGGTAGCTGTGTATCCCAAGGCTGCTGTAGTGGGAATCAGATCACGCTGGCTGATTCAGTCAGCGCTATGTGATGGCAACCATAGAATTCCGCTGCATGTGCTAGTGTTGCTATAAGGTCCAGGCAGCCATATTCCTGGTCACTGGGATTTTCACATGGAGCAGCCAGATTTACCTACTGAACGCCCCACAAATGACATAGAATCATAGAATAGCAGAGTTGGAAGGGGCCTACAAGGCCATCGAGTCCAACCCTCTGCTCAATGCAGCAATCCACCCTAAAGTATCCCTGACAGATGGTTGTCCAGCTGCCTCTTGAATGCCTTTAGCATGGGAGAGCCCACAACCTCCCTAGGTAACTGATTCCATTGTCGTACTGCTCTAACAGTCAGGAAGTTTTTCCTGATGTCCAGCTGGAATCTGGCTTCCTTTAACTTGAGCCCGTTATTCCATGTCCTGCACTCTGGGAGGATCGAGAAAAGATCCTGGCCCTCCTCTGTGTAGCCCACTCCAGGGTCCCTTACCCCAAATGCAGAGGGTGGGTATCCAAGGTGGGTACTTGGCTCCCAAACACAACCCATGGTAGGTTAGCATAACATTTGAATCCAGCCAAATAGTTGGTTTAGGATGCAAGTAACTCAGATTTAAGTATCCCACCTGTCAAATATTACAGTCACCAGGTGGCTGTTACCAAGACACTTCACAACTAACTGATTTCCACAGAGTGCAAAGGCAAGATACAAATGTAGCAAATAAAATAGGGTTTCAGGAACTTAATTCAGAACTTGGGTTTCACATGGAGGCTACCTTCCCCAGGACTGTCCAGGGAGCCCTGCTACTTCCTGGTCATTATCTTTGCCAACAATGCTGTTCTGAAAAACAAGCATGTGCATTTATATTTACAGTGTCAACAATGGTGGTTGTATCAATGGTGGCAAGTGACCCTAAAGTTTTAATGTATTTTAAGATCCGAAACACAGCACAAGGCTTGGCCCTTCTCTTTCCTATCCACAGGATCTGAATGGCATGTCAAAGCTGCCAAGTTGCACGATTTACACTCCTCACTCTCACGCACTTGCATTGTTTATGTCGCACAGCCCTAATTAGCTCGCATTGACCTCGGGGGCAGGAAAGTAGTTAATCTGCAGCCTTGAATCCGCTAGAACTTCCTGCGTCGGTAATAATTAAACACACATACGTGTTTTTCTCTCAGGCCTGGATTGTTTGAGTTGGGCAGGTAAAAATACGTTTCCTGCAGCGGGAGAACCACCTGCGCATCTCGAGATTTTTTTGTTTTTATCTCACGGTGCGCCTGGAAGCACCAAGAGGCGAATGCGGCGAGGAGCAGGATGTTCATACAGTGGCCAAGTCGAGCAGGTGTCAGCCAGCCTCTTCTCCCAACTAAGCGGCGCTTTACCACCGCCGCCACAGGGGAGAAAGCACCGGCCTGAGGGCCGGACCAAAACACCTGGACAGAAGACCGTAGGCTCGCTCCCCCTTTGCTGCCCCTCGGAGCCCGGGGAAGCTCCTCAGGACTTTTCCTCGAAGGCGGGGCTCGCCTGAACTGTGGCGGCGGCAACCGCCTCAATCCCTGGGAGGGGAACCATGTTCCTGCTCTTGGGGTAGCCAAGGCCCCCTATTTGTCGGATTCTACTCATCTTGTCCTCACTCTGCCATTTTCATTCTGGGACCGGGCTCCCCACAGCCTCCCCCCTCCGGCGTTCACGCCACGTTTTCTTTCCCTCGCTGTGCCGCCGCCTACGCGCCGCCCCTTCCTCACCTTGGTACCGACGGGAGACGGCATGACAGGCGGCGAGCAGTAGGACAGCGCCGAGTGCCAGCGCCTTGGCGCTCCTCACGCTGAAGTAGTGGTTGATCTCCCGCTTGCCCAAGTTGTAGGCCAGGGCCGCCATTTTGGCTCCTCCATGACAACAGTGCACGAAGGAGCGGGCGGGTGCACTGGGGCAGCACTCGGTCCCCAGTGGGGACGGCGAAGGGGAGAGGTGCCGCCGCCTCAGCCGCCGCCACCACCAGCGAGAGAAGGCTGACGACACCGCCGCGGCTGGGGGCGAGTCGCCGCCGCCGTCGTGGTCGCCGCCCCCTGCCGCCGCTGCGTCGTCTCCCTCCGCCTTACTCAGCGGCAGCAGCGCGGCCCCCTCCCCTTCCTCTTCGTCCGGCCGTCTTCGCTTCACCTCAGCAGCCAGGGAAGCGCCCGCCTTTTCTGTCTCCTGAGGCGGCAGCGACGGCGGCAGTTGGCCCCAAGAGCCATCCGCGCCCCTCTCCCGCTGCGGGGACTCGCCCGCTACCGCCCCTCGCGGTGCCCCTCCGCCTAGCCCCTCCTCTACCGCAGACATCAGCTCGTTTCTCACACGCAAACTGGGTCGACCTGCAGTTGGGACTGTGTGAAAGATGTGGAGGTGCGTGACAGAAACAACTCAGAAAAGAAGGAACTCTTTCATTCAGTCTACTCCCTTACCCAGTCCAGCTGGTTTCTCTCTTTGTAGTTTATATTTAACCCGACAACAGCTTCCTATCCCTCTTCCTCCTGCCTAACCAGCTGGGCTGGCGAAGCTAACGCCACACCTGTGGATGAAGGTCAAACGTGGCAGCCACCTCCGGCAGTTGATTTTAGGTGCGGCTACAAATAGTTATGCGGGATTTTCTGCCTCGGGTGCAAAAAAACAATTTACCCGGCCTTGGGCACTGTTATGCGCCTTGACTTGCGGGGGCACCATTTGCTCACTGCCTCAGGTAGCAAAAACCTTGGGTTGGTGCTGTGAAGTCGCAGAATTGTTCCTTTTAAACCAGTGCCTTAGAAATTGACTATCCTTTCTGACTTCTGTAAAACTATTATTTCCAGTGGGACCACAATGAAGCATTGCAATAATCAGAATAGCAGAGTTGGAAGGGATCCTACAAGGCCATCAAGTCCAACCCCCTGCTCAATGCAGGAATCCACCCTTGATATTGTGGTAAGAGCCCTCAAATTGAGCTCTCTCTCTAGGATCATGTCTAGCCGCTGGAACCAAATAACAAATAGACAGGGGGTAAGATCAAAGCCTGATCTTACCGCAGCGAAAAGACTGCCTGCTTCAAATTTAGGAATAGCAGCAGCAGCCCTGAATGTTTCTCATCCAGGACTTTTATACTGTATTGCAAACAAGTTACATATTAGGTCATACAGTGTCATGCTTGGGTATATTTCCACAGGAAGCTCATAGCATTGCAAATACTACTCTTAGCAGAAACTCATTGTGTATTTGTCTGTTTACTGAGCTGGGTCTTCCCAGATAACGCGCTTACCTCTTGACCTCAGCTGTGTATATGGTCTCTTCGCTTAGGTTGCATGTTTGACAAGGCAAAGATTACCTTACTGCTTGTGTCCTGATAGAGAACAGTTAACTATTATTTATATCAATATGCTTGTGTTACCTTCGCCTGTGGCTGAAGAGGTGGAAAAAACAAAACAGCATCAAAGACAGGAAGGAGCCGCTGCTCTGACTTGGGTCTCACTTCCCCTGCAAATGTTATTTATTTGTTGGTTGGTATGCTTTTGAACATTTAAAGGTACAACCAGTCTGCATGCAAGTCAGTGGAGCATGAAACTTCTGCACGCAATTGAGGGCTTGATTTGACCTTAGAGGTGTGAGGGGGCAATTTAGGCCTAATGTACACTATGAAAGCAGTATATAAAAGGCAGGAGCCACACTAATGCTTTATAGCGGTATTGAAGTGCACTGACAACTGCTGGGGCCCATTGACACATACCATATACTGCTTTCATACCACTTTCATAGTGGAAAATCCTGCTTGGTGTAGATGAGCCCTAGGTTGCTGCAGCCTGAGAGGTGGGATTTGACTGGATATCCAAGGCAGCCTCAGCTTCTCCTTTAACCTGCAATACTGACAGTGAATTACATTGCAGGGCTGTACTAGTATTATAATAGTGGACTATGCTGCAGGGTTGTTGTATACTACATTCTCAGCTCAATCTGCAATGGGGGGAAAAAAGCAATGGATAACATTTCAGGGTTGAGTCTCACAGCAACAGCCCAACACACAAAGTGCAATACTATTAGCACAGCAAGGTTGTTGTAAATCACTCAAAGTCTGGCTTGCAGTATTCAGTGCAAGCTGTACTTCAGGGCTGTAATAAGCCACTCTTTTCCAGCCGTAGCCCTTCCAGCCTGCAATAAGAATGAACTGCATTTGCTTTGGAAATTGCATTAACAAGGTTATTTTTTTTAAAGATGTTTCACACTCAATAAGAATTGAGGTTGCAGTCCCAAACTCATTGGAGAAACTGTCCCATTGAATTTAGTCATTCATATTCATATTTAGGATACCTGCCCAAAACTGTTCTGAGCCCTTAGATTAGATTGTGATTTACATAAAATACATACATTAAAATACTGGCGTTTTCTGTTGATTTCTGTGGGCAGCTCTCACTTCTGGTCTTGGCAACATTTCAAAATAGTTTTTCCATGTAAACCAGGAAATGACCTGTTCAGACAATGAGATGGTTTTTTCTACATTTCTTATATTTATGTGTCTCTTCCTCTGTAATGCTTCTTTCCAGTCTCCTTATTCCATTCCTCCTCCCACCCAATTTTACAGCACCCCCCATAAACATGCAGGCACTGCCATTTTGGTTACATAAGTGTGGGCACTCACCCCTAGAGATCAGAAATTATATACAATTCTTAAAGCATTTGGCTGATTCTTTACCACACCACTGGGATTTTCTGCTTCTTGTTTCTTTGCGGGACTACAATGGATATCGTTACATGGCAGACACGTGATTTAAATTGAAAACTTCCTTTCTCAGCAACGTTCTATACGTTTCATTATACAGGCCATTTAGCAGCTGTGCTATAGCTCCACGCTGTCAATACACATTACCGTTTGTATCAGCTTATCTCCGATCTTTTTAAGAGCGGGATAAAGCTCAAAAAGCATGGGAGATGCTCTGAAGTTTACTGCACATTGCGACTGTCCCATTGAAAACGATGGAGCAGGTCCTGCACAGACTGCTGCTGCTGCCGTCGCCAATCCAATTTGTTGTAAAATTAGGATTCACTCAAGATGCAAACACTGCTAGTTAAAGTTCTGGATTATAGTGATGAGGGGATACAAGAAATGGTAGCTATGTATTGCACTTTAGAATATCAGGTGATGTTTATTATCTCCTTGAGGTTTGTTCATAGGCAGAGACAAGAGCCAATCAGAGTTAGAGAGCGTCATCACATGGGGGGGAAGGGAGGTGCGGGAATCGCGTTTGCTTACTGTTGCTTCTCAGCCAGTATGTTTGTCCCTCATTACTTCCTCTTTTGAAGAGGAAGTAAACCACGTGTATGGGGCCGATTCAGTGGGCCATTTTGATCCTGCTGTGGCAACTTCTGTCTTTAAAAATAAGTCGGACTTGTTGGGGTGTTTTTTTGTGGCGCAAAGAAGGCTAGAAGGGGTGGGAGGCATGCAGGAGGCAGGTGATGTTATGAAAGGGATCCAAGAAAATCCATGAGTGCCTATTATTATTATTATTATTATTATTATTATTTATTTATATAGCACCATCAATGTACATGGTGCTATACAGAGTAAAACAGTAAATAGCAAGACCCTGCCACATAGGCTTACAATCTAATAAAATCATAGTAAAACAATAAGGAGGGGAAGAGAATGCAAACAGGTACAGGGAAGGGTAAGCAGGCACAGGGTAGGGAAAAACTAACAGTAGAAAGTAACAGTAGAAGTCTGCACAACATCAAGTTTTAAAAGCTTTAGGAAAAAGAAAAGTTTTTAGTTGAGCTTTAAAAGCTGTGGTTGAACTTGTAGTTCTCAAATGTTCTGGAAGAGCGTTCCAGGCATAAGGGGCAGCAGACGAGAATGGACGAAGCCGAGCAAGGGAAGTAGAGGCCCTTGGGCAGGCGAGAAACATGGCATCAGAGGAGCGAAGAGCACGAGCGGGGCAATAGTGTGAGATGAGAGAGGAGAGATAGGAAGGAGCTAGACCGTGAAAAGCTTTGAAGGTTAACAGGAGAAGTTTATATTGGATTCTGAAGTGAATTGGAAGCCAATGAAGAGATTTCAGAAGCGGAGTAACATGGTCGGAGCGGCGAGCTAAGAAGATGATCTTTGCGGCAGAGTGGTGAACAGAAACCAATGGACTGATGTGAGAAGAAGGAAGGCCAGAGAGAAGAAGATTGCAGTAGTCCAACCGTGAAATAACCAGTGCATGAACAAGCGTCTTGGCAGAAGAGACAGACAAAAATGATCGAATCCTGGCAATATTATACAGGAAAAATCGACAAGATTTAGCTACTGCCTCAATATGAGGAATAAAGGAGAGCGAGGAGTCGAAGATAAAGCCAAGGCTACGAGCTTCCTTGACCGGAGTAAGCGTAACATCATTGACAGTAAGAGAGAATGAGAGATGAGGAGAAGGTTTAGGAGGAAAAACAAGCAATTCAGTCTTTGCCATGTTAAGCTTCAAGCGACGATGAAGCAGCCAAGCTGAGATATCTGAAAGACATGCCGAGATACGATCGTGAACATCAGGAGAAAGTTCCGGAGATGACAGATATAGTTGTGTATCATTGGCGTACAGATGATATTGGAGACCATGAGATTGAATAAGCTTGCCCAAGGGCAACATGTATAAGGAAAACAACAACGGGCCAAGCACCGAGCCTTGCGGAACCCCTACTGAAAGGGGAAAGGAGGAAGACGAGCTGCCATTAGTCAACACGCTGAAAGAGCGACCCGCTAGATAGGAGGCAAACCAGTTATAGACAGAGCCACAAAATCCAAGGTCATGAAGGGAATCTAAGAGAAGATCATGATCAACCGTGTCAAAGGCTGCAGTTAGATCAAGGAGAATAAGAACGGAATAATGGCCTTTAGACTTGGCAGTAAGGAGATCATTGGTGATCTTAGTAAGGGCTGTTTCGGTGGAATGCAGAGGACGGAATCCAGATTGAAATGGATCCAAAGCAGAGTTACTAGAAAGAAAGTCAAGACAGCGAGAGTAGACCGCACGCTCCAGGATCTTTGAAACAAACGGCAACAAAGAGACAGGTCGGTAGTTAGACAGAGATAGCCTATCAAGAGTAGGTTTCTTGAGAATGGGAGAGACTGTAGCATGTTTAAAAGCAGAAGGAAATGAACCAGAGGACAGAGAAAGATTAAAACAAGTGTGCAATAAAACAAGCCTAGTAACAAGTGTGCAATAAAACACTTATCTGATGAAGCTCTAATTCATGATTTTTTGGGGTCTTCTTTTTGGGCACTCACATGACAACATGCAGACCTGAAGGGTGGCCAAAATCAAGTATGCTTTAGCAGAATTTTAATAGCAACATTCAGAAGACTGCAGTGGGTAGAAAGCAGGGAAGGGAGAGAGCCTTTCTCTGCTAGGTTTTTTTTCCTGCCCTTTGCTGCTTCACTTATTGGAGTACTCACACTTAAGGAAAATGCAAACAATCAAACTTAATGTGTGCATTACAGTAGCTATGCTTATGTGATTACCATAATTGCTGAACATATCCTCTAAATTGTCAAGCCACACTGAAATAAAACAAATTACATAGTGTTTTGTTTGCTGTGATGCTATCAATTATTATGCAGTAATACAGCAACACTATAAAATCAAAGTCCAAGTATGACGTGAATGTATTCAAATTAATAAATGTGTCATCATGGCACAAGGTATGCTAATAGCTCAGTCATTCAATGTGATATTGTCCATTTCTTTTGGGACATGGAAAGCCAAAAGGGAGGCAAAGTATATGAACAGGAGAAAGTGAATGTTTCTTGAAGAATAACCCACATCGAAGAGAACCCACATCGAAGAGAGCTATGCCTGTGCAACTCAAAATTAGTTAACTCATACTCAAAATCTTAGTAAAAATTTGAGCTATTCCTTATAATTGTGTAAGCCTGCTTATAGAGACCTGTCTTACACCTTTGAGAGCCATGAGATTAGAAAATAGTTCATTCAATTTTCTCTTCAGTAGACAATACCTGAATTTGAATAATTGTACAGTGTACATATATTTGCAGCCCAAGCTACATTATCCTCCTTATAGTACCTTTTCCGTTCCTGAGGCACATCTCTCATAAACTCCCACTGATGTCTCATTTAAATAATGCCCCATTCAGTAAGAAGCCAGAAAGGCCGTTTCTTTGTACACAAGCATGTCTTATGACTCTCTTCATTGCATTCAGTTGTTGGAAATAAAAAAATTCTTTAGTTCCTAGTCATGCTCTATTTTCAACAAACATGAGCATTACTGTACTACATTATGTAAATACCTTTTTAAAAAAAAATTACTGAAAGGTTCTCAAGTGATAAACAATTCCTCAAACTTTATGGGGAGCTTTCTCATCACAAGAGTAAGAAAAAAAAAACAATAAATATCAAGAATTGCCTCCTTATTTGCAAAATATTCTAAAAATTTGGCAAAGCAGTATGAACATGTGCTGCTTTTGGCTGGAATTAATAACTCTCAAAAATATCCTCATTACAGGAGAATTTCCTTTGTCTATCATTAAGGCCTTTTCAACCATGGCAAAGCCATTGTAAACATGTTTACACATTATATGATGTGTAACGATTTGAGATTGCATTTTTAGTCTCTCATAAAAACATAAAACAATGAGCCATGGGTTTATTTTTCATTTAGCATATTCTAACTCTTTAGGAATAAGAATCCAATCTGTGCTAGATGGAATCGTGCTCCCCTTGAAGACTCAGGTTTGCAGTTTAGCTTTAGTCTTGGATTCAGCCCTTAACTGAAGTTTCAACAGTGGCCAGGAGCGCTTTCGCACAACTCTGGCTAGTGTACCAACTGCACCCATGTCTGTTCATGCGAGAAATAGTCACACATACAGTACCTTAGTTACATGTTGTATTTTATATTCTATTTTGTATTTAATTGTTTTCATATTTGTTTATTGTAAGCTGCTGAGAGAACTTCATGTCATGAGGCAGCATACAGTTGTCATAAATGAATAAAATAAAAATACATGCAAAATTTAAAACAAATGGTACTTACTACAAAACTCCAAGAAGCAAAGAATGTTGCTCTCTAGGCTGAAATACAAGTGAAGACTGCCACCCCTCGGAAAGAGAAGGGTTTTTGTATTTTGACTGGTGAATTTTAAACTGCACCTGCAGTACAGTCATGGAATTTTTTTCAAAGATCCAGGCAGCCCCAGTCTGAGCGTCTGCATTAGTGAAGCAAACATTTTCATAACAATCAAGAAGAATGTGGCATCTGTCACTGAATTTATCTTGGCATTTTTGCTCAAAACCAGGATGTTTTGTTATTTATATTGGATTGCATTGAGAGAAAGCCATGTGACTGAATAAAATTGTAGTGCAGTCCTAAGCTTATTTACCTCAGTGCCACTGAATTCAATGGGACTTGCTCCCTAATAACTATTATTTATTATTCATTGCATATATGTATATACCACTTTCCAGTAAATCATCAAAGCAGTTAACAGAAATGATTAAAATATAGTAACAAAAATGCAATAAAATAATCACTGGTTGACTATAACAGTACTGGCTGGGTCACCCCTCAGGGAAAGCCAGTGTGAAGAAATGGGCCATGAGAAGATGTCCAAATGCCAGAATTGTGTGGGCCTGTCTAATGACAGCTGGTAAAGCATTCCAGAAGGTGGGTGCTGCAACACCAAATGCTCTACTTCAAGTGCTCCTGAGGCAAATCTCAGGAGTATGTGGCATTGTCAGAGTGCTCCTCCTGAGGACTGGGCAGGACATAAGTGCTGAGGTGATCCCTAAGGAAACCTGGTCCCAAGTTGATATTTCACAACAGAACTTTAAAACTAGCCCAGAAGTTTATTGACAGGCCCTGTGAGTAAACTAATGCAGAAAGTGAAGTGAGTTCTTTCCAAGTCAGCTGGAACCCCACTCCCTTATTCCATTATCATGCTCCATGTCTGTGAAATTGCCTCCCCATGGAGGGTTGCCTGTCATCAACATTGTTATCTTTTTGGCACCAAGCAAATTTGTCCTTCCCCCTTTTAAAGCCGTCCAAACTGTTGGCCTTCACCATGTCTTGTGATAGTGAATTTCATAGATTAACTCTGTGTTGTGTGAAGAAGTACTTCCTCTTAGCTTGCGTAGACAATACTGAGCTAGATGGACCATGGCCTGTCTCAGTATAAAGCAGCTCCCTGTGTTCTTTGTATGGCCAGGCATTCCATTATCATGGAATCCTAGAATTTTACAGCTGGAAGAGAATTCATTGTGAATGAGCCATAGAATTGGGAGGAGAGCAGGGAGGTTAATATTATCTCAGGGCCCAGGTCACTTTGCCGACACTCTTTGCCATGTTGAACAGCTCCAAAAACTGAAAAGAGAATCATAGAATCATAGAACAGTAGAGTTGGAAGGGCTCTCCTTCCAAGCCCTTTAATAGCCATACTGATGATGAATTTCAGCAACCTTAGCTCAGCTTCCTTTCCAAGACAACAGGTGGCAGTCTGTAACCATGCATTTGAAACAGAGTAGTTTAAATCTTTCTTTCTTTCTTTCTTTCTTTCTTTCTTTCTTTCTTTCTTTCTTTCTTTAAGAAACAAAATTTCCATATTTTGGAACAAAGCAATGGAATTAAACACATTTAATATGAGGATTGGGAGTAGATGTTAGAATCAATGAGAACAGCTGGGAACTGCAACATAACTTTGCAGTGTGTGGTGGAATGCTCATGTCTAGGATGCCAACCACTCCAATCCATTTCTCGCTCCTGCCCCCTGTCGTGCCCCCACCCCCATCGCAACACGTAGCCAGCACTCCATGCCCCTGAACATGCTCAATCCTCATTGGGATATTTTTGATATCAGCACTTTTTCTAAAATTTGTTGCACATCTACATATCTTGTAGTTCCCTCAGTTACTGAAACCTCCCTCTTACATGTGTGTAGCACCATTTTGGCTAAATAGCAATACCACACCTGGCCTGAACATTGGAATTATAGGGAATGGCTGTCAGAATTAAAAAAAAAGTTGGTAACCCTATTGAGTACCCCTTCGCCTATTTTTCCCCCCTGACCAACAGTTGATTTTCCATTATCCAGACTTCTTTTTCTGTCAGGGCTTGTGTGCCTTTAACAGTTGTGTGAAGGCAGAAATTCAATGTATGTGTTGAATATTCTGTGTGCTCTATATATTGACTATTTGCCCACTATGCAGCCATTAAACATGCATCCATTAAACCATGCACCCCTTAATCTTGTGGCCTTTCAGATACTGACCAACAACTCCCATCATCCCCCACCATTTTCTATGCTGACTAGTGCTGATGGGAGCTGTAGGCCAAAACCTTCTGAGGGCCACAAATGGCCTACCCGTATGTTAAAGGAACAGAAGACCTGACCAAAAAAGGTTGCTACCCTAGCCACAAGTGGCTGTTATATATTTTTAGAATGGGTGTTTCCCCGGCCATTTCCAAGCAGAGTATGATGGTGCAGTAATATTAAAATTGATTGTGAACTTGCAACTAATGCAAATATGACTCAGTCCTTTGGCTTGAGTGTATTTTGTGGTTTCCAGCCATTTAGGGAATAGGCTATGCTGCATTTCCCATTATTAAGGAAGTGGTCAAAACTGAATATAATTTTCTTAACTATGTGTCTCTAAAGCACCACGCTCAAGATTGTTGTATTTTGCATTGTGGAAACCTTTCCTCTAGATCTGTTGGTGTGTGTCTCATATATGAATGAAGAACAGAAAAGCCTCCATCTAGCTATTGTTGAACTTTATTGGGTGGAACAAGGGGCTCCACAGAAGGGGATGTGCATCCCCACCTGCTTCAGATGTACCCATTATTTTCAGCAAGGACCAGATGCAAACCAGCCTCAAGAGCCCATGCAGAGCTCCCCTCCTGGGCCAGGGTGTTTTTTTCCTAACAGCGCAATATTGGTCTGATATGACACACCTCCCACAACTGTGAGCACCTGATATTTCTGAACAGGGCTGGCCCAAGACATTTTGCTGCCTGAGGCAGAGCAGTACCATGCACCCATTTGACCCAAGGCCAATCAAGTTATTTTGGCACATGAGGCAAAAAATCCCACAGGCACCTCTCTCCCGCCCTGGCAGTAGAACAGCAGCAGCAATAAATAACCCACAATTTGCTGCCCTTTAATGATACCCAGAATAAGCTGCCTGGGGTGGCCCTTTCACTCTGCCTAATGATACAAATGAACATTATGTATGGTGTGGAGAACGTGGATAAGGAGAAGTTTGTCTTCCTCTCCCATAATACTAGAACCCAGGTTCATCTCATGAAGTTGAGTGGTGGGACATTCAGGACAGATAAAAGGAAGTGCTTCTTCACACAGCGTACCGTTAAAACTATGAAATTTGCTATCACAAGACATAGTGATGCCCACCAACTTTGATGGCTTTAAAAGGGGATTAGACAAATTCATAGAGGAGAAGTCTGTCAATGGTTACTAGTCCTGATGACTATAAGCTTCCTCCAATAACAGAGGCAGTATTCCTATGTACACCAGTTGCTGGAGAATGTAAGCAGGAGGCTGCTATTGCAGTCATGGCCTAGTTGTGGGCTTTGCATTGGCAGCTGTGTGAACAGAATATAGAACTAAATAGGCCTTAGGTCTGATTCAGCATGCCTCTTGTTACAGGTTGTTTTACAAAAGTGATTTTTCTTTTGCTAATTCAGAATGGTCTTTTTTTTTACCACTGAATTCTTATAAATGAATTGTTTTTGTCATTATAGCAAAATACTTTTATTGAGTCTGTGAAACAACTTCATTCACATGTTTCTGTGTAGCAAACCAGCAATGCACAGTCAGACCAACAAAGGTCATACTTCAAATTAGACTTCAGCTGGATTGCTGTTCCAGAAAGAACATTTCAATGAAAGCCAGTAGGATCTGTTAATTTTTCATCATCATCTTGGAAACTTAGAGTTTGGCTTAAGTGGAATTTGGACAAGTGGGTGTTATGGAACCCCAAAATGGATTGAACTCATTCAATCCACTTAAGCCTTAGCATAAGATGCTACTGCTGATAAAAAACACAAAAACAATAGCAGAAATCCACCCTCACTCTGGAACAATTCTATTGATATCAGTTAAGTACCAATCTATGTGTTCAGAAAAAGCATGTGGCACAGCCTTCCTGGACTATTCCACTTCAGAATGCTTGTGGGCAGACTCATGCTTGAATATTCCCTTACCTCAAAAACTCCCTCGACCTAGAAAACTAGCATGTTGACGAGATTAAGCTACAATTCTCTTTAGCATGCTAGCTTTCCAGAGGCAGAGAATGTTTGACATGGGGAAGATCTGAAGTTTAATATGTGATTCCCTACCTGCATTCTGAAGTGGTATAGTGCAAAGGTGTGCTTTTTCTGAATATGTAGATTTGCCTTTAGATCATAAGGCTGCAAGCCTAAACATCAATGCAGGCTTTATCAATTTGTTTGTTTGGAAAATAAGACCCTATTTCTTTGATTCTAAGACACACTTTTCCCCCCATATAAACATCTCTAAAAATGGGGTGCGACTTAGAATCGCGGGTGTGTCTTAGGTTTTTTTTTTTCTGTTGGTGGTACTGAAATTAGTGTGCATCTTACAATCGATGGCATCTTACAATAAAAGAAATACGGTAGTAACAAATCCTGGTTAAAGAGGAAAATAAGTGCAAATGCAGTTGTGAGTAGAACTGTGAAGTCTGCTTGAAGATAGGTGTGTGTGTGTGTGTGTAAAAATGAACTTGTTTCTTAAATGGATTGATGGATTTAATTTGGAAATAGGACTGTAGAATCAGAATTTATCAAAGATTTTTAAAAGCAAGAGATGCTGGATTCATATGTACCCTTTGCTGGAAAATGTTAAGTATTAATTGGTATTTCGCATATAGCAAATTATGACTCATTAATTGAAACGAAGTAGACTTTAGCATATTTAGCAATGAGATGAATCAAACCCTCCCACCCCAAGGCATGGGTAGAGTGAGACACATTGGAAGCAAAGCTGAATCTTGCTACCTTTTTATGTTTTAATAGACAAGAAGCAGAGCTGGAAAATAAACATTAGGTGCAAAAAATATTATCTCTTAATGCACTTAATCAATGAACTTTACTCATTCAGTGGTTTCTTTTGGAACACTGGACATGCTTTATTTCAATTTTTTCACAATTTATTTAAACATCTCACATATACAAAATAGGTACATTTTTTTTCGTTGAGAAACGATGATTCCTTTTCTGCCCATTGTAGAGAATGAAAATGAGATTTTAAAAGCATGGACACCTGATGTTGAAGAAGAGGACAAAGATGGGGTGAATGGGTGGGTGGGGGAGAAATGATCCACATGCTTAGTCTGGTGATGAGATGGGACATTCTAAATTATTTTGAGACAGATTCCAAAGAAACAATACAACTTAATACAGAAAAGTGGTTTGTTTGTTTTCAAATGACCTTAGCACCATTAAAGTTCAAGTATTGGTAATATACTCTATAATATTAAATCAGCATCTTTTTATTATGAATGGGACCAAAAGCACCTCAGATCATATGTATAAGAATGTGGATCACACTTGGCTTAAAAGTGTATGAGGTAGTTCAAACCTTTGGAAGTTGTGGTTTTAAACTTCCTCTGTGGAAGATATTCAAAGGCCACAAGTGGTGCAAACTTTCAGGATTTTTTTATTTGGTTTTGTTTTTTGTTTTGTTTTTTACACAAAGGCTGACATTTTCCACAAAAAGGTGATAAAATCTTGCAAAACTTCCGATTCCTTTTGGGGCTGTATTAAATTGCATTGCACATCGTTCCAATAAATCCTTCTCCTTCTCTTTCGCCCAGAGTTTAAGCAAGTAGATGAACAGAAGAAATGGAAGGAGTCAGCTTTCAGTATAAAAAAGAAATGGCAAAGAGAGAATACTTTTTTTTTTTTGGTTTTAAGTTAGTTTTAGTTCATTTATTTGAAACAGACTGGGCCAATGTCCAAACCGAATTCTTGGTCAGCGCCACCAATGTCCAAAGGTGCAATGTCAAGGATGGGCAAGCGAGATGGCTTATTTGTTCTGTATTCAATAATTGTTTTGCCCCATTTGTTGGTCTTTTTCTGGAAGGTAATAACAACAAATAGTAGTTAGAACAGTTATTGAGTCATAGATTGAATTTTGTTACCAAGGATTAATAGAAGTCCCACTTTGCTTACCTATCATCCCCACCTCAGCTATTTAACCCTCACGCACATTTGGTATCATCCAGCCTGCTTAGAGACCTGTAACTCCAACCTACTCATCCATGTTCTCTATCCTCCCTATAGCTATCCTCACAATTACCACTTACTTTCTCATGATATTCCCATTTTAATCTGGCTTCTGTACAGTTATAGGCTGGTGTTGTGCCACCTATATACAGAAACTGTGTAGAAACATGCCCGTCAGGCTCTTCGGTGAATGCCTACTACAGGTTTCAAGACACATACCTCCTGTTTGCATTTTGGGATAAAATGTCTGTGTATAAGCAGCAAAAACAACTGTCCCATAAAGAATGGATTGGCCCTCATTCTAGGGATAGTTCAATTGTAGAAAGTGTGTGTGTGTGTGTGTGTGTGTGTGTGTGTGAGAGAGAGAGAGAGAGAGAGAGAGAGAGAGAGAGCGCTATGTAATTCAGACTCAGTTTAAAGGTAATTACTCTGAAATTTATATAACTTGACTTGCTTATGGTCTTCATTCTCCAGGAATGCTAATTTTCCAAGAGACATGTGAATTATCTGTGGTAGATTCTCCTTTTCTTATGAATGAGGTCTCCAGCTTCAGGGAATTTATCTCAGTAGCACACAGATAGGGAGTGAATTCTGCTGTATTTTTATGATAAAAAGTAGCATTATAGTAGGAGGAGATTTTAATGCCCTTCAAAAGGTGCTTGGAAAAGTTGAAGCCTTATTTCCCATAAACTAAGACTGCAATCTTATTGAAACTTTTCTGGGGTAACCCCCCCTTTTTTTAAAAAAATGAACGAGGTTTACATCTGAGAAGACTTGTGTAGGATTGTATTGTAAATGGTTCTAAATGACCCAGATTTTGTCAAAGTAGTCTAACTCTGTAGGAGAGCAGTAATATTCAAAGATGGTTTTAAAAAAGGAAGAAATTGGTACTTACAGAGCAGCCATCTTCAAGAACACTGAAAGTGAACCTGCTGTTGCCTTCAGCTCGTAGTTCAACATCATTGGATCCCTGCATGAGCAGTGCCTTCTTAAGGTTTCCTGTTTCCTCATCCATGTAAGCAATGCTGTTCTTGCAATGGTAAGTGATGTTCTGGGAAGCATGGTTGGCCAGTAGCCGCATGAAAGCAAGTTGGGTGGCCATGTCCTTGGTAGTCACACCTTCCTCATTGTACTCAAACTAAAAACAGAAGGGTGGGGGAGGATCGTGCAGTTAAAATCACAATAATTATTTGTAATATATTCTATGCATAAGCCCAAGTGATGCACATTGGCATTTGGAGAAGAATTTAACAGGGGAGAATCATCAACATTTCAGAACAAGAAATAATGAAAAGAGAGTTATAACAAGGAGGTACTTAAAGTTTAACTCAAGTTAATCCAAGTTGTGTCTTATTCATTCCATATGAATTTATTAATCATTCCACAAAAATATATCAAAGTAGAGATTGGATAATGTACATGTGTCACCATTCACCCTCCTAAGGGAGATAAGACAAACTTTTTTTTAAAAAAAACCCATGAATTATGTGTAGCGAAAGCAAAAAACCTTCCTCTCTCATGCAAGAAAGGTGGATTCCTGCATTTAAGGTGGATTCCTGCATTGAGCAGGGGGTTGGACTTGATGGCCTTATAGGCCCCTCCCATCTCTACTATTCTATGTGTATGTACTAGTACTTAATGTCAACTACTAAAGGTAATTGGCGGAAGGTTCAGGACTGGCACAAGGAACTACTTCTTTATATACAACATAATTCTTTTTAACTTATGCCATCACTACCAGATGATACGGTAATGGCCACTAGTTCAAATAGCTTTTCACAAAGATTTAAAGCATAGGTCTATCAATGGCTATTATTGCCATCATTTCTCTATATTTCTGAGGTTCAAGCTTGAGTGGGTGGTTGGAGAAATCTGTGACGGATTCAAATGAGTTTGGATTTCTATGAATCCGACTTGTGGATTCTGCAGTGGATGGGTGTTTTCCGAGGCATGCAGGTTCTACAGACTTGCAGACCAGGTTTTTACATTTGGGGGGATTTGCACAAATGTGCATTTGCACTAATCGCAAAAGCAGGGGTAGAAAAACATCCAATGAAGTGAAAAGAAGGGAGAAACGAATTCTCAGGATGCTGAACTTTTTATTGTAGGTTGTAAAGCCCAACACATTTCAGCCTGTACCTTTTCAAGGCCTTCTTCAAGGGGTTGTAGGAAGATGTCTGCAAAGATCTTCTTATCAACAGAATGTCTTTCTCTGATTGTTAATAGCAACTGATAAGAAGATCTTTCCAGACATCTTCCTACAACCCCCTGAAGAAGGCCTTGAAAAGGTACAGGCCGAAACGCATCGGGCTTTACAACCTACAATAAAAAGTTCAGCATCCTGAGAATTTGTTTCTCCCTTCTTTTCACTCCACACATTTGCACTAATCTGCATTTACAAACAAATGAAATTCTCGTCCCCCATAAAGTCAGATTCTGTCAATGAGTGGAGGTGTGAGTACTAATGCTTATGTAGCCAAAGGGAGAAGTATCAATAACTCAGGAAAACTCTCAGGTTTGCAAAGTGCAAAATAATAATAATAATAATAATAATAATAATAATAATAATAATAATAAATGGAGCCCCTCCCCTATGTAGATAGTCTGATTCAGCAGAAGACCTCTTATATTCTTAAGAATCAAGTTAATTTATATATTGTGTGGATTAAAAGAAAAGAAAAGAGTGGTGTGGGTTAATTGCCTTTGACTCCAATGTGACTATGAGAAGGTTTTCACTTGTAGACAACACATTTATCAGAACATACGCAGAATGAACACTCACCTGAGTGCCACCATTGATAGTTTCTCCAAACCAGATATGTTTCTTTTCAGCAGGGTTCTTGTTAGTGTACCAGTTCTTAGTTGGAATGTTTTCTGGATTGGCATGGATGCAAGTCTCACCAGAGGAGAAGTCACAATACACTCTAATGGCATCCATGATGCAGCCTTGGTTAGGATCGATCCAGTAGAAACCTGACATTTTATGAAGCAAAAATAAGAATGGCTTTAGCTTCATATCCAATGCTCATGTGGTTCCAGTCAAAGGAATGGTATGAACACAGACAATCCCAAAATCACAAAATCCTTGAAACCATCTTCACTTATCTGTTTGAAATATTAGCTTGTTGTTATGAATGTCTGAGAGGAATCAGGGTAGACAGTTCTCTGAAATGTATTTAATAATAATATATTTATTTATTTCTTACCCGCCTCTCCCTTTGGATCGAGGCAGGGAACAACATTAGAACAGGAATCAGTACATCTTAAAAATTCTTGATTTAACATTTATCTGGATAGGCCTGCCGGAAAAGGCTAGTCTTTTGTAGTTTAGTGAGACTACAATTTGCAGTGAGGGTTAGCTCAACTTTTTTGTTTTGTTTGATTCTGATAATTTTTATTTTGTTTTGTTCTTGTTATGTATAAGGTCTAGTTTATTTAATTGTAAATATCGAATTTATGATAGAGTAGTTAATTTTGATATACCCATTTGTCATATTTTGTAACAAATTGTGGTTTTTTTGTCAAATGTGATGTACTTTGAAAATGAATAGTTTATCATGAACCAGTTTGGGCATGATCCACTGTGGAAAAACAGAATATAACTAAACTATTGGGGATCAGAAAGGAGGACTTGTTCTAGGAGATGTCAATTAAAAGCCATTACCTCTGAAATGCGTCAAGTACAAAATGAACTTCAGTGAAAAATTGACTTACTTAGGGGATTGGGTGTGTTCATAAATCAAATTCTTGCCATCTACATGAACTGGATCTGAGTTAGCACACTTCCAGGGGAGAGATTTTGATACACCAAACAAAAAGCCTGTTCCCCCATCTATCTGTATCCCCTGTACCAGGTATAGACAGAAGATAGATCTGAATTTACTGTTGGATCTCTGGGTGATTTGCTGTAGATTGGACTGTTGAAATGAAGAAAGCTTGGGGTAACCAGAAGTGGATTTTTGTGTGGAAGAACCATGAGCTGGGTTCAGTTCTGGAACCCAAAACAAATTATTGGGTTCAGAATTCTTTAAGTGTATTCTTTTGCACCAGGCTCCATTTGGTGGATCTCATGGCTCTAGTAAAAAATCAAGTCAATCCTGAAAGTCTGATACTGCTCAAATGCTTTGGCTATTAGGCAGTATAAAAATGAAATAAAGGAATGAAATGAATGAATGAATGAATGTCTGCTCACCCTGACCTACACGTCTACACAGTTGATTTAGAGATATGAGAGCAGCTCAGACTATCTAGTAGTTTGCCTATCTGCTTTCCTGGTGATATGAACAAAAGAAAAATGCTTGACAAAGTGCTGGACAAAAGGGAAATCCTGTGCAGATATGCTCTTATTCATCCCATCATGGACTAGGTTAAGTGGCATATACAGACTTCCATGCATCATTTGCACACATGGAATTTTACTGACAGGAATAAATGGCCAAGTGCAGCACAGAGCCAGCCACATACCATACCATGCAAAGTACTTAACCAGTAAACCATCAGTCAAAGCGTCTAGCACTAACATACCACTGGTCCATTCGGGGTGGCTGAGTCTCAAGTCACGGCAGGTGCGAGCTGGGTTCTTTCTAGAGCCTTCTGGGGTCAGGAGGGTCTCAATTTGGTTGTTCAATGTTTTCAGGGTGGCATCAACTTCATAGTCCTTGGGTCTAAGAGAAGGCTGATCTGCCCGGTAGTATTCTGCATCGTAGCCAATTTCATAACCACCACCATTGGCACCAGGTGGGCCAGGAAGACCAGGTGGGCCTTGGGGACCCTAAAAATGTTCAGAGATGAAAGAAATAGGAATGTATTTATCTAAAGCAAGTTTGCCTTGGTTTTGCAGAAGGTTCAATCTCTAGGTTCAGTCAGGGGTACCGCAACTCATGCCTGAATTGTCTGGTACAGAAGTGGGCCCATGTAAATTAAAATTGGAGATGAGGCAGTGGATGCAGGATGTAGAGCGTGTATGTATCCTATAAGAATTGCTCACTAACCAGAAAGCAGATTCTTTATCTGGCTCAATATGAACATTGCCTTGCAATGGAAGTCAGGAAGAATTTAGTATCAACACTGTTTAGTCTTTAAGTTAAAGCTACATTATTCAACTTAGTCTGAAATTGTAATTTAAATTGTAATTTTAAAAAATCGCTCTTATATTGCAATCCTAAATATAATGAATGTGGAAATCAGCCTCACTGAAATCATCAGGACTTGCTTCCAAGTAATTTTGTTTAGGCCTGTTTACTCCAGTTGTTAGCACTAAATTATATTATTTTCATTTCATCTGGAGGAGGCTTCCTAGTCATTACAGCAGGTATGGGTGTGTGTGTGGCCCTCCAGATGTTGTTGAACTGTAACTCCCATCAGCCCTAGCTAGCTTATCCAATAGTGAGGATGATGGGAGTTGTACTCTAGCAACATCTGGAGAGCCATGTGTTCCCATCCTTGCATTACAGTGAAGAAAGCTGAAACCATCCCTGAACACACTTACATTGAAATCCTATACATGTCCTCAGAAATAAGCCACATTGTGTTCAGTGGGATTTACTCCCAGGTAACTGTGTCTAGGATTGCAGCCTCAGAGTCCAGTCCTAAAGACATTTACCTGGTAGTAAGTTCAGCTTATTTCAACAGAAAGTATTTCCAAGTAAATATGCTTAAGGTTGGGAAAAACAACTTAAGGGGTCATCAGACGAGCGTCTTATCATACGCTTGCTACTGCCCACTCATTTTTGTGTGTGCATCCTTTAGATGATGCAGTGCACCTCCTGCCTCTTCTTGCCGTTTTTCCGTCCCAAAATGGACCCCTTTTAATCCAACTTTTTTTTTTTTTTTTTGGAAATGGAATGTGCTGCCGTTTCCTGCTGTGTGCAGGAAAAGCTTTGTGATAAAACACTCCCTGAATAGGCCACATGGTCTTTGTTTACTTCCTCTTTCTTCCCCAGGAAGAAACAGGAAGTAATGTGGGATAGGAGTGGGGGCAGAGAAGCAATGGTAGGGAACCGTCATTCCACCTCCACTCCGTCTGATGAACGATGCAGTGTCTTGTGGCACCTTAAGTTGGAAAGTAAAGCTCTGTTGGAATCAACAGGGCTAACATCTAATTAAACATTTTAAGACTGGAGTTGTTTAAGATTTCATGTCATGAAATCCATTGTGGATCACTCAACATAGAGGATCTGGGCTGATTTCATGGTTTATAAGATGAGGAAATGTCAGGCAGAATGGTGACTGGGAGGTAGGTTGATAGTAGGACAAATAAAAGAGGGGGAATCCTTCATTTCAGACTTTACAGAGTAATGCTATGCATGTTTGCACAGAATGTGTTCAGTGGGGTTTATTCCTTAGTATAGGATTGTGCTTAGGATTGCAGCTACAATTAAATACATGAATGCCACAAATGTATGCATGTTTGTTCATCATATGCATTCAGTGGAGCATGTTACTGAGCAAACATGCATACAATGTTCATGTTAAAAACGATCATTTCAGTTCATCTAATCAGCATCCAAACTTGTACTTACAGAAGGTCCTTGGCTACCCTGAGATCCACGCACACCAGCAGGGCCAACAGGTCCTGGCATACCATTGCGACCATCTTTTCCAGAAGGACCAGAAGGACCAGCAGGTCCCTAAAACAAGGGACAGTAAATACCACCAAATCAGTATGCTTCATATGCAGTTAGTCAATAGAAATATATAAATCACATAATTGTAATATAATGGGTTATTTCACTATCCCACACAGAAAATATCAGTGAAATGGGCATACCCTTGGGCCAGCAGGACCAGTAGAACCAGATGAACCCTGTTCTCCATGATGACCCTGGAGAGAAAGAGAAAAGCAATAATTGAAAACAGTGTAATGGCTTGGTCCTGCCTCCTTGATCCTCATTTATCCTTGTACACCTGGTGAATCCCAGTGTTTTGGGTGGGGCGATATAATAGAGGACTTATTCTGATCAATGGCTCATTTTCAAAAATTGATTGTTTTATTAGGTGGACTCAGCCCTGAGCATAGATAAAATCCTTTCCCCATGCCATGGATGAATGGTAGCTTGTCCCCACGCATCCATGAGCAGCAGCAGCATTTCCGGGCTAGAGGGTTGGGTTTCTAGCTGAGCCTGAGTCATTCAAACACCTCTAGTTTGGAAATTACAAGAACCTAAAAGGATCCCAGGTAGCCAAACATGTGCCAGAGACCTTGGAGAATTACTGCCTACTGGAATAGGCAAGACTGAGCTAGCTGGACCAATTGTTTGATTCTGTATAAGGCTGCTTGGTATGCTCAAATGCCTCAAAGAATTTGCCTATATACTAATAGTGAATTAATCTTTCAAGTGCTGATCCGCTTGTAACCAAAACAGCATTATTTGTGTACAAGAGGGAGGTGTCAGCAAACCCCAAGGTTTGTCTAAGTACAAAAAAAAATCCCTTTGGGAAAACATACACACACATTCTAAGGGCTCAACCTTTTTCTGTCTCAGCCTTTTCTGTTGAGACAGAAAAAAGCCCTACAATTCCCGGCATTCCCCAGGCAGCATGGCAAGCCTGGGAATTGTAAGCGTTTTTCCTGTCTAAGCCTACCATAGGATTGTGCCCCAAGGGAATGGAACCTCAAAAGCAATCCAATGAGAACTAAGCATGCTCAGTGAGCATAGAATGCTGATTGACTGTTAGGGTGGGGCGGGGCGGGATATGGAAAACCAAGAGGTGGGAAGGAGAAATAAAATGGAGTATCCTGGGAGGCGGCATGACGGGCTTGCTGGCTAGAACCCAGAACAGGAGCATGGTATGCAGCAACACTTAGCTACAGATCCCGTTTTTTGTAGTATTAAAATAGGGTGACCATATGAAAAGGAGGACAGGGCTCCTGTATCTTTAAGAGTTGTACTGAAAAGGAAATTTCAGCAGGTGTTATTTGTATATATGGGAAACCTGGTGAAATTTCCTCTTCATCACAACAGTTAAAGGTGCAGGTGCCCTTCCCCCTTTTAAATCTGGTCACTCTAGTATAGCTCCTGCACCTTTAACTATTGTGATGAAGAGGAAATTTCACCAGGTTCTCCATATATACAAATGACACCTGCTGAAATTCCTTTTTCTATGCAACTGTTAAAGATACAGGAGCCCTGTCCTCCTTTTCATATGGTCACCCTAATTAAAAGGAAACTTTAAGAAGGTAAATCCTCCACAGGGATTAGCCCAGAAAGGTGTTTGGATCTTGTAACCTAGTGATCTTTCTATTGATCTGGATGGCTTTATTTCTGTAGTTGCTGGGCAATCATTGTTCAAACAATACACTTACAGCAATGCCAGGCAATCCCTGAAGTCCATTGTGTCCTTTGAAGCCAGGCATGCCTCTGGGGCCCTTATCTCCAGCAACACCTTTCTCGCCACGTGGTCCTTGTGGGCCCTATGGAAAGGAATAGAAAGGAAAGGTTCAACACGAAGCTTTTCAAAGAGTTTCCTACCCCCAGGGATAGTTTCAAGTCTCTTTTTTGGAGTTGACATGCCTAGAAAGCAGGTCTGTCTTTGTTCAAAAACAATCCTTCTGAGGAAGAACTGTTGCTCAAAATGCATGAGGACCCTTTCAGAAATATTGGATCCTACCATTTGGGATCCCCCCTTCCTTTTCGTCACACTATTCTGTTGGTGACGATACTCCAGGCCAGTCTTCCCCAACACAGTGCATTCCAGTTATTTTGGACTACAACACTCATCAGCCCCCGCCAACAATGGTCAGAGATGATGGGAGTTGCAGTTCACAACATCTGGAGGCCAGCTCTATGCTAACAGGAACAGATCAAGGCCTCGCTTGGTAACAAAGTTTTTCCTATGTATCTCTTTTGCTTACATCCTAACTTAGCCCTTGGGTGCCCAGGCTGTCCACTTTTTGATAAGGTTGCGCTGAAAAATGACGACCCCTGACATTTGCTTTCTCTTTATGTATCGAGGTTATGTCTGAATTAGATCACATTTGTCAATTTCAGTTTTTCGCAGTTTCCCATTTTTTCAGTCTTAATTTTGTTTCATTTACATGAAAATTCATTAACACTGTTATGTACATTCTTCCTAATACATGTGTTTGCATGCATTGTTGCCTAATATAGACTTTGTTGCAAGCAATGTTCCTAATATATGTTTTTGAACATTATTTCCTCGAATATATGCATTTTGTCTGCCTTTTTTGAACTGGAGAACTGCAGTGTAAAATTCAGAGAAGTGCAAATTTCGAAGGGTAACAAGTTTCAGTTCATATAGTGATTTAAAAGTGTGAAATGTGAACCAAACAATTTTCTCTTTGTGAACCAAACAATTTTCTCTTTATAGTTTTGCTAAGTGTCCCATGAAAATCCCTCAACCATTACAATCTCAAATTCTTCTACATACTGATTCCGACATTTCCCCATGATTCATTCACCCCTTTGACTTATTTCCAAAACCTTGTTCCTATCTTCATCCTTATTGAAGCAATGGATTTAAGTACAGAAACAAAACAGAAACCAGACTTACAGCAAGACCTCTTGCACCAGCAGGGCCGGAAGGACCAGAAATACCAACAGGACCCTGAAATGGAAGCACAACAGAAAAGCTGCTTACTGCACACTGTGATAACAAAAAGCCCTTCATTGTCTAATGAATGAATGACCTAGGGGTGGATTTATATGTTTGTTTTAACTAAGAGAACAGGAAGTGCAATTTGATCATACTCCTGTTCTCCATATTTCTGTGTAGAACTTCCTTATTTCTAGTACGGACAGACACACAATTTATTCTTTCACTGGAAATATGTGCATCTTGCCATGGGAACAGGGAAAGAAATGTGGAAGTTCTACTTCATGCATTACAAAGAAACACAATGAACGGAAGCTTAAGTCCCCCTGTGCTTTCTATTGGCCATGCATTACACCCAGAGCAAATGGTGCCAGAATGAAACAGGATGCATGGTTTCACCCCGCTACCCCACCACCTGTCCAAAAGCAGTTTCTTGGGACTGGTTGCAAATTGATTTTTGTTCCAAGAAAGCCAAACAGTGTAATAGGGGAGTGATATATTAGCCCACAGCCACTTCTCATCATGTTGCTGTCTTGATTGGGGACAAAATGAAGTGCTCTGGTACCACACTTTTGCTTTTCAGTTCACTGCAAAGCAATAAAAAATAGAGGAGTTCCTGCTACAGTCTCTTAAAATTACTTGGTAGCAGTGAGAGATTCAACCACTCACCACGCACTGTGGCAGGTCCAAGCATGCACCAGGGTGATGATACTAGACATTATGCAAAGTACTCAGCGGAGTAGGGTTCCAAGTCAAATCGGCAGCCCCTACTGTGGAGTAGTTAAGAGGGAGTGAAAAATGTCCCCATCCTACTATTTCACTAAACGCCTTAGACAGCACCTGTATCTGCTTCCTCTTCACAAGTTACTGGTACAATGGCCAGGTTTTAATCTATGAAAAGTTGGAAGACTGAAGTCTTACCAACATGAGGAGCAGAACATTCTTTATACTGGAGAAGATGTTGCGGGGGAAGGCCAAATAGAATGCATGGGAGTTGGGGAAACGGTATGTATGTGCACACATGCCTACTGTACAGGCATGAAGAATGAGGAAGGGTGGTTTATAGATCAAAGGCTGTCTAGAGCACAAAAATATCACCAGTGTCATCATCATCAACATTTATTTGTCACCCTCTCATGCAATTGGCCCTCAGGGGTCAGAATGATAACAAAAATTAGCATGCCTTCTAACAGTGAACTCAACTGGTGAGTGTCAAGAGGATTGTTGGCAAAATGGGGCCACTGAAAATCAAGAGCGAGGTATCAACACGCTCAGGTGAACCCCAATGTATCCAGAAGTGCAAAATATCTTCACGGGAAAAAAAACCTTCATGGTTCAGCTCCCACACACATACACAAACAGACCAATGAAGACTGAACATGCTCAAGGGCCGTAGAATGCAGAGTTTCTGTTTCAGGGGAGGGCAATGGAAAACCAGAGGGGAAAGGGAATGGAATAGAGTACCCTGGAAGAGGGCATGGCTGGCTGGCTGGCTGGCACACTAACAAGGGCACTCCAACCAGCACCATTTCATTGCAGGGTCTCACCTGTGTAAAACCTAAAACCCAACCCAATAAATGATCACAATTAAATCTAATATAAAAATACAACCAGTCAATAAAAGACATGGTGAAAGCCCTCCTCAAAGGCCTTCCTAAGGGGTTTTGCTAGACTTCTTCAATGCCAGAAGGGATATGACTATGGTTCAACATAGGGCCTGCCACCCCTCCCCCCAAGCCTTTACTCTATCTCAGATAGTTGACATCTGACTTATTTAGAGGCAATTTTGTTTTTCCATAAGGGATAAAGGTCACATACAGGTTCACCACGATTTCCAGGTTTGCCAGAAGGACCAACAGACCCATGAGGGCCGGGAGCACCGAGAGAGCCGTGTGGGCCAGGGCTGCCAGGAGTACCACGTTCACCCTAAAAAGAATGCAAAAGAATAGCAGACGAACTAGGTAAGTATGTGCAAATTGGCTTGTGATGAACACAGTCTCCTTACTGCTTAGAAAAAGGAGGACAGGATTACCTTGTAACCAGGAACACCATCACGGCCTGGAGGACCATCATTACCTGGATTTCCCTGTGAAGAAAGGATACATTCTCAATATCACCAAGATCTTTTAAAAAGCTTAACATTACTGAATGTGAAATCGCAGTAGATGTTAATTTCCTCCCTCCATCCCTATACCACAAAACAGGTCAAAGTCCTAAGCGGAATAATAATCTACATCACTTTCTACTTCCAGTGTGATAGTTTTGCTCAAAATTTACAACTTCATCCTTGCTTGTGGAATAGTGAACAATAGTATGTCCATTATCCAACTTCTTAAATCTGCTGAGTCCTATGCCTTGCTAATAATAACTGTGACCCTGTTCAGATGACATGCTAAGCCATAATGGTTAAGTATTTTAATATTATGGCTTAGCATGCTGTGTGAACCATGACTTAGTGTGTTGTGTGAACCATTCCTAACCATGATGGCTACATAACCACGGTTTATACACACTCACTAACCATATGCTTCAAAAGGGTTAGCAGCCTAACCATGGCTTAGCATGTTGACCGAACAGGCCCTGTGGTGGTTGTGGTGGGAGATGAAGAAAAAGGAAAGAGGCAGGAGGGATAAAGCATATCAAACTTTAGTAGGACAAAAAACAGTGCTTGCTTTTTGGGACAATTTCTTTAATCCATAGTATTTATTCCTAAAGTAGTTTGTGAAATCACTTGACTATCATTAAGCAGAGGAGGGCCAGGATCTCTTCTCGATCCTCCCACAGTGCAGGACACGGAATAATGGACTCAAGTTAAAGGAAGCCAGATTCCAGCTGGACATCAGGAAAAACTTCCTGACTGTTAGAGCAGTGCGACAATGGAATCAGTTACCTAGGGAGGTTGTGGGCTCTCCCACACTAGAGGCCTTCAAGAGGCAGCTGGACAAGCATCTATCGGGGATGCTTTAGGGTGGATTCCTGCATTGAGCAGGGGGTTGGACTCGATGGCCTTGTTAGGCCTCTTTCAACTCTGCTATTCTATGAAGCAGATATTGTTCTGTTAAGTGCCATGAAAACAAGGCATTGTAGAAGCGTACCAATTCATTTATATGTATTCTGTTCATTTATATTTATGACTATATTGTTATAGCTTTGCTTCATCAGCTTAAAAGCAATGGGCTGTTGCTCTGTCTTTCAGACCTCATTCGTGTGATGAAAAAGAATGACTTACATCACGTCCAGCTTCACCAGGGGCACCATTCACACCAGGGGAGCCAACGCCACCGGATGGGCCACGAGCACCTGTGGGACCAAGAATACCAGCGGGACCAGGCTCTCCCTAAAACCAACAACAACAGGGATACATTTCATTGATATTCATACACTAAACAAGCAAAATATTCTCTATATCATATTTGCCTATTTATTATTGAAGTGACTATTATTATGTTGTTAATTCCAATAGTCCATGTCAGATGCTTTACACAATATAGAAGGATGCAGCTCCAGGCTCAGAGGACTAATGACCAGCACATGGAAGGTACATGGGTGGGCTCAGAATCGTCTTTTTCTGTGGTGGCGCAAGCAACAATTTGTGCTGCCAGGGCAAAAGCAGGATGCGTTGAACGACATGCAGGGCAGGATCAGAAGGGCCCATTTCACTTGCCAAGCAACAGCCAATCCCTGACCTTCCTTCAGAGAACGTTGAGCAAATTCCCTGCCAGAATGGTACAGTCTTCTTTGTCTGTGGCAAAGGTAGGGGACTACAACCAGCATGAAGGGACTAGCTGAGCTCTCACGCCAGTATTGGATCCTAATGCCACATCCCATAAAATATAGCCACAATGCAGTTGTTCATAAGACCAAGCTATAAGTCAAGAACACATCTCCAAAAGGGTAGACTGGTCACTGCCTGGAGGGTAGACTGCCTATGAGCCCCATGTTTGCTGGCTTGAGTTCCTTCATGAAAAATAGCTGGGGTATAAATATAATAAATGTATTAATGTTTTGGGCCATACTTTTAAATGGGAAGGTGCTTAAAACACACCTTCCCCCCCAAGGAATCAATTTCATCACTGTATACACAAATAAGTCTTTGGCTTGTGAAAGGGGATGTTCAATTACTTCACAAATCCTTCCTTCAGGCGATGCACTATTATTATATGTAAAGCAGCAGAGTCACATCTTCTGAAACCAGGGTGGTTTTCAACAACATGGGTCTTAGCATGGGCCATCCTATTTCCAGACAAACATATTTGTGACCTAGAAGAAGATCTGGCCAACATTGTACTCACAAGGGATCCAGCAATGCCTGGGAGACCACGCTCTCCCCTAGAGCCAGGAAGACCAAGGATACCAGGAGCTCCAAGGAGACCTTGAGGACCTGGGGAACCAGGAGCACCCTACATGAAGGAGAGAGAGCAAATGCAATTTTCAGATCCTTTTTACAGACTAGCAAACTTGTGTTATCATAAATTCAAACCCATGCTTCCTGTCCCTTTCGGCACCTTACTTTGATCTCAGAATGGCCCAGATCTCGTCTGATGTAACCAAATTGACTATCTAATTAGCTTCAAAACAAATCCGTTGTTCTGAACATTGCCTTAAGATCTGATTTCCGTTTCTGATAATTTTAGTTACGTTTGAGATTGTGAATGCATGCTCATGCTGGAACAGGCTTAAGGACTTCAATCACAAAGATACTTTCACTCTTTTAAATGAAAATTATAGATCCCCCCCCGAAAAAAATAATTCACATAATATTGCACCAGCTTCTGATAAGGGATAAAAGCAGCCTGGTGGACTCCATTCCCCTGAGAGGGCCACAGCTTGTGCAGGTCTGGTGTACCAAATGCAGAAAGACAGGTGTAGCCCTTATCTGAATAGCTTGTTTATTAACTGGACCCAACAGCAGGAATTATTACCCCTGTAGAACAGGTGCAATGCACTGTTTACAACAGCCAGATATTGTTGATGTCCTGATTTAAAACGTCCTTTTTAGCTTGTTCACAAGAGATTTGGGGTGTCATCCACCATCATTAACATCACTGGGATATTTGTCATCCACTGAAAGGGGAATGCAGATTGCATCCTTTGAGTGTTTTGTGGTTTCCTTCTTTAGCCTCTGTGTAAGGATCTGGCCATAGTGGGGCAAGTTTTCAAATTAGGTTTGTGGGCATTAAACTAGCAAGAAACAGACTTATGATGCTGTTAGGCTCATGGGATGAAAAAAACCCTAACATGTCCATGGCTGCATCATTTATGCTGCAAACTTAAACTGTACGCAAGGAGCAAATTACTGGTAAAGAACATATTTAACAGAAGCTGAACGCAAGCCAAGTAGCGGCAGTTTATCAAGGGCTTCTGATTGTTCTACTAGGCAACTACATTTGTGTCTATGTAAAATACGAAAAGAAGAGTATGTAACAAGTGACCTTTATGAAAGAGAAATGATTCTGAATAACTTACGGCAGCACCACTTTCTCCAGTTGGTCCTTTCTCTCCGCTGAAACCAGGTGGTCCAACAATACCAGTTTCACCAGCACGGCCAACTGGTCCAGTGTCACCACGTGGTCCTCTAATACCTTCTTTGCCAGCTGGGCCAGGGGGGCCAGGGGGACCAGAGATACCCTAGAAATAAAATATCTGTGTAATTACATAGTAACATCACTGCTTCACCACCTCATGGAGAACAAAACATTAAACCAAACAGCAAAGAACTGACAAAGATAGTTGTTGGAGAATTTTTAACCTTGTAGGGTTGGTTTCTTCTAACAAGCTTGCCTGTTCTAAAAAGCTTGCTTGTAATCAATTGACTCACCCTCCAACTCTATGCACGAATGGAAATAAGTTCTATTCAATTCAATGGAGCTTATTATTAGGTATGTATGCACAGGATTGCAGGAATAAGGAACTATGTCATCAGCAACCACCACAAACCAGGCTTGTTTCCTGGGATCAATATAGGTAGATATGCTGGGAACTGAACCTAGGATCTGCTGACTGCTTCAATCCAAAATCTATAGTCTTTTCTCACTGTGATTAGTCCCTTACTCTAGTCCAGGGGCAAACAAACATTTTGGCCATGGGGACATTTGAGAAACTATCTTGGGCACAACCACAAAATGGCTACCATGTCAGGCATAGCAAAGGACAAGTAACCTGTCCCAAAGGCTGAGTACAGTGAGGTTTGAGCCCTACCACACTGAACAGCCACTCTGAACCCACAGTTTTCAGCACCAACAGAAACCTATTTCACAGAAATCTTAGCTGCTGGTAAGAAAATGTGCTAATTTAACAATAAGTTAAAAAATTAATTCCAAAATCTGACCCTAATGACAACTCAATCTTACTTGAATAGTGTCAGTGGAACCTCATTCTCCACTGATCTTGAAGACAGATGACTAGCTTAGTGGGCCAAGAGCAGGGGAGTTTAGGTGACTTGGGGGAACAGTGGGAGGGGGACTGCTGCCCCCCTCCAGCATCTGTTGCCTGAGGCAGATGCGTCACTCTGATGGTGGGGAAAAAAGCTTATTCGCCATTTCAGATCTTCTCACTAAACAACTGTAAAGCTGATTTGAGTCCCAGCATTGGGGAAAATAACAACAACAACAACAACAACAACTGCTGATAAAGTTCCAGGCAGCCCCCTCCCGCCGTGATCTAGAGTAGTTCTTTGGAAAGAGGAATAAGAATTGGATAAATGTTTCCACAATTCTAACCTGTTAAAAGGTACAAATAGACCATTCTTAATAGCTACTTACAGAAGGTCCAGGAGGTCCAGGTCTTCCAGCATTACCAGGGAAACCGGTGGCACCCTACCAAAGAAGACCAAGGGAGAAGATTAGGATTCACAAAGATGAATAACTCCAGAGATGGTGGGCGGAAGTAAACATAAGGAGCTTCTAGACTTACAGGTGGACCGCTATCACCACGGCCTCCAGCAGGACCCACAGCGCCAACGGGACCCTATATAGGAGAAGAAAGAGTGGAAAAGTTTAAACAAGCAAAGTACTCCAGAGTTCCAGCTTTCAAATAATGTTGATTCCAGTTGATCTAGCGTTATTGGAAGCAGGATCAGAGCCCTGCTTCATACTTTAATGAAGGCCTGCTAGAGCCCTTATTAAGGTAGGCTCTCCTGTGGAAAAAGGCAACAATGTTCCTTCAAGGAACAGCAGAGATGACCTCCCTACAGCATTTGCACCACCAACAACTTGTTTGTAGAACTGATTGCGTTCACTGGCTTAGGGGCATAGGAGAAGAGGCCACACAAAATGTTGGTCCCATTAAAGGCTGCATGAACACCATCCTTTTGTGACGGGAGTTATAACGCTGATGGGACATCAGCCCGAGTTCCTTACTTTGTTTTCAAAAGTCTTTACATTACCAACCACTACAATTCCCACTACAATTCCCCTTCTATGTAAGATAATATTTCGATGAAAAATGTTGGATCACATACTATCAGCCATGGCGTTGCAGGAAGGATGTGTGACATGTGAATACATAGCAGTATTAAGTAACTACTCTTAGATTACTCACAGTATCTTTCTTAATTCCTTGAACTGTTAGACTACACATACCGTATTTCTTCAATTCTAAGACACCATCAAGTACCACCAACAGAAAAAAAGCTTTAATTCTAAGAAATAATAAATGCACCCGCGATTCTAAGACGCACCCCATTTTTAGAGATGTTTATATGGGAAAAAAGGTGCATCTTAGAATCAAAGAAATACAGTAGTATAATTCTTAACTGTTGTCCTTTGGGAAAGATCCTTGACATGATACAAATGAGTTTAATCTTAGTTCTAGATTTGAGGAATACAGTATATCCACATGAGTTGACGGGACGCTTGGCAAGCATGCTGTTCCACAGCTTAGCAGTTCGATGTAAACACATGGCTGTGCTATATGAAATCTATACAGACAGCCTCATTTGGTCAGAAGTGAACAGAGTCTGGACTAGATGGATCCTTGGTCTGATCCAGCAGGGCTCTTCTTCTGTTCTTAAGTGAAGGACAAATTAATATCTGTTTCTGGGAGCTTCTACCAAATGAAGTGAAGTGGTGCCAACTAAGAAGAGTGCCTTTTCTACTGTGGCACTCCGGTTGTGGAATGAGCTTTCCAGAGAGGCCCACCTGGCACCTACATTATACCCTTTCCATCTTATTTTCCCAGCCATTGTAGTCCTTCAGTTTCTTGTATTTTAAATCTGTTAATGTATTTTACATCTTTGTACTGCTGCTAGGTTTTATTTTGGTTTTTATTTTTATTTTATACTGTAGTTTTAAACTTTTGTATTGCATTTTACCATGTTGTATTTTATGTCTGTAATGGTTGTGAGCCGCCCAGAGAACTTCGGCTATTGGATGGTATAAAAAAAAGCAATAAAGATTCAAAGTACTTACAGCGGGGCCAGAGTTACCGACGGCACCAATGGCACCATGTGGGCCGCTGTCACCTTTAGGTCCTCTTGGACCTCTTTCACCTTTAACACCGGTCTGACCAGCTGCACCCTGAAAAATTCAAGAGAAGATGTGACTCAAAGTACATGGAAACTCCAAACCATTACAAAATGGATAGGTGAACTTCCTTCTTCATACTTACAGGAGGGCCAGCGAATCCGGGAGGACCAGCAGGGCCAGCCTCACCACGTTCACCCTAGAGTGGGGGACGGGGAGGAGGAGAGAAAACAACACAACCAGTGAAGAAAGCAAGCCACCTTTCCCCAGAAAATGTTTCTAGAATCCGTTCGTGTTACATTTTGAAAAAGGAATGTTTCACTACTTACAGAGATTCCACGAGGCCCAGCAGGACCACTTGAGCCAGAGGGGCCAGCTTCACCCTAAAAGGCACAAAGGAGCAGGGTTACTAGGATACAGACTAGCTCATTATAGATCCTGTTCTATTGGGTCTGCGAAAAGACCAGATGTCTTTGGCTTTTTCTCAGTTGTCATCTAGCTGCAGCAGAGGGAGAGAATGGAAGCAGGGCTACTCCATCAGTTCTGCTAAGAGGCCTTTCCCTGAACTGTTTCCATCTCTACTGGTCATTATAAGAACTCTGTAACTTTAATCACTGGTGGCTAAGTTTTATTTTTTCCTCCTCCCTCCCCATCACTTCTTTCTTTCAGGTCATGACTTTTAGACTGTAAGCTGGAGGGCCAGGGACTATTTTTTAAAATTATTATTATTCTCTCTAAGACACTTCTGAAACCTTTTTTGGCTGAAGAATGGGATGAAAATACGCTTCGATGTTGACTGCTATAGATTATTCACACTCTAAATCAAGGAATACATGAATAAAATGTCCAGGATCCAAAGAGCAACTGTAGGTATGCCCAAGGTTTCTCCATGCCCAATGGGACTCTTTACTCCTTTCTTTGAACAGTAGATTGTCCTCTCCCCCTTTCATATTAAAATTGTCCTTTGAAAATCCCTTTGGGTTCAAATGTGTTCTGTTGTGTGGCATGGGTGGTGGTGGGGTGTTGCTGGAGAAATATAAGCCTCACTTGGTTTTAATGGGTCTAATTTAAGCAAGACCAGGGGGCTGCCTATACGGCAGTGGGTTGCCATTGCAATAAGCAAAATCCCGCACCTTTGCTGCGTCAGGGTGGTGGTGGCTGATCCTGACACTGCAGCAAATGTGCGGGGTTTCCGGTGGCCGGGCCCACCTGGTGGCCTGGTGGCTAGTGATCAATCAGGGGTCGCCACCCGCCTGGCCACGTCTCCATGTCAAGGATGGAGCGAGGTCAGACAGCTGACAGGCTATGTTTGCCTCACTCCATCCTGAAAAGTTGGGGCAAGTCCCTGACTTTTAGAACGTGGAGCTTCTCTGGAAAGCCCTGAGGCAGCTCTGCAATGACTGTTATGTCCTATAATCAATGCAGTGCCACCGTGGAGCCACCTCGGGGCTTCCAGAGCATATAGACGGCTCCCAGTTCTAGATGTAACCCAAAGAATGCTAACAAGCCATTTCGTAGCACAGAAAGACAAGTAAAATGAGTATATGCTCATCTCTCCATCTTGTTTTGTTGTCAGTTTATTCAGGATCTTAAAACACTACTAGGGACATCTCTAAGACTAAGAACCCTTGTACAAAATCAGACAAGAAAACCATCCCCAGTGACTCCAGTATTGTGTACTATGAGACTGAGGCCTTTGCTAGACCTACCTGGTAATCCGTGCGGGAGGAGGGGTGAGCCCTCAGTGTAGCTACCACGGGCTGTCCCTCCAATCCACATGTCAGATGCAACAGGCTAAAGGAAAGCCCTGTCGCGTTCACCATTTTTTTTCAATTAAAGGGCTGGATGCGCTTAGGTAAGTAATTTTTTTTAAAAATCGTTCTCCCCGATCTCCTCCCCCCTGCCCTGATGGCCGCAGTACTCCTGCAGAGCGCTGTGCCCCGTCCGCTGCTTTTCCCAGCTACTCGCAAGTAATTGCGGTAGCTGGGAAAAGCAGTGGAACGGGCTACACGCTCACGGTCTCAGGCTCAGCCCAAGACCGTGGGAAATACCGGGCCAAAAGTGGTGCCCGTTATCCCAGGACCAGGGAGGGTTGACCCCTGCCTGAGCCTGGGATCCCCTGTGCATCATCTGGACACACAGGGGTGAGCCCGGTGTTCATCCTGGGCTAACCTGTGGTCTAGCAAAGGCCTGACACTCCCATTCCACCCCCACCAGCAACTCTCTCATTTGCCTATTTCTGGGGATGTTCCCTCAACCCTGTTTCATTTCTGGGTGAAATCTTTATGGCTGAGGATAGAATCTGTAGAGGCACCTTGGCCTAGTGGATAGGATGTCTGGACTAGTCAAGGTAAAAACAGATTCATGTCTGTGCCAAGCTTTCAGTTTTCTGAGTTGCCTTCAGCAAGCCATGGAAACAAATCCTCCACTGAGCATGAAGGCAGCTGGCTAGCTTAGTGGACCCAGAGCAGGCTAGACTTGGGGGAACAGTGGGAGGGGACTATGAACGGTCACCTTCACAGAGTTGAATAAGGTAATTACTGGAAAGCTCTTTCGACAGTAAGAATATGGAATAATAATAGATCATCTGAATCTCTGCTTGCACCCTTAGAATATCTGGGTGTACTCTAAGCACGACTAAATTGGGATCCAACCCAATGTTTGTATTAAATCCTAAATCACAGTTTCAAGTGGGAAGGACTTTACGGTGTGCTGGAGGCTGCTCTTTCTATATGGTAATGACATGGGAAGAGCCTAGATGCATGTGCCAATTATCTGCACATGTGCAAAATCCAGCTGCACATATATGTTTCTAGGAACATGCCTAGAAAGTATTTGAAAAGACCAGTACTCACCCTTTCACCACTGCTTCCAGCAGGTCCGGGAGCACCAACAGCACCAGGGATGCCCTAAAAATCAAGCAGAATCATGCATTTGAATCCAGAGTGTGGTCCCCCCTCCCAGTATCAGATCATATAAGAAGATTATTAGTAAATCATAGATCACTGTACAGACTAAGTTTTTTTTTTTTTAAAAAAAAAGTCTTGCATTGTCTGAGCTTTTCAGTTAAAAATTCAATCCAAAATCAATGTAACCACTGTTCTGATAACTGGGCATTATAAGGAAGCTTAATTTTACAGTTTGGGTGGAGAAATGCAGTCTCAGTGTGTTGAAAATGCAGTTAATTTAGATGGAGGAAAGCGAAATCAATGTAATCTTATCGTTTATTTTTGCAGCTAGCTTAATTCCGGCTAATATCACCGAAGGTTAAGAGACTGCTCCAGAACAGAAGGGTTGTGTATTGTGACATAAATCTAATTATTTTGCCTTCACACCCGGTTTGCTAAAGGGGACTGTCTGCTTGACTCCTGGAAACAATAAAGTAACTGAAGAAGTGTGCTTACTCGTGAACCATCTCTTCCTGTTGTTCCAGCATCTCCTCTGAAGCCTGATGGACCCTGAAATATAAGGGAGAAAACAGCATGAATTGTGATGGCCAACGTCTACCTGGCGGGAGATACTTTATGGGACAAGGGTTCCTAAACTTTCTCAGCAATTAGGTAAGTTTTCTAAGCAATGAGACAGTGCAATCTAAACTGGGGTGGCGGGGAGTAAAACAGAGGATCAAATAAAACATGCTTATGGCTTGTTATCCACTTATTAAATTCCTTCGTTAAAGGTGATTAAATTCCCTCAATAAATAAGAGCTTGCCTTGCTTTCAACTAGGGCAGGATTGAAATCTTAATATAAAGTGCATGGTGTAATATTAGTGATGGCTTCTTTATTCCCCAGTAGAGAAATAGCATCTTGTTTGCGTAGAAACCCCTCTCTCATGGATGAAAGCTTTGATGGGATGATGTCAAAAAGAAGATTGATGGAAGTGCAGTGAGAGATCTGAACTAGTGTAACCGCTTCAAGAAAAGTTGCTGATGTTGTTGAAAATGATGGAAGTATTTAGATGACAATGGGAAAAGTTTGCAAGGAAAAATAACCTATAAGAAGAATCATAATCCTCAAAGTGGCAAAGCAAGACAATTTCCTTTGCATTCATCTAAAACTGTAGGGTTGGTTCAAGAGATGGAGAGTTGTGTACAAATAACTGAATGGAGGCTGCACCATATAGGCATTCATGGGCGGGGGCACCCCACATGTAACCTCCAGTCCTCCCATGCTTGAGCAACCCAGAGATGTTTAGAGGTCCTATGTGATGAGTCACCACACATAAATGGCTTGTTATGTAGATCTGTCTCCATTGAACCCATTCAATGGCCACCACACAGTCCACTGCTTGTCTCAATCTATCATCCGGATGGGCACTTTTATATAGTTTTATTTCTCACATTTCACTGGCAAGGTTATGCTAAGTGACTACTTATTCAAAATATAGTAACCTCATTTGGAATATGTAACATAGAATGGTTTCTAGAATGGGCTCTTTACTGGAGAAAATATGGATTAGGGATGAAATGACTGAAACCAAAGGCATAGCAGGTAGGCATTTTTCACAGAAGGGTGCTCTAAGGCCGAGTGCCAGAGCTGGAAGCTCTGCATTCCTCTAGGTAAGGGCATCTTGTTTTCTACATCCCCTTCTGCTGTTTGATTCAGTGTATGCATTCAATATTTTCTCATGGGGCAATACAAAATGTCCAATCCTTGCTGAACTTTGAAAAAGTAATATCACCAAAGCATATAAATTGTTTAGGACACACTAAAAGGTGTGTCTATTGTCTAGCCTATCTTTTCTTCTGGACCATTTTTTTGCTACCTGGATATATTAAAATGTTGTTGCCCTCATCTTTTTTATACTGCAGTGCACAACAACGGTAGATTAGACTATCTAGAGTAGATGAGATATTATTTTCTTCTTTTCATTCGTAATGTTTCTCACTACTTGATTTCCTTCTGTTTACAATTGTCTGTGCTCAAGGTGGACAGCGGAGATAAAAAAAAAAATACTGTTGATCAGGCCTCCTATAGGTGAAGGGAACTATTTTTTCTCCATCCTTGCAGAATACATAAACTCATTTTACTAAAGACAATTTTAATATCAGTGCCTGCCATGATTACATCCCCTGCAGAGAAAAATAGCTTATAAATGCCTATCCTGATGTATGACACTGCAAGCAGGAAGGGAAGCACAAGTACCGACCTTTGGGTCTGTCTTCACCAGACCAGATAGTTTCTAAACCTGGCAGACTGCTTCTGATAATCTGCTACTTAAGCTACAGAGCATCACAGGGATGCACCTCAATGCGACTGGTTAGGATTTGGTGGCTAAGAAATAGCTAGCAAAAGCTTCTTTGAGTTGGGATCCAAAAATCTGCAGGTCATTTCTATTTGCCTTTCCCCCACCCATAGGAGCATAGGAAACAGCCTTATACCAAGTCAGGCCATAGGTCCTTCCAGCTCAGTATTGCCTATACAACTTGGCAGTAGTTCTTTAGGGCCGATAAAGACAGCTGTCTTTACCAGTCCTTCTTAGAGATGAAGGGGATCGAAAATGGGCCAATGGGCCTTCTGCGTGCAATTCGTGTTCCTGTGGGAAAAGTCTTGTGACAGCCATCGGAGTCAGATTTCCCCCTGTTGCCTTACCTTTTCACCTTTGCCTCCTGGACCTCCAGCCACACCTCTCTCTCCGGGGATTCCGCTGGGGCCAGATGCGCCTGCACTACCAGCTGCGCCGACATTGCCAGGTTCACCCTAGGAGAACAGGGAAAGAGGAAAGGGAAGATTAAACCTTGAAAGGCTCTAGAGAAAAATGAGCAATGTGTCACAGTGCACTGCCTGCCATCATCTCTTTGCTAGTTTTCTGAAAGGTACAGCATTTCTGAATACTGCTGGATAGGTACGTAAAGGGCCGACTGCATGGGTCACACACAGAGTGTTTCTTATCCTGTGTCGTCCATCCATTCATCAAGCACCCAAGTAAAATAGACAAATGTATCTTAACTGGAAATGGGCAGATCTTCCCCACTCCGTGTCCAATTTGGAATGGGTTTGATTAAAATGGATTGATTTGGAGGATGTCTGTTGGGTGTTCAGAATTAATCTGATATTCGACTGGATCCTTTAAAATCCTGGCAGCATACAGGGAACTATATTTTCCATCTTGGGCGTCAAGTCTGATGATCTACTAATAAGACTTTTCCTGGGGAACTGCTGCACCACCATCCCTCAGTTCGGTAAGTTTGTGAATTGGGAGGTGGGAGAAAACCAAAAATGGATCCATTTCAGATTGACCCGGACTCTATAGGGAGTCTGCGTCTGATTCAGAATCGCTTGGAAATGGGGCAGATCACAGAAATCCTTTCTACAATGTTGCACTTCCAGGGGTGATATCAGGGCAGGATTTGGGGGCAAAAGTCCAGAGCCCCATAGAGTAGAATGAGCAGGGAGCCTCCACCCCATTCCAGCAGGAGATGCTTGCCACATTTGAAAGAAAGTGAAATAATACACATTACCATCTGAAGACCCCCTCCCCCACAGTAAGTCCACTATTACTTTCTATTTCAGGCTCCACATAATCACTGATCCTCCAGTAATTGGTGTCACCCTAAGGCCGGCCTTAGTGAGCATATAGTCCCTGCAGATGCGTTAGTTTACAACTTCCATATCATGCCCAGAAGACACCAGATTGTGGAAGTCTGATATAGCTTGTTCTATCTAGGCCAGGAGACAGGATCAGAGTAAAGCACACATGCCCTGATCTAGAGAGCCACATGACAGCTCCAGATGCATAGTGAGGCTTCCAGGTCTCCTTTATCAAAAAGCAGCCCCCTCCCATCACTACACAACAAGCCACCCCTGAAACTTAGAGGAGCTTCTCAAGCCAACGTTGATTTCACACAAAGAGCTGCCATTTAGGTAACAACATAGTGAGAAGACCCAATGTATATGCAAAAGCTCTTCAGCATGTCAGCAGTGGGCTCCCTGTAGCATAGATGCAACCTTTGAAAGCTCTACTTCTAACAGCAAGGACTAGTGAAAAAAAACAACCCTATGTTACCCGACTCCTGTAACATCTGCCTGATGAATTGTTTGGGTAGCTCCCACTCCCGTGTTCTGCATAATGGTAGATTGTAATGCAGGATCACAAAAATATGCCATTGACATGCTGAGGGTTGGACGTTTCAGGAACACACATATGGAGGTTGATGTCATCAGCATTCAGCTAAGTACTTACATCAAGGAGATGACACTGCCCTCCCCAGGATTTCAGAAAAATAGCAACCTTTCTGGCTTACCTTGTTACCATCAGTTCCTGGTGGACCAGCTGGACCACGGTTCCCAACAGAACCTGTAGGGCCGGCAGCACCGCTTTCGCCTGGAGGGCCACGCTCACCCTGCATAAAACAGATTGGTGTGTTGTTAATTTGAAACCAGAAATCTTAAATTTTTAGGGTGAGGAAGCTTAGTATTTAAGACTGAAGCCAATACTGACAGCAAGTGATGGCAATGTAACTATTTACTACTTTGTTACTACATTGTTCCTATGTAACTATTTACTACTACTAATAAATAGTAATCATAACCATTTACTATTAATAGTTACTACCTAACTATTTACTACTTTGCTCACATAAAATGCCTAGCTACTGAATGTAGTTTAGGTTTAAGGATAGGTCCTGTTCTTTTGCAGGAGAACTGCACCAATCAAGAATTCAGGATGCTGTAGTAAGTCCTGATTAGATCAGACGTACAACAGCTCTTAGCAATTCTACAGCATCAATGACCTTGATTCAGATGTAAGCCTTATTGCTTTCAGTGGGACTCAAGCCCAAGTAAGTATCTTTAGGGGAGCTCATTATTTAGATAATGTGCTATGCATGTAATATAAACATATATAAATATTACATATATTTGATACTGAGCATATTAGTAGTAATGCTAAACTGATGTAGCAACATCAGTAATATCGGAATCATTATGTTGTCCTTTACTGTGAGAACCTTTAGAGGATGGTAATACAGTTCAGTATAGGATTAATAGAATTTTGGTAAGTCTGATTATTTGAAACAAATGATTTCTTTTCTGGAATGATATGAGGATCTTTTATAACAGAAATAAAATATATTCAGTTGAATACTTACTCTTACGCCAGCAGGACCAGGGAGACCGAATTCACCATGAAGACCCTATAGATATATAAAAAAGAGAGACTAGTTAGGCTGAATGTTAAAATCTATTCCCCCCCTCTTGTTTAAGAATTCTTATGGCTATTGGCTGATGATATTTTCATATAGTGAGACAAAAGATGATAAACATTTTGAATTGGAAACAGAGATGCAACAGAACATAGGGCTCAAGCCTCAAGAGAGAATTAAAATCAGGTTTTGCATTTCTGCATGGGTGTGTTAGTATCACACCAATACACATGGTGTATCTTCAGATGTTAATACTGTCATGCTGTTAGGATTACCACACTAACAGTTGGATCCAGATGTATGCTGGATCAACTGCACTGGCAGAAGTGGATTCCCCCACTCAGTGCCAGGAGACCCAATTAAATGGGATGAGCTCTGGTGTTTGGGGAGGGGAGGAAGCCCTCAAAATTGGGTAGAGGGATCTTCCACAGCAGAGCTCTTCCTCTCATGGAAGACAGATGGTGGACTAACTCTTTTCTAATGCAGAAAAAGTCATCATAATCCAAGAAAGCGAAACTGGATGTTGTTGTGATAATTGAATGGGTGGTTGTGGTGGCTACGATGTTGGGCAACCGTGTGGCTTAGATGACAATACGTTAGACATGAGTGTGTTTAGCACTTACTCTATCACCTGGTTTGCCAGCTTCACCAACTGAACCAGAGGGACCTGGAAGGCCCTAAATGAAAAGAAATGGACAGATGAAGTAAACACAAGAATACATCATTCTTTTATGCACTTTAAATCACAAGAGGTGAGTTTACAGGATATGCAACAAAGCATTAGTAAATCTCACAATCTGGATGGCAGTCTAAAGTATCTGCACTCAGTTATGATGGCTGGGCATGCTGGGAGTTGTAGTCTAACACATCTGAAGGGTATCAGGTCGGGGAAGGCTGTCTTATAGGTTTGGTTCAAGGCATGTGTGGACTGTAGTGCCCTTTGTTACATCACTGTGTGTTCTCCAAACCAACTTATTCTTCCCCTTTGAGAAGGAAACCAAGTCTCCAACTTTGATGTCTTATCTCCTAGCTTTACCTTTAGCCTACCTTCATTGGATAGTCTTTAAGGTTGACTTCCTTAAACAAAAGCAAAGCACTAGACAAGACAGCTCAGTTCTGGAGCCTTCTCTGGGTCCCTGCAAATGCTTTGATCTACAGCTCCCAGGCTGGGGAAGGCTGCCCTAAAAGATTTTCAGAACTGCCTTATCAGTTTCTGAAGAGAGCAATAGCTCGATCAATTCAAATTATTTAGCACTCCTTTCATAGGTACCTAAATGTATTGTGCCTAGTATACGTGTATTTATGTATTTATGTATTATGTATTTTATCGTTTATTGTTGTTCTCCACCTCAATCAAAATGGAGAGGCGGGTAAGAAATATATTATTATTATTATTATTATTATTATTATTATTATTATTATTATTATTCTCGATGCACTGTGAAGCAGTGGGAATGCACTCAGTGACTCTACCCCCAAGCTAAATCTGAACATGGTATCTATGCCTGTAATACTTACCTCCTGAGTTTACCTGGTAAATACCATGTGGCATTGGACTGAAGTAGCTTGGACTTCGTGCATATAAATGCTACTAGTTGTGTTCAGCCCAAAGTGGGAGAATTAGATAAACGTGAGCAAATTCCTGCTGTCAAATCTATGCATGTTCAGATACATGTGAAAGGGGCTTCAAAGGACTTCACTAATCCTGATCTGACAGATGTTTCCTCTAGTCTAAGGTACTAAGCACCTCAGGTTCAGTAAGATGTCTTAAATAATTCCTCTATTATCTCCCTTGCCAGCAAGCTAATTAAGGATAAGTATATCAGAATTTATGGAGTAGACTATTATGCATATTTTGCAGTCATGATTATTTATTTATTTATTGCATTTCTATACATTGAGATGTTTAATATTGTTTGTTCCTTGCATAGTTCCCAACTGCAGAGCCCCAAATCTGCTATAACTTTAGCCACTTACTTGGAAGCCAGGAGGACCAGCTGGACCAGTTTCACCCTTGGAACCAGGACTACCCTAGAGAAAAAAAACCAAAAATAAATATCTGATGTCTTTAGGTGCATGTGGGCACAGGCACACATACACTCCAGGACATTCCATAGTAGATAATGGCTTTGCTTGGACATCAAGATAAACCAGTTTATCATGATGGGAGTAAGTCTAGGTGAGGCTTGGGCTCGCAGACTCCCACTCCCCTTCTGATGAAGCTGCAGAGAGGCATTCTGTTTTTTGTTAAATGCAGTTTGTCATGTTGCCCAAACACAACAAACTAGGGTTACTCTTAACTATGGTTTATTAGAAAGAAGCCAACTTCAAACCATGGGTTATGAAGCTGGCTAGTTCTAACAAACCACAGTTTAGGATTTGGATGTAATGCTAAACTGTGATTAATTGAAATCGGAAGCAAAAGCTTCAACTCTCCTCTTCATGTCCATTCTGGAGGAGGATTGGAGAGCACAGGAGTCTGAAGCTGACTCTCATCATAATAAACCACAGTTTATTGTGATGTCTAAACACAGCCCATGAAACAGGCAATTGCCCACTTCTAGAGCTGCACTAAAGAAGGTATGTGCAAATCAAGACCCTCAATTATTGGTTAGCCATTCCAAATGATGGAACTCTTGTGTTTACATCAAAAGTCAACAATGCTGATCTTAGACTTACAGCAACACCAGCTGGTCCTTGAGCTCCATTGTTTCCATCAGCACCAGGAGCACCCTAGAATAACAGAGCTTTAGTTACATAAAGTATGGACAATCTTCCTCTAAAATATGCGCCATTTTTGTCTTTCTAAAAAATCCAGTTACCTCAAAATCATTGACTGACTAATATCTACTTAATGAATGAGGAACTCTCCATCAGATGTGATCCACAGACTTTGAACATTTGTACTACGCTAAAGTTAATTTCTGGCATGTGCACAGCAGCACCGCCTACCCCCCCCCCGCCCCACATCTCCCTTGTGCACAAGAATTCCTTTTC